>NC_090440.1:319363236-319666267 GCF_031143425.1 Pleurodeles waltl | reverse complement strand
TGCAGGACACACATAATAATTAATAATCACACAATGATTAATAAAGGCAATAGTTTTTGATTTTGCATAGTGAGACGTTTTTTTCAAGCGCCACTTACATCCACATTGGGTACTGCATATACAGCAGCCGTTCAAGCCCACTGCACTCCTAGCAGGTGCAGCTGCAGTGCAGGTTTCTCTCACACACAAAACAGTTACAGTACAGGTAGCAGCCGTCTAAACTCACACAAAACATGAAAGATGTACAGCATCAGTCCATAACACTCTTTCTCTCTCACTCCCTCGCTGTCTCTCTCTTTCCCTCCCTCTCTCTCTCTCTCCATCTCTCTCTCTCTCCCCCACCCCGCCAGGGGTTGCAAGAACTAAAGTTCTGCTGTGAAAGCAAGCAACCTAATTTGCAAATCCAACTTCTCTACTTGACTAAGTGTATTCTGGACAAATCATAGTGAACGTTAGTGAAGAGGGCCATGGACAGGGATGGTCAGGTGGACACAAGATAGCCCTGCAAAATTATTCAATACCACTGTTGCACCTGACCCTTTTTGCAGAATCATCCACAATCTTTTTGCCTCTTTCCTCCTAATTTTTCTGACCTGTTTTTGTTGGCGTTAGGACTCTGGGCACTTTACCACTGCTAATCAGTGCTAACATGCATATGCTCTCTGTGTAAATTGCATTGTTGATTGGTTAATTCCTGATTGGCATATTTGATTTACTAGTAAGTCCCTAGAAAAGTGCACTAGAGGTGCCTAGGGCCTGTAAATCAAATGCTACTAGTGGGCCTGCAGCACTGGTTGACCACCCACATTAGTAGCCCTGTAAACAAGGCTCACAACTGCCAAAGCAGTGTCTGTGTGTGCAGTTTTAAACTGCCAATTCGACCTGTCAAGTGTACACACTTGCCAGGCCCAAACCATCCCTTTCGGTATACGTAAGGCACCCCTAAGGTAGGCCCTAGGTAGCCCCATGGGCAGTGTGCAGTGTATTTAAAAGGCAGGACATGTACTGGTGTGTTTTACATGTCCTAACAGTGAAATACTGCCAAATTTGTTTTTCACTGTTGCACAGCCTATCTCCCTCATAGGTTAACATGGGGGCTGCCTTTAAATAACTTTAAAGCGCAGATTACCTTTAAGGGCAGATAGAAGTATGGAGTTTAGGGTCTCTGAACTCACAATTTTAAAAAAATACATCTTTTAGTGAAGTTGGTTTTTGGATTGTTAGTTTGAAAATGCCACTTTTAGAAAGTAAACTTTTCGTGCTTAAACCATTCTGTGACTCTGCCTGTTTGTGGATTCCTCGTCTGGGTCAGTTTGACAGTTGGGCTGTTTACACCACTTCTCTAAATAGTGACACAGAAGGGACCTGGGGTGTAGCCTGCATATCCTGATGAGCCATCTGTGCTGGAAGGGAGGGGAGGAGTGGTCACTCACACCTGAAAGGACTGTTCCTGCCCTCACACAGTGCAGTCCCTGACCCCCTGACCCCCTGGTGTGTGTCTGGGGCCTGGCCTGGACAAGGAAGGATCTTGCAAACACTTGAGACTTTGCCAATTTCAAAGGCAGAAAGGGGTATAAGAAGAAGACCCAAAAGCCCAGACTTTTAGAATCTTTCTGGAATCAAGAGGAACCTCTGCCAAGGACAAGAGCTGAAGAGTTGGAGGAGGAGTACTGTCCCTTTGCTGTGTTGCTTTGCTGGACTGCCCTTCAGTTGCTGCTTCTGCCTGAAAAGAGTGCAAAGGGTGAACTTTGCTCTGTGCCCTGCTTGAGAAAGTAGCTTGCCTCCTGTTCGAAGTCTCAGGGACACCAAATACTTCAGTTTCCTCAACCTGCAGCACTGGGAACTGTGTGTTTTGTGCTGTTCAAGATGAGAAACCACAGCAATGCCGACAACGTCGTCGCTGGCCTGCACCGTGACCTGCCGACACCGCACCGAGCTGCACTGCCCCGCTTCGCGACCCTGGTCTCACTTAAGCCGTCATTGGATGACTTCACCGAGCCGCTGCTCACACCACGACCTGTGGGCCCGCACTCCGGCATCGCCTGCTCACACCGCAGCCTGGGCATCCCTGACGACAATGCTCCTGATGACACTGGCGCCACTGCCTGCACCGTGGCCTGTGGACACTGCTCGTGAGGTACACGAAGCACGCCCGTCCCGCCCCGCAGCCCCGGTCCACTGATGCCAGCATCATCGACTCACGTGTCGTCACCAGGCATCCCTGACTGCACCGTGGCCTGTGGACAACACTCATGAGGGTCACGAAGCACCGTCCCGTCCTGCACCGCTGTCTTGGGCCTACCAATGACAGCACCTCAGCAATGACGACGCCGCTGCCTGCACCGTGACCTGGTGACACCGTACGTCGCACCGCCTCGCTTCACACCACAGCCCTGGTCTCACCGACACCGCTGGATGCCGTCACCGAGCCGCTGCCTGCACCGTGACCTGTGGGCACCACACATCGTATCGTCCCCCTTTGCTCCTCAGCCCCGACACCATCCACGCCAGCGCTCCTGACTTCATCAGCCCAGAGTTCGATCCACAACACGTGTGAACTTCAAGGGCACGACAACTCACGCACCAAGTCCGGAACCAACACTGTAACCTCAGAGACGCTGCTCTCCGCGAGCTCATCGCAAGGATCACAACGCCCTGCAAATGCAAGGTACTGTTTGTGGGTCTTCCCAACACTGTAGCTAGCCCATGATGCTACGGCCGGCCAGAAATGTTGGTTTTGTTGATCACAACGCCGTGATAGCCTCAGGTGGAGCTATCGACTTCAAGGAACTGTATTTTTGAGTAAATCTTGCAAAATTCATATCTTTAACACTATATGCTGGATTTTTATCGTTTTGGTCTTGTTTTACACAGATAAATATTAGCTATTTTTCTAAAACTGGTGTGGTGTCCTGTCCTGTCACTGTATTATTGTGTTTTATGTGCAAATGCTTTACACATTGCTTCTGAGGTAAGCCTAACTGCTCGTGCCAAGCTACCAAGGGGGTGAGCAGGGGTTATCTGAGCAGGTATCTCCCTTATCCTGAATAGAGCGATGGTCCCCATTTGGGCCGGGTTCAATCCGACTGCCAACTAGAGACCCCATTTCTAACAGGTACGTTATTGATTCTTGTTCTTGTTTACATGTTTAACCATAATTAGTTTCCCAATCCAGGAAGGCTGAGCCTCTTTTTAGTTACCTCACATCTTGTTTAGCCGTATATAAGGCAGTCCATTTGAAGTTAAGATGCCTTGCAATTGTGTTTGCTTGCATGCTCACTCACTAGAATTTGTGGATTCTCAGCCTTCTCCAGTTCCTACTTGTTCTTTTCTGATGCTTGGCCTGGACAGCTGGAAAGTTTTTCTCGTATCCATTTTTTCCTCCCTGAATATTATTTTCTGGAACAATTCTAGACTTCCAGTTCATTCTGGTATCTCAGCGTTCTCAGGGGGTAGTAGGCCATTTCTACCAAGAAGACCCTACATCTGGCACCAAGAAGACTTACTTTTGACAGGTTGAGACACCAACAGAATCTAAAGATTGATCGGGTCCCAAAATTATTGATAGCAGTAAACACCTTGATTCTCCTTGTCCAAAGTCTGACGATGGAAGATACCTTGTTACATCAATGTCTTGCTGTCTTGCAACGTCAGATCCAGTGACCCATACAAGTGGGTTTCACTGTAGGTACTATGACTGAGGAAGAAAGAACAAGGCAGTGCAAACAAGGGCTATGTACTGTGATCAGAAAGGCCATCTTCTGATCTCTTGTCCCATACCCTTTGTTTGTCACTCTGAAGACTCAGAAAACTGGAAAGTTCACCCCTGGTGCAGGGAATAGAGGAGAGTGTTTATCAGATGTGCCTGCCTTCTCTTATCTGAACTTCAAGCTTCATATTACTGATTCAGTCTCAACTCTTCCTGGCATCTGTTCTTTCAGACTGCAGGGCCTCCAATTTCTACATATATATTTAGTGGGCTTCAAGCTAAAAGAAGGATGATCAAGTTGCAGTAGAAACTGTTGAAGGGACTTTGATGGTTTCTGGTCTAGTCACTGAGAAAACTCAGGTTTTGTCTCTCCAAATTGCTGCACATTATGAGCACATCACCTTTCATTTAATTTTCTCTTCTAGGTTTCCTATTATTTTGGGTATCAACTGGTTTGTTCGACATAACCTGTATATACATTTGTCTACAAAGACCTTGTTCCTTGGCTCTGAGTCTTGCGTCCTTCTTGCTCAGTGCTTAATTTGTAAATAAAAAGGTGCCGGTGCCCAAAGCCCTTCTCTTAAACATGCGGCCTCTGCAATTAAATGTGGGAACACGGAATACTGAGGCAGCTTAATCCTGAAGCCATCTCGGCCTCTTCAGTCCATATAAAGCCACTCCCTGCCCCTTCAGCTCACCCTTGCAGCTTTCTGCTTTCTCCCTCTGTGATGCTTTTTTGTTTTTCCCTTCATCCGTTTTTCCCCATATGTGTCTTTTGGTGGCAGCAAAGGCTTGAGGCAGAAGAATAAGCCCCAGACCTCAAAAATAAGTGCCGGTGCTCAGCACCGGAAACAACAAGCACAAATTAAGCACTGTTCTTGCTACATCGGATCATCTTTCTTCTACCGAAAATCCTGAAATCCTGCATAATAGTATTACCCAGTCAGTAGCACAAATTATTTGAAATTCCTGAGATCTATCATGAATACCTCAATGTGTTCCAAGAGTCACTTACCAAAAAGTTACCTCCTCATCCTTCCTGAGACTATTGCTCCCCATGGATGCATGTTTGCTCTTTCTTCCTTAGATCAACAAGCTCTAAGACTTGTGATACAAACCTTGAGAATGTTCTCCTTTTTTTAGTACCAAAGAAGAGTTAATCAGAACTTCGGCCTTGTATACATTAGAGGGGCCTGAATCTAGTAACTATAAAAGCTCACTATCCTTTGTCTCTCATTTCTGATAGTCAAGAGGCAGTTCACAGGGCTAAAGTATACACTTACCTGGATCAAAGAGAAGCTTTTTATCTGATCCAGGTTAGATCAGGGGATGAGTGAAAGACAGCATTCAAATACCTTTTGGACATTAAGAATATTGTGTGATGCCCTACGACCTCAGTAATGCCCTGCTGTCTTTCAGCATTTTATGACTGCAGCCGTTTCAGATTTAATCCTCCAGATGATGGTCTTCTATTTAGATGATATCCTCGTTTTTTCAAAGGGTCCAGCAGACCATCTGTCACATGACATACAAGTTCCACAGCGTCTTAGGGAAAATAAATTGCTGGACAAACTCGAGGAGTCTGAGAAGTCTGAGAAGTCTGAGTCTGGGTAGGATTCAGTGGATTGTTTGGGCTATATTCTATCATCCAGAGGTATAGCTATAGATCTCAGTAGGTTCAAGCCATCCTAGCTTGGCCCATTACTCCTTCTGTAAAGGAAATGCAAGGTTTCTTAGGGCAGGCAAATTATAACTGAAAATTAAATAAGTACTTCTCTAAAAAAGTCTATCTGCTCACTGATTTATGAAAAACAAAAAGTCCTTTCAGTGGAATCGTAATAACATCACAGCCTTTAAAATGCTTAAGAAAGACTTCATTCAAGCTCCCTTTTTATAGCAGCCCGATTGCTGCTCAAGCCTTCATTTCCTCAACTACTTTCACATTTCTTAAGGGTATTCACCAGGAAACCAAAGGCATTAATATTCATGACCTACAAAAGGTTTTCATCGATTTTTGATAAAACATGCAAATGGTCTGGTTTTTGTTAGGAATAGACTCTTTATTCCTTCACAATATTCACAAACATTAATTTAACAACTGTGTCATGATTCCTTAATCTCTGGACACAGGTGAAGAAGGGTCATATACGATTTAATCAGAAGAAGGTTCTGGTGGCCTTCTCCTCATCAGATGTTACAAGATTTGTCAACTCTTGCAAGGTCTGTGTAGGGTCGGACTGGGACAAAACAATAGGCCCTGGCACCAAAAGAAAATTGTTCCCCATTAGTGAACCAAATAGATAAAAAAGTGGTCCACAATTGCAAATCAGGCCAATCCTAACCACCTGAACTGAAGAAACCTGTGACTCTCCTTTGTCATTGGTATGGTATGCATCTTTTAGATCCAATTTTGCCATCCAGTTGTTCTGTTGTAAAATATCCCTCAACAGATGGATACCCTCCATCTTGAAATGTACCAATACCAAAACCAATTCTGATTTCTTAAATGTATTACAGGCTGCCAGCCCTTGTCTTTTTTCTTAACCAAAAAATTATGCTCACAAAGGTCTTTTCCTCTTCCAGTACTCTCTCCATTGCCCCCTTCTTCGATATTGCTTGTATTTCATTCAAAACCAACTTCCTTTGGTCCTCCTGAAACACCATCTGTCGGAGTTCCACCATTTGTACAGGAAACTCCCCAATATCTATTGTGTACCCTTGAATTGTATCTAAACCCCACTGATCCCTTCTTAAAATCCTCTAATCATGTACAAACATTTGTAACGGTCCTCTGACCTATTTGGGGAAGAATCAAAATCTTTCCTCATACTTACCTTGAGATCCATGTGAAAAATGAGCCCCTCCTCTGGCTTGGTGATTCCTGCCACCTCTTACTCTCTAGGGATAAAATCCAGTTGCAGATTGAAAGTCTCTGAACGAGCCTTCTCCCTGTGACTGATATTCGAACCTTGTAAATGATCGGCCAGAGAAATGCCCCCTTGCTCCGGCCTGATCAAAACATGGCCACCAAAAACTCTCCTCAGTGAGGACTGAGACTTATCAAGGCTGGAGAACATGGAGACATACTTTCCAATGACCTTCACCAAACCATCTCCAAACAGATACCCCTTTGTGTCCCCTGTTGATTCCTTTTTTGTTTTATATATAAATCTTTTTATTAGAATTAAACAACTGCTCAGTACCGAAAATTTATCACAGTTGAGGTACGGAGTCCGATCTGCGTCTAGAGGAGAATAAGTACAGATTATCAGTTAACCACATAAACAAAATAGAGTATCCACATTACTCATCACTTCAGAACATTGTCCAAACTCCAGGTATAATCCCAACAAATGACCATTGCCTGTGCTCTTTCTGTTCCCCTGTCCCCATTCATGCAAATGTTCATATGTCTCTGTATTTACTCCAGTGGGACCACATTTTATTGTATTTTTTGCAGCAGACTCCAGTCCTGATAGATCACTCTTTCTGCCTGTTGACACCAATCTATGTTGTGTTTCCAGTCCTGAATCGTTGGGGTCTGATCACTCCCCTCGCTTTAGCAATGTCTCTTTTGGCCACACTTGCTGCCAGCCTCAACCATATCTGTTGGTATTGAGGCCAGATTTCCTCCCCATTATGTGTAGATATAGTATAGTGAGGCCCGTTACTTTGGTTATTACACGTACCACCTTCGTCCATAAGTGTTGGATTATTGGGCAGCTCTAGAGAATGTGGATGAATGACCCCACCAGGCCACATTCTCTTCTACAAAGATTTACATCTCTAAGGGCCATATGTACGAACACTTTTTCCCATAGACCTGAAAATGGGTAAAAACCTTTGCTACATCTGGCCCTAAGTCTCATGTGATGTAGGAGGGATCTAGAATAGTATAATCTGTGTACATTTCTAAATTGTATCAGTCGGAAATGGGCTCGTATTGCCACCTCCCGGGGACTTTGCAGGGCTTTCTGCCAGTCATCGTCCTCTATGATGCCCATGTCCCCTTCCCAGGTCTCCCGGAGAGAGCGCCATCGATCCAGGGCATTATTCAATATTTTTTTTATAGGTCATGCATATTGACTTTTCTGGGAAAGGTTCTAATACTAGCCTGTCATCTAACGGGGATGATTCTAGGAGTAGGTCATCTTCTTATATGTGTTGTCTGAGTGTGTGTCCTAACTGGAGATACCTGTATATCTCCGAGTCCTCCATTGAGGACTGAATTAATTGTTCAGTTCTTCAAAGGGCATCATTGCCCCACTTCTTCATATGTCCCCTAGGCAGTCAACACCAATGAGTCCCCGTTTGCTAAAGTCCGCCAGATGGCTCAGTTCACTCAATTGGTCACTAGTCCAAAGTAGATTTGTGTTTGTCAGTTTACCCTCCAATCCCAGGAATTTCGTAGCTTGTCTCCATGCTCGTACCCTTGCCTAGGTGTGAGGTGGGAGAACGTCCTCCTGTTTCCTAGTGTGCAGGACAGAAGGGTATCTACGGTCTCCCATAGCTGCTCTATCTATTCTATAAGCCGGCTCTCCGACATCTGCAAATACCCATCCATTTATAGAGACTAGCTAGGCCACCCAGTAGTATGCTGGTATATCCCAGACCGCCAGGCCCCCATCAAACACTCCTCTCTGTAGCTTACTAAGGGAAATATGGTAGCTACCTCCATCCCACAAGAGACTGCAAAGTTCGTTATTGATCTTTGTAAAGAATTCAGGTGGGACTTTGTATGGGGTATTCTGAAGGACATATAATAAACATAATTTTAAAAAGGACAGCCCAGCCCATCAAAGAGATCGGAAGCCTCCGCCAGTGTGTTTCATCATCTCGGAGGCATTACAGTTGTGGGGGGAGAGTCTTCTGGAAGAACGCTTCCAGATTTCTCATAATATAAAATGCCCAGGTATGTAAATCCATCCATAGAAAATGGGGCCACACATCGGGACAGCAGATTTGCTTCTCCCTCTGTTAGCAGGAAAGCCCGGGACTTGTCCCAGTTTATTTGATATCCCGAATACCTCCCAAATATATGTAAAATATGTAATATTCTGTCCACTGAGAGCTGAGGCTTTGTGGCATACAAGAGAATATCATCTGCGTAAAGGAAGATCTGCGCCTCCCAACTCCCTCCATCTCGGATCCCCCACATAAGGGTGTCTTGTCTCACCCATGTGGCAAGTTGTTGTAATAATAAAGCAAACAACAATGGGGACAACGGCCAGCCCTGTCTCGTGCCTCTATGTAGGGTGAATGAGCGGGAGATCTGCCCCATTGACACTAACTCTCGCCCTCGGGTTGTGATGTAAAATTGAATCCATGTCCAGAACTGGGGACCAAAGCCCAATCTAGTTAGTGCTGTGAAAAGGTATGGCTAGTCAATACTGTCAAAGGCCATTCTCGCATCTAGTTAGAGCAGCATGGCTTCTTCTGTGCTCTAACCTCCTCCTGCTTCCACACACTCCGCACTCTAAAAAAATCCTTCAAATGGATTCCCCCAGAAACCAGAAAGACAGTCACCCACGCACTCATCAGCAGCAGACTGAACTACGGTAACGCCCTCTACGCCGGCACCACACTCAAACTCAAACGCAAACTCCAGAGAATCCAGAACACAGCTGCATGCCTCGTCCGTGGCCTCCCCCGCCACAAACGAATCTCACCACACCTCAAATCCCTTCACTGGCTCCCCATAGACAAGAGAATCACATTCAAGATCCTCATCAACGCACACAAATCCCTCCACAACACCGGCCCAACCTACCTCAACAAAAGAGTTAACTTCCACACTCCCAAACGCAACCTCCGATCAGCCGACCTTGCCCTAGGCACAGTCCCCCGCATCCAACGCACCACCACGGGAGGCAGGTCTTTCTCCTACCTCTCCCCCAAAACCTGTAACTCCCTCCCCACCGACCTTCGCAAAACCAAAGACCTCCTGGTCTTCAGAAAGAACCTCAAGACATGGTTGTTCGATCAGTGACCCTCCCTGCCCCCCCCCCGATTTCCCCTCCCCCCAGCGCCTTGAGACCCTCACGGGTGAGTAGCGCGCTCTACAAGTTTTTTGATTGATTGATTGATTGAGGCTGTCGTGTGTAAAACCCCGTAGATTTGTTTTAGATTGAGTATGGTGCTTCTTTGTGGCATAAAACCAGACTGGTCAGGGTGGACCACTGTGGCCATTACCAATTGTAGCTTATTACTCAGGATTTTCACCAGTACCTAAGCTTCTAGGTTGAGAAGGGATATAGGTGGATAGGAGCTACAAGCTGTTTGTGGCTTGCCCTTTTTGTGTATCACCACAATGGTGGCCATCCTGTGGTCTTGTCGAAGAATCCCCTTCTCCCTGGCCACCTGGAACATCGCCAGCATGTGTGGTGCTATGATATTGGCCACGCATTTATACAGTTCTACGGGTAGGCTGTTGGGGCCTGCTGCCTTACCCTTGGAGCCCTAGTTGGCCTTAGGTGCCTTCTCCACTATCAAGTCTTGGTCCAGAATTGTCCTAGAGAGAAACTGAAGAGGGAGGTCTCTGAGTAGTTCTGCACAGTCCTCGCAGGTATGGTCCATCCTAGAGGAGTATATTTTTTCATGGTAAGTGGCAAATACCTCTGCTATCGATTCTTCCGTTGTGTATCATACTCCCTCCTCATCTTGTGTTTCACCCACCCAGTTTTGCCCTCTGTCTCTCCTCTCTAACCACGCTATCAATTTTGCTGACCTTATCTCCTATGTCTTATACGGGTCTTTTTATAGACAGCGTGTAAGCCCTAGCTACACCGTTGCTGGTTCCTTTTTTGCAAAATCCTCAAGAATTGGGTGTATCCTCATTAAAATCACCTTCCTCCTTTCTGCCATTAGAGCAGCATTAGCGTTCTCTATGAAGCATATTGCTCTCTGCGACCAGCCCCCAGCAAATCATTGTTTACCAGGACTGATTTAGTCTTGGCCTCTTCAGCCATATCTAAAATCCTTGCTAATGGATCCATTACAGTACCTTATCCTAGCACTGCTTCAGTGCCTAATCCAGACCTTTCCTGGGATCACGTCCCAGTTTAAATAAAGAACTTATTAAGTCTGGGTCCAAATCAGGTGTTACACAGGCCTTGTTTTCTACTACCAGATGAGAACACTCAGCCCTCATCACGATCCCGGACTTCTAATGATGTTTTTATCCATCATTTTATAAAATCACCTACATGCAGCATTGGCCACCAATCTGGGCTCCTGGAAGGTCTAATCATGCCTGGGTTGAACATATCAACCCCCTGTGGATCCTTATAAATCCCTTTCTCTTTCCTCATATTTTCTACCATATCATTATCCATATCCCAACCATCATTGTCAAAATCATCCAATACAAATTCATCATAACCGTCATCACCATTGTCATGGGCATCAAAATCATCAAGTTGTGCCTGAATCTCTTTTGTGCCATCAAGGGCACCCTCTTTTGTGCCAAACTGGACACCCTCCTCCTCTGTGGCACTAAGTCCACCTCCTTCTCAGGACAGAAATCTGTCATACACCTTAATATTCTTACTTTTCATTCTCCTCTTTCCTGATCTTTTTTCTTTATTTTCCTCATCCTCCTCCAAGGACCAATACTCATTGCTAGAGACATCAATAGGTTTTCTCTTTTTCTTATATACTGATTCGAAAATCTCTTTTACAGAAGCCCCTACCTGATCCTTCACCATCTTTTTTAAGGAGACTCTGCAATCCTACCTGATGATTCTCCTTCCTCATACATCTTAACTAGTATGGTAATCCTCTTTCAGATTCAATAATGCATCCCTTCATCACTACAGCTGAATCACAAATTCCGTAGAAATATATTTTTTCTTTTTTTTAATCTCAAAATGGCAACAAAGTAAATGTAGTCTCTAAACTTTACCTGACGACATACACGAAGTGAAGAAAAACTGTTTCTCTTTAGAATTCCTCGATTGTGCTGATCGTGCGCCACTTTATTGATGTAATTTGGCCACCAACACTTCAAATTGTATTACTTTAATGGGCTGGGAAACCCAAAATGGCCACTGTGACCCTACGAATACACATATGTCTCAAGCAAATCGCATCACATATAGAAACAGGCTCACGGAAGCAGACGCTTCAATGGAGTCCCTTTCGCCTTCTCAAAAAAGTGACCCAAATGCAAATTGTCCTGCGAACACAGGCGCTGTGTGTGGCCTCCTCAGCGTGAGTACTCGAAGAGATGCCTCGCACTTTGTCCGTTACCACTGCTCCTTCACTACAACAAATTAATAGGTCAAAATTGCCATATTTCTCTGAAGAAACAAGTGTAAATAAGAATTTCTGAAACTGAAAATTATTTTCAATCTACAAAAATACGTCTATAACAGAAAATTATGGCGGGCCAAGATGGCGGCGAGTGCGGTCGCTTGAATCAGAGCTCCGCACGCGGCCTACAATTATCCTGTAATCCTCCTGTCCCCAGGCGTTGAAAACCTCCGGACCCGTATGCTTTATGCTTAATAATATCCCGAGACCCTGGAGACCTGACCGGACTGACGCGGCGGCTCGCCCGGGGCCCCGGCGGAAACGAGACGCAGTCGCGCACCCAAAGAGGAGCCGAGCAGCCCGGCGATCGCAGCGGCTACACCCTGCGCGCAGGTACGGAGGGATCCTAGCGCCGCGGGTGGGGACGGCGAAGAGCCAAGGATGCACCCTTGCATGCCATAGGCACCCAATCCAACGGGGATGATTAAGACTCTAATCGAACGCTAGGGCCTAATTGCGGAGCACGCGCATGGCGACACGGCCCTTTTGAGATCCAACCACGGACGAGGAAGAGGCCGCAGACCGAATTTTCTGGGAAAGGATGTTTAATCACACCGAACGCTTACGTGCTAAAGAGAGGCCAGGTCGATGGGGAGGTACAAAGCCCAGCAAAAATGCAGAGCGCTAGCCAATCCTAACACGAAACGAACATCGGAGCTCAATGGGTAAATCAAACTACGCTATGCCCTATTGAAGGAGTGTCTTGGGGGGGCCCAGAAGTCAAGCACTATGTAAAGACATCTATTACACCCACCAATGAAAATTGGATTCAGTGACATTTCCTAGCTTTGCACACAGCCTTAGAGCAATGCCGTTTCTTCTTTCTCTATCTTCCTAACATAAAACTCGCAGATACGGACAATACAGCGCACAATCACCAACTGCAAATATCAGGCTCACCTCTATTGCAAGGAGCAAAGCTGATTTCCCCCCAACATAAAACGCACAGACACGTGCGCTGCAACGCGCAATCGACAACTGCACATATCCGGTGCATAGTTCTTGCTGAACGCATCAAGCTCTCACCGATGGGCACACGACAAATCTCGCCTAATCAGATATAAGAACCGTATAAACTGGTCACCTCAATCACAACGCAATACGAAGTGAACTCAGAATAGGCCCCATTATGGTGAAACCGAAGCCACCGAGGGGCCAATCAGAGACCAGACTTGGGGACCCGTCAACAATGGAGAGCTCAGATCCACTGCACAAAGTGACTGAAACGCTAGCTGCTCACTCGTTACAAATCGACAAGCTACTGCAGGCAATATTAGAAACTAAAACATCCCTGGAAGGAAAGATAGATGCAATGGCAGTGGAAGTCACTATACTACGCACTGAACACCGGAAGCTAGCGGATAGAGTAACAACTGTCGAATCAACTCTAGAAACATCTCAACCAAATATAGAGGACATGAAAAACCGAATACAACAGCAGGAATCTGAGATAATACAACTCCAAAGACGCGCGGAGGAGGCGGAAGGCCGCTCACGCCGTAATAATATTAGATTTATGGGATTCCCGGAGCGAATCGAGCTCCCTAACGCAGAGTTATTTCTAGAGAACAGGCTAAAAGAGCATATACTAAAACAGGAGGCCCCCCTTTCCTGACGGTGGAGCGGGCACACCGGATCCCGGGCGGTCCCGCACGCCCAGGGGCCCCCCTCGCCCATTAATAGCCAGGCTGTTGAATTACCGTCACAGAGATCAAATCCTAAAGGGCTTTCGAGCGCTGGGTCCCGTTGAAATTGAAAACGCAAAAGTCACAGCCTACCCGGACTATACAGCGGAGGTCCAGCGCAGACGTGCCACTTTTACTAAGGCGAAACAGGTACTACACGACAAGAACTTTCTATACTCCCTCATGTATCCTGCCAGACTACGCGTAGTGGATGGCGATAAAACTCACGTCTTCCCGTCCCCAGAGGATGTATGGACTTGGATCCACGCCAAGGGCTTAGCAGACCCCACAGATGAACACCCAGAGCAAAAGGAATGGCTAACACAAAAAAAGCGTAAGAAAAAGAAATTGAAACCCAGAACCGGATCACGCCCTATTGAAAAACAAGCATCGGATTGGCAAGCTCAAGCATTAAAGGACGTCAATAGGTTCTCGAACGTTCAAACACAGCACAACCGCGAATATGGTACCACAGACTCGGACTCGGTGGAGACCCCACAAAGCCTGCCTACATCCCCACTAATCTCGGGACCGGTGGTCACGCCACGTACTGCAGACGACCTCTGAAAGGGTACCACATAGATGCAGCGATCGACCTACCCCGGAAGCCATAAACACTATGGTGGTCATTCCAACCCTGGCGGTCCATGACCGCCGGGTTGGAGGACCGCGGGAGCACCGCCGACAGGCCGGCGGTGCTCCAATGGGCATTCCGACCGCGGCGGTAAAGCCGCGGTCGGACCGGCAACACTGGCGGTCTCCCGCCAGTGTACCGCCGCCCATTGGAATCCTCCAAGGCGGCGCAGCTAGCTGCGCCGCAGAGGGGATTCCGACCCCCCTACCGCCATCCAGTTCCCGGTGGTCCGCCCGCCGGGAACCGGATGGCGGTAGGGGGGGTCGCGGGGCCCCTGGGGGCCCCTGCAGTGCCCATGCCACTGGCATGGGCACTGCAGGGGCCCCCGTAAGAGGGCCCCTAAATGTATTTCACTGTCTGCTGTGCAGACAGTGAAATACGCGACGGGTGCAACTGCACCCGTCGCACAGCTTCCACTCCGCCGGCTCGATTCCGAGGCGGCTTCATCGTGGAAGCCTCTTTCCCGCTGGGCTGGCGGGCGGCCTGAAGGCGGCCGCCCGCCAGCCCAGCGGGAATGTCAGAATTACCGCCGCGGTCTTTCGACCGCGGAACGGTAACCTGACGGCGGGACTTTGGCGGGCGGCGGAAGGTCAGAATGAGGGCCTATGTGCCTGAAGCCGGCGTGCCTTCCGGCCTAAGCGCGCCTGAATGAAAGAAGACGACATCTGAATGGGCCGGACACCGCGGCCACCTTGGACCACATACCACAGCAGCCCCCTAACCCAGATGGGTTCCCGTACGGACATGAATCGGCTCGAAGCCACTCTTGCACCTGTTGTGTCTGGTTATCCACACTTTTCCCCCTTTCCCCCTTTCTTCTATATTCCTCTCACTCTTAACTCCTTAAGGTATGTATCAGTCACGCCACACACGAGGGTTGGTCGGATTCGGGGGGGTCAGGGGGGTGACAGACGAAGGGCCACAGCGAATCCTACTTAACAACACGCACCGCTAGTGACTCGTACACAAAACGCTTAAATGACATACAACATTGTAACCTGGAACATAAGGGGCCTGGCTAATCCAACTAAAAGACGCAGAGTACATACATATCTCAGACACCACAAAGTGCATATAGCTATACTACAGGAGACCCATGCCACTACACAAGAATTAAAGGAAATTAATAAGAGCTGGTCGGGCACTGTCTATGGAACTAAAATATCCAAATATGCCAAGGGAGTACTGATATGGATCGCATCAGGGGTTCCATATGCCGTCCAAGACACGTCTATAGACACAGATGGCATGTATGTCTGCCTCACTGGAGAATTGGATGATAAACAGCTAGCCATAGCTGGTATATATGCCCCAAATTCGGGACAAGGGGAATTCCTGAGGGCCACATCCGCACAGATCTCGCGGGACCCGTCCATACCAATTATCTGGGGAGGAGATTTTAACAGCGTACTGGACATCTATATGGACAGATCGCACCCACCAATGATAAGCGCCCCTAGTAGGCGGGTATCTGAGATGCTAAGATCCTGGATAACAGAACGGAGGCTACATGATGCATGGAGGAGTCTCCATCCCATTGATAGAGAATATTCCTTTTATTCACCCGTACACAACCTCCACACACGGATTGATTTACTATTATGCTCGCCCACGTTAACACACTCAATACATAGTGCCAACTATTTGGCCAAAACCCTATCAGACCTAATCGTCACACTGAGATGGGGTAATCAGCCATCACGAATACCTGCTTGGCGCTTACAACCCACCTTGTTGCGCGACCCGCCATTCCGGGAAGAACTAGCTGATACCATAAAGTCATATTTCACAATTAATAGTCGAACAGCCACAACATGCGCAATCGAGTGGGATGGACACAAGGTGGTAGTCAGGGGCATGTGCATCGGGGCCACAGGAGGTATCCGGCGCGCACTGCTCTCAGAGCTACATGACACTGAGGAGAAATTACAGAAGGCAGAATGTGAGGCGGCCTTAAATAGTACTGCTAACAATAACATGATCACACTCAAAAAGCAATGGGGCGACACCGAAACCCGTCTACGAAAATTCGACTATCGATACCACACGGCGCGATTACACGCCGAGGGCAATAGATCAAGCCGTATGCTGGCCTGGTTAGCGAAAGGGACTCAGCAGCATACTCCTATAAACGCCATTCGCCTAGATACTGGTGTGATAGTGAATACACAATCAGAAATAAACGACGCATTTAGGCAGTATTATGCAAGGTTATATCAAGCAGAACCTCCCCCACTCGCACCACAATTAGTAGATTTCTTCAGAACCTCCCACGTAAATCAGTTAACGACTGCACAAGCATTAGAGTTAGACAAACCCATCGAAAGTGACGAAATAAAACAAGCACTGCAACAGTTAGCCCACAATAAAGCTCCGGGGGGGACGGACTACCGATCGAGTATTATCAGACTTTTTCATCACAAACGCTCACTCCATATCAGACCATGCTACAGGAGGCATATGAAACAGGTCGTCTCTCAGATTCACAGCGCGAAGCAACGATTGTAGTCCTCCATAAAATGGGCCGCGACCCACTAGACGTACGCTCCTACCGACCCCTATCACTTTTAAACACGGACTGCAAAATATTAGGGAAGGTACTATCCAACCGACTTCTCCCAATAATTTCTTCCCTGGTACACCCAGACCAGTCCGGATTTATACCGGGACGTAACACCTCTATCAACATCAGGAACCTATTGCGCCTGATCGCTGAAACTCCTGATACAGACTACTCCAGGGTTGCGGTCTCACTAGATGTTGAAAAAGCTTTCGACACACTGGGATGGCCATATTTGATGGCAACACTGCAGTTAATGGGATTTGGTAAAGTGTTCACACGCTGGGTATGTATCTTATATTCAGACCCCATAGCAAGAGTAAAAACGGGCACCATTATTTCGGAAAAATGTAAGATAGGTAGAGGCACACGAAAGGGATGCCCCCTATCACCACTCCTGTTCGCACTAGCCATAGAACCCCTTGCGGCTAAATTGCGCAATGAAGCAACAAGATGGGGCATACCGGATGGCGTGGAACACCGCATAGTGTCTTTATACGCAGACGATGCATTAATATACTTACGTAACCACACCGAATCCCTACCAACCCTGCTACAATTATTGAACTCATTCGGAGACATATCCGGCCTACGCGTTAACTGGGCTAAATCATGTCTATTCCCCATGCGCCGATTACCCGACACACAGACCCACATACTCACTGAGCATAATTTACAATGGACTTATAGCACTTTCAAATATCTAGGAGTGCACATATATCATGACGTATCTGACCTCAAGGAGGGCAACTTAGACCGGGCGATTAGATCAATAAAAGGACTGTTGCCCTTTTGGTGCGCACTACCACTATCACCTATGGGTAGAGTGGCATTAATCAAAATGATTATACTCCCTCGACTACTATATTTTTTCGCTGCCCTACCAATATGGCTTCCTAGCTCTTTCTTCACACAGCTAAACAAGCTGTTGATAGATATGATATGGAGCACCGGACGTAAACGTGTGGCCTTGGCTAAGATCTGCCTACCACTGGACAGAGACGGGATGGGTGTACCACAATTTGAGCTCTACTATGCAGCTGCTCAGCTGCACTGGATCCTTATTTGGTTACAAGACCCCACTCATCCTGAAACCCACACTGTGAGCACACAACTGGGTGGTCTAAACATACTGAAATGGCTCGTAGGGCGTGTGGCCCTCCCGCGGCACAGTAATATCCTGTTAAAAGTGGCTGAAAGGGTGTGGCGGCGCTATGTGAATAGGGGACCTTGAAAACCACCATACTCACCTAAGACCCCATTACTCGCCATCCCGGGGGTGCACAGATTACATGGCCGTTTGTGTCTCATTGATTGGGCCGCTAAAGGCCTCCGGTTAGTGGGAGAATTATTCGCAGAGGGCCAATTTCTCCCATACGAGGCACTTGCGACGACGTACACTCTGGGACAGAGCAGTTTTATTATGTACGGCGCACTACAATCTCTAATACGCAACGCATGGGGGCACGGTAGCAAGGAACCACAATCATCACCTATTCTGCACGAATTGCTATTAGACACCGGTACACCAACATGAATCTCAGGGATCCACAACCTGCTGCGAGCTAACCCAGAAGAAGCACAGCCGCAAGCTAAGTACAAATGGGAAAAAGCACTTCACACACAATTCACAGCACCAACATGGTCCATGGCCCTCACATCCACACGCGAGGTATCGCGCAACGCACGTTTCAGATACACCCAGCTCAACTACCTACACCAGACATACCTGACCCCACACCGAATCCACCACATGTACCCCCAAGCTAGTTCTGATTGTCCAAGATGTGGTAATACGGAAGCTGATTTCTTGCACATGACCTGGAACTGCCTACCACTACTCCGCGTATGGCAAGATATCACACAACAAACTGCGACATGGCTGGGTATACCCCTAGCTCTTACCCCTGAGTCCTGCCTATTGGGTATCCGACACAAACGTAGCAAAGATAAACAAAAACACAGATGCGCAGATCTAGCATTTGTAATCTTCAAACGACTCATCGCCACGCAGTGGAAGTCACCTAGCGCCCCAGATTCCCGCCACTGGAAAACTGACATACAGCGTTGGGTCAATGCAGAAATACAGGTGTTGCATACATTACGCGATATAGGAGTGGTAGTCAAACGAGCTGATATATGGGACTCCGTTGCGGATCAACTACAGGGAAAAGATGATACACGACCTCCCTAGTCCTCTGGAACAACAATGATCCGAGACATTACAACCAACATGTTTTCTGTGTACAACTACCCAGACCTGAAACCTCATTCAAACATAGTTGATAAGAATATAAACACACACACTAGATATACAGCTGCGAAATTATATCCACAAAGGTACACTCTACCTATGGCAAATGCACCCTGCTCGAAATTATTACCTTACACCCTGATCGCTCCGTGAGCCCGCCACACGGCGGACTTACCCCCTACATCGGACCACCAAACATCAGACTCGTGATCATTTATTAAACAAGTATAATCTTCATACCCCTCTCCTATCTATTTCCTTCTCCCACTCTACTCTTATCTTTTATAAGTATTTCAGTTGTATGTGTTTTTGTTTATGTCATAAATGCAATAAAAAGATTTAACAAAAAACTGAAAATTATGGCGCATATTTAAGAGCCCCTAGCTCCATCTACATACACATTAGCTTCAATTTTTTGACGCTGAAGTTTCGTTAGATGGCCAAAGTCCCTGCACAATATTTACAAAGTGGCGCAATGCATGTATTGTGCCACTTTGTAACCCTTTGTGCTACATTATGCCTGTGCCAGGCATATTGTATGCAAACAGGGCATTCCCCCGTTAGGGGGTGCTGGAAAAATGGCGCAGGAAACCTAACAGTTTTCCTTGCATCATTTTTTTCAGGACTTTTAACACCTGCTCAGAACAGGCGTTAAAAGGTGGCACACCACTGAATACAATGGGCCCCTATGTACTCTGCAGGAGTAGCGCCAATATTTTGGTACTACCCCTGCAGAGTATATCAATAGCGTTAATAACAATGATGCTATTGCCCCCTACCCTGTGCCATGTTGCGTCGTATTTGAAATACCGCGCACACATGGTGGTGGTAGAGGGGTGCTAAGGAGCACAAATCCTTCTTAAATATGCCCCTATATCTCCCATAAATTGGGAGCAACAAACACAATCAAACAGTAAATACACATACAGGTATAAAAAGATACTGTAATACAAGACAGTTAGAATCAAAACAGTAATAAATCATAAACATTTCATAAAAGTCCTAAATTTAAAGAAATTAACTACACAAGATACTTGGCTGTCAAGGAGCAGCAACCAAAAGAGGAAGACAGCTGCTGGGTTGAAATGTATAGACTTTAGTGACATTCTGGTTCTAGAATTGTAAGTATGGTTAATGTTTTTCTTTGAAGTACTGCATGGAGTAGCAATAAAAGACGTATGCATAATGCTTGACTCTGGTCTTCAGATGAAATTAGCTGGTTGACCCAGTAATCTGTCGTGATCATCTTTCAACTGATGGAAACGTGAGAGACCCTGCCCCCATCAGAAAATGAGGTTTGGAGTTAGCAGCACCATCAGAGAATCTCAGGAAATTGATTTGCTGCTTCTCAAGGCCATCCATAGATTCACCTGTGCCCTGAAAGTAGCAGTACTTTATTGGGGTGTCTGCACTGGCTGAGATTTTCTCTCTGCTGGGACTTTTGTGCTCTAGAAAAAGTAGAACTGCCTCATTGGGGATGCTGAGGCGCAGTGAGTAATCTGTAGCTCTGCTGTTCTTGAAGCCTTTAAAGGTGGAGTTGGCTTCTCTCCAAACAGCAGCTCGCCATCAAAGGGCATGTCCATGGGGATTGCCTGGACATCTCCTGAAAAGCCAGCGCCCAAGGTTGGTGATGCAGTTTGAAAGGCATGCTAATAGATTGAGCTACAGTGTCTGCAGAGTCAATGTTGCATTTCTAGATCTGGTTAGAGGCATCCAAATCATCGCTGACCAGATCATGTGGTCTGTTGGGCTGATAACTGTCACCTTTATCAGTTCCTCCAGAGCGTGTATATAATCACCCAGAAGACCAGCAGCATTTGTCATTTGAAAGAAGGGGAGAGGTTTCGGCCATAGAGTCCAGTTTCTTTGACTTTCTATTTGAAGGAGCTGTTCGAAAGGAATACAGGTTTGTTTCGGAAAGGAAACCTGGACTCCCTCCCTTTCTGGTAATGAATAAAATTGTAAAAAGTGTGGTCATCCGGTGCATCCCATCCTAAATGGGAGAAAAGGAATTCAAAAAGGAAAATTATTGCAATATTTCCATTGATATGTTACATTGTGAAGGGCTGGGTCTACTCCAAAGATTTTGCAGCTTTGTATACCAAAGTGGTGAACAAAAAGACTTCTTCTGAAGGAAGACCAGAGGGGTAAGGATGTCCCCTGCTGGTCAAGTATCTTGGTAATATTGTAAATCAAGATATAAGTTAGCATCAGTTTTGTAAGAGGGAAGTAATTTGTCTGTCTCTGAGTCATCAATCTCTGTACAGTGATAACACTTTTCAAGCATTGCAAGGACATCTGAGTCAGAGACAAATATCTCTTCTATCCGGGGCATATTTCTAGGCCCTAGGAAGATGTTGCTTTAAGGGTTCAGCATCAAAACAAGGCTTCACTATCTATTTTGCCATTCAGATATTAACTATGAAGGCAGCACCATAGTCGGTTCCAAAGGTGACATTTCAGTCAGCATTGCAGGAGGCTGACCAGACAGGTGATGCAGCCTTCATAGACCTGAGGAAGCATCTAATATGGCATAATTACCAAGCTTGCAGTATTGGGCTCCGCCTTGTGATTTGGCCAAGATAGTAGAAGAGCAACCCTGAACACTTCCAGCACTGCCAGCTGGAAGGTCTAGATTAGTGGGAGAAGACAGAAGCTAAGGGTTCCTTTTCTTTAGCTTCAGATTTTCTTCAACAGCAATAAAGAGTCTTGCTTTGGGAACAGTGGCGAAATAATGAACAGTACTAGGAGCGTGTCCAGTTCCTGAAGAAAGACAGGGATTTCCCATTGCTATTGTATTTTTTTGTGGGAAGGTCTTTTCCGATATTATTCACAGCTGAGAGACCTACCAGAAGGCAAAGGGGAATGTTTTGGCGTATCCAGGCAGGCCATGACCAAAATAGAATGGCCTCCTGCTCCCCGATGACCTTAGGATTCGTTGAAAAACATGAGTGGCATTATGTGGGCCTGACAAGGACATTTTCCTGTGCTGCCTGAAACAGGGTATGAAGCTTTGAAATCTTAGGAGAAGGCATTTGGCTGAGTCAAAAGGCTGAGGAGTTTCATCATTAAAGCACTGCGAGACCCCTGGTCCCAAATCGACAAAGAAATAAAAAACAGGAAATGCCACCACCGAGCCTAATATCGTCCAATGCTGTCACATTCAGTGGATGGAATAGTGGCTGAAGTCACATGGCACTACGTCGAGGTGCTGGAGAATTATTATTGGGAAAAAATCTGTCCCAGTCTGATGCCTGCGGGATATTGATAAAGTGATGAGTTGCCAGCTGCGAGCTCTATCGTGCAGCATGGTAGAATGCAGCGTGCCCTGTATTTACAACAGCTGCTGCATTGGAAAGAAAAAAAAGTTAAAAGACTACCTCTGAGACTGTGCTGCTCCCTGTCCACCAGCAGATTAAAGGCAAGACCACAGACATGATGGAGAGTGGGCAGGATATAGCTGGGGCATAAAATGAGAACTGGGCTCATGGTGGAGAGAGATGAACTGACCTTTTTTGCAACATAGCTGAATTTTAAGAGAACATTCCTCTTAGCCTTTTTAGGTTTCTTTATGTCATTTTAGGGCTCTCATTATTAGTGTAATTCTGCATAGAAACAACCTTACTAAGAATGTAAAGAGTGAGAAACAGGCTACACATATCCCTTTTTGACTTCTAAACCCTCACTAGTCTCATTTGGTGCCATGAAGTAAGGTGACAAATTATGTCACAATTCGCATTGTAGCAGAGCTTTGATAATATTCTCTATAATTATGCTAAGGCTCATATCTTGTCAGGATTTGCATTCTAGCAAGGTGTTGATTATGCCATCTTTATGAGTACACCAGACTGTGAAAATGCCATGGCTGTCTAAATGTCACGGTCTTTGAGTATGCACAGGCTCTATTTATGTATGGGCTCTCTTTAGGTCAGCGTTTTGTTCATGGTAGTGCTCTGAATATACCAGCACTTTAACTATGCCAAAGCTCTGATTAGAGTAGAGTTGAAGATATATCATTTTTCCAATCTTACCATTGCTCTCTTTCCTACTTGATTTTCTGAGTAAGCACCTTGTGAATTCCGTTGGCAAATATAAATTTAAGCGTTCACTCCATTTCACAAAATGTTTTCTGTAAATAGACCAGATTATATTTGCAGTCTTCTGCCTATGTTGTCAACTGTGTGTCCGAGACCGCTCAAAGTCTTACCTTCTCAACTTCAATATATTGTGTATTTCTTGGGACAATCACCTCATAGCACTGTGTCTCCTTTCCCTTCTTTGCCATAATTGTGAGCAGATACCAAGTGCTAGCAGCTCAATGACTGGTTTACATTTCATAATTAGACCTTCACGGCCTTCTCAAGAGTTGAAATGTTATGGGCTATATTTTCCCAGATATTTACGCATGTACATTTGGCCTACACATGGAAAAGTTGTCTTTGCACTCATAAAAGGGTTTATTCACAGGAAGATTTTTGGACGAGCAAATCTACGCATAGGGGCTGAAAGTAGGTGGTAAATAGTAGTTATACTACTGGAATACCCACAAACGTATATGTTTAAGGGAATTCACCAATTCATCTCCAATGTCTTTCCAGAGCTAAACAACCGTGTAGATGTACTCCTGATAATGGTAGGAGAAAAATGTTTTCCAGTGTGGGAAGGAGACTTTTCTCTTCCCACACAACAGTGTAAGGAAAGGAGCTTACAGGGAAAACATTTTCAACCTGAAAAGAGAAAAGAAAAAACGCCTTAATATGTGAATTTATACCTGCTCAGCAGATTTTCCATTTTTAGGAAAAAAGGACTCTTGCATCTTGTTGCATCCGTATAGCCACACAGGAAGTCAGCCAACTGACCCTTGTAGTCCACTTCTTAGTCCTGGGTAGAAATAGGAGCTAATCTAACCCTGCAGGTCTTCAGGCAGATCTCAAACAGCAACTTCAGTCCTCTTCTGTTCTTCCAGAGGTCCAGAGAGTGTTCTCATGAGCTATGGGTGAGGTTCCAGCTTTGTAGGTTTCATTACCCAATGAGTTGGGGTCGGCGACTCATGGACACTGCCTAAGCAATCAGAGAAAAGTTCTCATGGACAACTCTTCACCCTTTACAAGCACATTCTGGTTGTCTTACTGCAAACTATCCAAATGTGCGCTATTCTGAGGTAAATCCAAGATGGTAGAATTAATATGCCTCATTAAAAGGACCTTGTGTGTGAGCATGGGGTGTGTTTGTTTTGGGAAATAAGAAGATCCCTCCTCCTCAGCTACAGCATAGCTCATCTTGGACCAGCTGTCTCTCTCATTGGACTGGTGCCAAATTGGCTACAGTGAGTCTAGAGGACAAAATACATATCTTCCCCAGGTCTTTCTTTACACTTAACTATGAATGGGCATGCCTCACTCAGGTCCTTTTCAACGTAATGAAGTTCCTGTATCCTCCCTAGATGTCGTTCCTGAGCTTATATGTGACACATACTTCACACCCAGGACTTCCTGTGGAAAAAGCCTAAGCCATTGTTTCTGCTTTGGGGGCAGTTTTAATACTTTATTAAGGGAAAGCATTGGCATGGCCATCTGCCACCAGGCTATTGCAAATTAGCCCATTGGAGGTTCAGGCAGAAACGTCTAACTTTTTAAAAGTTACTTTTCCTAAATATTCATTAAAAAGCTGACTTTGCCATTGAATTGGATTTTTTATAACCAAGCTTTATTGTGCTAATGCAAAAAGAGAACAACAAAGGAAAACTAAAAGTTTTGTCATACGTGTTGATCTTCTTATACCCTTTGGGCTTGAGCTGCTCTGGGAGGATGATGAGATTGTAATGGTTGATGGGTGTGGTAGACAGTGTTGTCTCTTTCTGCAAAATGGGTAATCTGAGATGGTCCCTCTCTTGCCTAATAACTTTCCCACTTTGTCAAACGTAGATGCATTAGGAGTTTGTGTTTCGGTCGTTTGACGACTCAAGGTGAAAACTGAGGGTGAGTCTGCTGAAGGCATGTGTGTGTGTGTGTGCACATGATATCTGTTCTTCCCTGTATTTCTGTGTAGCATGGTCATCCTGACATATGTTGAATGTATTTTTCAAACCTGCTCCTAATCTCCAAGAGTGCAGACAAGCTTTGGGGCATTCATATTTAACTTTTTCAAGGTCAGAAGGATAATTATTTATACTGTGCTGTACTGATGTTGTAAGACTATGATGGTCATCCTTGAGGGAGCGGGTATCTATCTCCGCCTGTTGTATGAGATGTGAGGGCTAAAATGTTCTTGGATAGCAGCTGATATTATTTCCTATTTGATTTGGGAGAGCTCCTCAATGCAATCATGTGAGATTGGAATGAAATAAGATGGCATGATATGTGCATTTACTTCAGACCAAATGTGAATGGGTAATATACTTGTTGAGAAGCCAGTTCTCATGACTAACTTAGTGGTTGATGCACTTCTGGTAGAAGATGTGACAAAGCTGTGACAAGTGTTGTTGCCAGATTTGTGGTTACCTAAGTGGTCTCATCATTGGGAAGTCTTGTGAAATAACCTAACATATTTGTTGCACTGGTCAATGGTAAAGCCATGTCAGATCTAGCTGGCACATTGGAAGCAGTGGTGCAGGCAAGATTTGTTTCAGCAGCGCATGCACCTTTGATGTATCATGTGTGTATGATGTCTTGGTGGTTGTAATGGACTCTGTCTTCAATACTTTCAACAGTATTGGTTTTGCCTTCAGACTGTGTAGTATTTGTGTTGTGTCTGCTTTGGGGACTTAGTAAGAAGAGCATCTTCTAACAAGCAGTTCTCATGAGAAAGACTTTCAGCTACAAGCACATTTGGACAGCACAGTGGAAAATCACAATTTAATTCTCTAAGCAAACATTTTATTAAACGTCTAAGAAATACAGCTTGACATGAGGCCGTGCAACTAGGCCAAGACCTCCGCTAAGTTAAGGTCTATAATTAATAAAGCTAAGACATAATGCATAAACCTTAATATGACATATCACAACATTAATCAAACAAAAGCTCCATATTTCATATTATTAAGCCATTAATAAGTCACTTTGTGAACATTGACGGCTACTCCCGTGGACACATTTTCATATGCGTGCATTATTTTTCTTATGTTATTTCATTTTCTACACAAATTTAACACTCAGAATACATGAATAATCACTAATAATTTTGTTAAAACATCTGCTTCAGCAATCCCTCCTCTGATGACTAAATGTGTCATTACACTAAACTATCACTCACAAATGTTTGCATCAGCAAAAATTCTGTCATTTCAACCCCTTCAAATCTTGGTTCCCCGTTTAGAATTTTCCCTAAACAATTTTTCCCTTGTCTTTTCTACCCTCCTCTGATAATTCCCTGCCTTTTTCAATTTGATTCTTTTACACAATTTACATATTCCCCATATTACAATTAGGCAGACCACAATAATTAATATTCCTTGTGTTATTTTCAATAAAATTCCTTTCCCAGTGTTGCTGAGCCCATTTCCCACTGAAGTGAAACCTTTGCTAACTTTCTCCCAGATGCCTGGTTCTTTTAATTCTTTCAAATCTGCACTTTCATTAGTCACATTAGTAAGTAAGCTTCTATTTTTTTACTATTATCAGGAATGAATGAACAGAAATGCCTAGAATTAAGCATTTTGCAAACTCCACCATCCTTTGCTAAAAACCTGATTAAAGCAGGGTGATTTTGAAGAGTCATAGTTCTTTCAGCAGCTAGTTCAATATCCATCAGGAGTATGGCTCCTGAAAAATTTGTCAGCATGTTATCCACAGTAGTAGACAACTTTTGAATCTTTATCGAATTCAGAAAAAACCCTAATGAGGGTATCATTGCTCCAAATATATCTCCCACTATAGCCGAAGGAGACTCTCTCCTCTGTCTAATATGATGTAATTCAGTCATTTTTGGGAAAGTCTTTAAATCGTTTAGTTGAAATATCATTGGGATAACAATCCCTAAATAACATGTCCCATACCATCCTCTTGAAAAACGGTAATAAGCATTAGGACCACAGATGTAGTATATCCCAGGAATAGCTGGATCCTGTCAATTCAACATAAATGTCCATTTGCTCTGAAACAAAAACAAGTCTACATTCACTCTTTCCCACAAATAAAGTGTCAGTGCGTGATTTTGGCCTATATCTACAAAGCTTCCCTACGTGTTGCACATCTAAAGCTAATTTCCCCTGCGTTTTAATTGCACTATAAGCATAATCATTCTTGTGAGTCCTCTTCTCTAAGTCTTTTTCTAATTTCTCCTTCAATGCCTTTCTCCTGCCATCTGGGTGATCTAAGAAGCTCTTTTCTAAAGGTGTAAGCAAGCATGTCAAGTTGTTCCTGTGAGTGTAAACTGTGCCAAAAGTTAATGTAGGTTCAAAGAAACCCCTGACTAATACTATATCATTATCTTTAGTAACTCTACTCAGATATCTAATTATAGGGACAAACAAAAACACAACATCATAGTTGGAGTAGAAGTACTGTATGTACTCTTGGTTCTAAAATCTTGTTAGTAACAAACTACAACTTATCCCATAAGTAAGAGACAAACTATGATAAGTAACTCCTTCTTTGACTGATGAAGGAATCTGCGTACACACATAATAATTCTTTGCATCCATCGTCTCAACATACTCACTCAGCAAGCGATAGAAAACATTAGAAGAAAGTTCTCTTTGCACATTAGTGCCCTCATGGAAGTATTTCACGTCTAGTCTGAACCTTTCTAATGCTGTTAATGCAGTAGTTGTCTCCAAAGCCAGAGCAATGTTAGCTTTACCCTTGTCAAGAAGAGTCATACCCACAATCAATATCACAAACAATATCATACATACAATTGCCAAACCAATACTCATGTATTTACAGCACTTATTCTTCCTACCCTCTTGGCTAATGTTACCCAGGATCTGCAAAGAATCAGAAAGTAGAAGAGAAATTTAGAAAAATGTAGCAAAAATGTTTAAAAAATTGTCAAAATCAGGTTTCAAAAGTCAAATCAGGTTATCAAAGTCTTTTCCAGTTATTTTCAACAGTCTTTTTCTCTTTGTATTTTCTCACAAATTTTCAGTTCATCAGCTTCCTTCAAGTGTCACAATATTGACCAGGAATGTCTCGATCAAAACAAAAAGACAAAAGTTATTTCTGCCATTCACTTGTAGTTGCATATGCCCATTCAGGACCTGAATATCTTCGGCTTGCTATTTTCTTTCTTTTCAACTTTCGATCGCCATTCAATTCTCCTTAACTTAGGTCTTCTATCCTTGTTGTATCTACTTCTTCCTCGATTATTGTTTCAACAACTGCTGCCTTTCTCTTTGCTTGTGACTCCGGCCACTTATCTCCTTTCAGTGGACGCTTAGTCAATGTTCTTTTTAGTGTTGAACTTGAAACTTCTCCTTGCTCTATGGTGTTTTCTCTTGACAGCCCTGCAACTGCTTCAGGAGGAGTCACAATTGCTTTGATCTACCTCAACTCCTTCCCCTTTAGGGTCTGGCAATTGATCTGTTTGTCTCTCAAATTCGTCTACTTCTGGGAAAGCCCTCCCTAGGCTCTCCTGCTACCTCAATTGAGATAGGCTCACCGTCACCCTCTTGGAGGTCTCCTCCTTCGTCTCTCACAGGAGTGACTTAACTGTCCTCAACAGTCCCAGATCCGGTCTCAGTTCCTCTTTGTTCTCCTTCCGGCCCTGAGACTGGTCCTATCGTTGATGGTATTCTCAACAACTCTGTTTCCTCATCAGACGGATGTACAACTTTCTACGTGTGGTTGGCATGGATCCAGTTCGGAACTCCAGCGCACTTCACAGCTGTGGTAGTGGTCAGAACTACCTGGAAAGGACCTTTCCAACAAGGCTCCAAACACGTCTTCCTTACGTGTTTCAAGACCACAACTCAGTCACCGGCTCTGAGGTTGTGCCCTCGGTCATGGGTCTGTGGCAGTTTAGTGGCTTCCACCTGCTGAGAGAAAGAGCAAACCACATCAGCCAGACCTTTGCACTAGCCCAACGCCATATCATCTGTAATGTTGACGAGTGCATTTGCAGGCACCGCTGGCAACCTCATGGCTCTGCCCATAAGGATGTCATGCGGCTACAATCCTGTCTGCCTGTCAGGTGTGCTTCTCATTGTCATCAGAACTAAAGGCAGTGCATCAGGCCATTTCAGATTCGTGGACGCACACATCTTTGCAACTCTTGACTTCAAGGTTCCATTCATCTGTTCCACTAGTCCTGATGCTTCAGGGCAGTAACTACAATGCAGTTTCTGCTCAATGTTCAATGCTGCAGTAATTTAATTACTTCATTTTTGAAGTGACTTCCCCTATCTGATTCTAAAGAGATCACGAAACCCAAAACATGGTATCAGTTCCCTAAGCAGTAGTTTCGCTACTGTGAGACTGTCATTTCCCCATGTAGGGTACGCTTCAATCCAGTGACTAAAAACACACCCAATCACCAACACGTATCTCAAACCTCCACATACAGGCATTTCAATAAAATCCATTTGCATTCTGCTGAATGGACCTCCTGCTCTTCCAATGTGGCTCATATTAACGACTCTCCTTTTACCAGCATTCATTTTCTGGCAAATGATGCAACAATGGCAAACTGCTTCAGCAACTTGTCTAAACTTTGGATTGAAATAATCGTATTTGAACAAACGAATCATGGCATCCCTCCAAGCATGTGCTTAACCATGGTAATACCTATCCATTTGAGACAACAGATTATTAGGCAGGCCAACTGACCCTCTTCTGAAATCAACAATTCATCTTGTCGCTGTACACATTACATTTTGCTCAATGAATGCTTTTCCTCCCTGTCAACATTATTCTGTAACATTTTCAACTCTTCCAATGTATCAATTACTTTCAGTGCATAACTTGGACATGTTTCATCTTCTTCAGCTAACAGTTCCCACTTGTCTTTGAATGATATTCGGTTCAATGTGCAAAACCTTGCAACTTGACCCACATTCGCAATGATACATAGTCCTGGGATTTCAGATGTGCACTGCATTTCACCACGGAAATCTTTTCACGCATTTGAATAGCATGAAATAGTTCTTTAATTCTTTCGTAATTTCTCACTGGTGAACCAGAAGAGGTCAGGGAACCTCTCTGTGACTACAACTGGCCAAAATCATGGACTTTTCCAAATCCATACTGGCTATCTGTATAGATTGTAACTTTCAGTTGAGCAGAAACATGACATGCTATAGAAAGGGCTACCAGTTCTGCTACTTGTGCAGAATACACTCCTCGAAGCCAAGACGCTTCCAGGATACCAGAAATTGTGCACACAGCATATCCTGCTCTCAGTGTACCTGTGCTGTCTTTCAGGCAAGAACCATTGACAAATATCATTTGGTCATTTTCTTCCAATCGGGTGTCTCTAATGTCAGGTCTCAGTTTTGTGGACAAGTCAGTTACCTCCAGACAATGATGCTCAACATCCTCCAATTTCTCAATTTCAACATTTTCATTTGGAAGTAAGGTTGCTGGGCTCAGCACTGTACATCTTTTCAATGACACATTTGGTGACCCTAGAATATTTGTCCCATATCTGGTCAACCTTGCACCTGTCAAGCATTGGGTTTTCATCTTGGTGAGTAGGATCTCAATGGAGTGAGGGACCAAAATCATTAAGGGATGTCCCATCAAAGTACATTCACACTGTGTGAGGCTCTGTCCGACCACGGCAACTGCACGCAAACTGGGTCCAAAGTAGCTGAACAATATACTACTGGGCGGTTTACACCTCCATGGACCTGTGTCAAGACAGACAAAGAACATGCATCAAGCTCATGACAAAACAACGTGAAATATTTTTGTGTAGTCAGGCATACCCAAAGCCAGAGCTTTGCACAGACTCTCTCTGAATTCAGTGAATGCTTTCATTCCTGCCTGGTCTAACACTATGGGATCGGAAACTTCTTTATGAGTCAGCTTCTGCAATGGTCTCAAAATGACTGAAAAATTGGAAATCGATTGGCAGCACTGGCCTACCATCCCTAGAAACATCCTGACATCTCTCTGTGTGGTCTGGGGATTCATCTGTAATATGGTTGTGACCCTTTCTCTGGATATTTTTCTCGATCCCTTCTCAATCCGGTGACCCAAGTATTTCACTTCTTTCTGACAGTACTGTATTTTAAGCGGTGACACTTTATGACCATTCTTTCCTAAATAGTTCAGCAAGGCAATTGTGTCATACTTGCACTCATTTCTCATTTTGGAAGCAATCAGCAAGTCGTCAATGTACTGTACCAAAGTCAATAGGAAAGGTAATTCCAACAAATCCAAATTCATTTTCAAGATCTGAATGAATATAGAAGGTGACTCTGAAAACCCTTGAGGAATTCTACACCAACAGTACACTCGTTTCACAAATTTGAAACAAGAGAGAAATTGTCTGTCCTCATGAAGAGGCACAGAAAAGAAGGCTTGCGACAAGTCAATGACAGTGAAGCACTCGGCACCACATGGTATCTGAAACATTATCACAGCTGGATTTGGTACCACGGGGCAACATTTGACCACAGTGTCATTTATTTTTCTCAAATCCTGGACAACTCGAACTTTCCCACAGGGCTTTTTCAGACCCATTATCGGTGAATTACATGGGCTGCTCAACACCTTCTTCAGAACCCCTTGTTTCACAAATTCTGCAATTATTTGAGCGACCTTCATAAGAACATCTTGTGGCATGTGGTACTGGGGAATTTGGGGAAAAATCGCATTCCGCTTTACGGAAATATTAACTGGCTCAACTCCCTTTATCAGACCTATCTCTTTCCCTGTCAGATCCCACACCTTCTCCTTAACCGTTCTCTGCAAATCAGGATGAAGCTCTTTCACCGTGAATACTGGGAAAAAGTCAATCAGAGGGTATTCTTCATTTGTGGTTTCACACTCTATTTCGGGAGATGGGTCTGATTCATCATCACTATTTGTCTCTATCTCTATTCCAATTTGAAAAAGTAATTGAGCATTGTGTTTTGCACAGCAAGTCTCTTCCCAGTAGGGATACTTGAATCACAGACTACAAATTTGTGCAATCCCTAAAAAGTTGACAATTTTAACCTGCACTGGTAATGTAATCGGGTTGGTCAAATACTGAATCGCTACTCCTACAATCTGGACTGTTTTTCCTGAAAGGGGCAAGTTTGGAACTTCTGCACTTCTTCCTGTAGAGCGTGTAGTTCCTGTGTCAACCATGAATGAAACTCTGTGACCCATGACTTTTCCTTTCACATAGGGACCTTTCTGATCTACTTCTAAGGAAGCTGCAAGCACAAACCCTTCCTCATCCAAACTTTCACTTACCCAATCATCGTTTAGTCCATTCTCACTGTGTAACAGGAATTGGTTGAACTGTGTTATTTTCCTTGGTTAAGCCTCTTGTTAGACCTGATAGCCTGAGGGTGGTCACCCCTAATTTTCTGCCTGCCTGCCTCCCTCCACTTTTGACACTATTGTTGCTGGTTTTAGGACTCTGCACACTTTACCACTGCTAACCAGTGCTAAAGTGCATATGCTCTCTCTCTTAAAACATGGTGACATTGGCTCACACCCAATTGGCTTACTTAATTTACTTGTAAGTCCCTAGACAAGTGCACTACATGTTCCCAGGGCCTGTAAATGAAATGCTACTAGTGGCTGCAGCATTGGTTGTGCCACCCACATAAGAACCCTCTAACCATGTCTCAGGCCCGCCATTGAAGGGACTGTGGCCCTCATTCCAACCCTGGCGGTCTCTGACCGCCAGGGCGGAGGGCAGCGGAAGCACCGCCAACAGGCTGGCGGTGCTTCCTGGGCTATTCTGACCGCGGCGGTAAAGCCGTGGTCAGAAAAAGGGAACCAGCGGTTTCCCGCCGGTTTTCCCCTGGCCCAGGGAATCCTCCATGGCGGCGCTGCTTGCAGCGCCGCCATGGGGTTTCCGACCCCCTTCCCGCCAGCCTGTTTCTGGCGGTTTTCACCGCCAGAACCAGGATGGCAGGAACGGGTGTCGTGGGGCCCCCTAACAGGGCCCCATACTGATTTTCACTGTCTGCTTTGCAGACAGTGAAAATCACGAAGGGTGCCACTGCACCCGTCGCACCCCTGCAACTCCGCCGGCTCCATTCGTAGCCGGCATCCTCGTTGCAGGGGCTTTCCCGCTGGGCCGGCGGGCGGCCTTTTGGCGGTCGCCCGCCGGCCCAGCGGGAAAGTTGGAATGGCCGCCGCGGTCTTTTGACCGCGGGGCGGTCATTCTGCGGTAACCGCATGGCGGGCGGCGGTCGTCAGAATGACCGCCTGTGTGTTCAGTTTCACTGCCAATTCGACTTTGAAGTTAAAAGTACATGCCAAGTCTTAAACTCCCCTTTTTCTACATATAAGTCATCCCTAAGGTAGGCCCTAGGTAACCCCTAGGGCAGGGTGCTATGTAAGTAAAAGGCAGGACATGAACATGTATGTTCTATATGTCCTGGTAGTGTAAAACTCCTAAATTCATTTTACACTGCTGTGAGGCCTGCTCCTTTCATAGGCTAGCATTGGGGCTACCCTCATATACTGTTTGAGTGGTAGATTCTGATCTGAAAGGAGTAACAAGGTCATATTTAGTATGGCCAGAATGGTAGTACAAAATCCTGCTGACTGGTGAAGTTGGATTTAATATTACTATTTTAGAAATGCCACTTTTAGAAAGTGAGTATTTCTCTGCACTTAAATCCTTCTGTACCTTACAGTCCACGTCTGGCAGGGTTAGTTGACAGCTCCCTTGTGCATTTCACTCATACAACCCCAAACACAGGATGCTCAGTCACACCTGCACATGTCTGCATACTGAATGGGTCTTCCTGGGCTGGGCTGGGAGGGTGGAGGGCCTGACACTTACATGTCAAAGGACAGTGGCCTTCCCTCACACAATGGACTGCCAAACCCCCTACTGGGACCCTGGCCGACAGGATAGAACTGAAGGGGGACCTTGTGCACTTCTAAGCCACTCTTTGAAGTCCCCCCTACTTCAAAGGCACATTTGGGTATTTAATCAGGGTCCCTGACCCTACCAACTCAGACACTTCTTGACAAGATACCTACTGGGAAAGGAACTCTGTACCAGAACCTGCAACCTGCTAAGAGGAGCTGCCTAGCTGCCCAAAAGACTCCCCTGACTGCTTTTCTGCAAAGGACTGCTTCCTTGTTGTTGCCCTGTTGTCTTGCTGCCCTCTGGCTCTGCTGAGAAGTGCTCTTCAAGGGCTTGGATTGAGCTTGCCTCCTGTTTTCTGAAGTCTCAGGGCCAAAAAGACTTCATCTCTGCAAAGCACTGCGAAAAATCGATGCACAGCCTTCCGGAATTGACGCACAGCCCGCACTGCAGTGAGAAAATCACAGCACGTCGAACCAGAACAATGCAGCCTGGCTCCTCGAGTGGAGATCGATGCAGCACCAGCATTGCAACCGGAACTTTTGCTCACGGCCCACTGGATGGATGCATTGCCGAGCCGGAATGATGCAGCCCGACTTCCTGCGAGGAGGAGTCAACGCAGTGCCTGGCATGCAACAGAAATTTCCCCGCATTGCCCACTGGATTGATACAGCTCCTGTGACTTCGTCTCACATGCCTAGGATTTCTCCGCATCATCCCCGGGATGTCCAAAACCCCTGCAACCCGAAGAGGATCCAAGTCCGCGCGCCGGAAATCAACGCAATGCCCTTGCCACATCGTCTGTGTGTGCCAGGAGAAACCGATGCACATCTCCCCATTTTCCAGGAATCTCCTCCTCTGTGGTCCCTTGCGGATAATTTAGACCCAAACCAGGTACTTTGTGCTTGCAAGAGACACTTATTGCTTCTAAGAACTTAAGACTCTTTTTAACATTTTCTAAAGTGATATTTCAACGTGTACTTATCAAATCTTGATAGTTTTGACCTGCATTTAATCAGATAAATATTCTATATTTTTCTAAATCTGTGTGGTGTATTTTAGTGGTGTTTCTAATGTGTTATTACATGAGTTATTGCACAAATACACATTGCCTTCTACATTAAGCCTGACTGTTAAGTGCCACGCTACCAGAGGGTGGGCACAGGATCATTTGGATTGTTTATGACTTAACATGACTAGAGTGAGGGTCCTTGCTTGGACAGGGGGTAACCTGATTGCCAACCAAAGTCCCCATTTCTAACACCTCTGACCTGTGACCTGTTGAGGAAGCATCACCTGTTGCTGTTCCATTGGGGCTTGGGGTATTTGGATTAGCTGTCTAGGCACCATGGGAACCTGCTGCTGCATTGGCTGCAACTGTGTCATCTGTACACGTGGCATTTGCACCTGCTGCATGAGTTGAATATTCCACATTCATATTATTTTGAAAATTTGGATTAGGACCTCTAATTCTCGGTCCTATTATGCTTTGGAACGAATAGACATTAATTAGTTTGCTGAACAACACCTTCCTGCACCAACATCGGACTCTCCCATTTCCAATGTCCGACGGCTCCACAATCGTGTCAAGGCAACAATTTCTTCATTCTCTGCACATCATTCAGAACCACTACAGCACCCAAGTCTGGACCATGATTCATATTACCCCCGCAACCTTTACCTCTCATCTGGTTTTGAAATACCATATTTCCCTGCTGCAGCTGTGGAAGCTGTTGTGTAAAATTTCCTTGCATGCCTGTCTCTGCAGCTTAATCTGCATCACCATTGCCTTTTCTTTCAGCTTTCTTTACTTCAACTCAAGTTCATCACTACAGTACTTTGCCTACTGCAACACCTCATCAATTGGCTTTGCTTGCCAGCAAATCAAATGACTCTTAATCATCTGGCTAACTACAGGTCTCAATCTTTCCACAAACCTGAACACAAAATGAATCATGTCTTTCGGCTCAATTGTCTTTCTACCACTGTAATGCTTGAATGCCTGCAACAGTCTCTCATAATATGCATGTATCGACTCCTTGGCTTCCTGAGCTGTCCTGTCAATTCTCTGCCAATCAAAGTTTTTGGGCGAAATTCTCGTTTTCAAAAGTTCAGTCACCTTATAACAATTTTTCATTACCTCAGGACAGGGTGCACATGTAACATGATCTCCCTCTGGTTCTTATGTCGGCCAATCTATACTCCTCTTACACTCCATCCACAAATCAGTTGGAACTACTATCTCTAATAAAGTGTTCAAGTCCTCCCACAGGCACTTTGCAAGTTTCACAAACCTGTCTGTCTGCTGGTACCATTCTACCGGCTTCCCTCTCAACGTGGGATAAACATTGGTAAACAACAGAATGTCACCTCTGCTCCAAGGGACATGAACAAAATTCCCTCCTGGGACCTCTCTCATTGGAAAAATGTTCACCGGCTCCTTATCCTGTTGCACATTTGCAGTTCACTCTGCTTGTCTCTTTTCTTACCCATCTCCCTTCCCATTTGTCTATGCTCCCCAAGCCTGGGCACTTTGAAGTAATTCCCAAAGGTGTGCCTCCATTCCAGCAGATCTCAAATGTTCAAAATCTTTAGTCTCACAATCTAACCTGTAACTGTTTTTCAAATGCTTAGTTTTCTCTATTTCTATGCCGTACTACTCTGCCAGGTCTGTTAATTTCTGATGCACCTAGCTCACTTCCCTTGTAATCTTTGGGCACAGCTATCTCAACTCTGCTTCTGTGTAGGACTCTAACCTGTCAACACCCATGGTTCCCTTAATGAGCTCACCTGCTTCCATGTTTAGTCTAGTGTAGTTCAAATACTCCTCTCCTTTATTGACACTCTGCGGGGTATTCAGCTTATCCAACCATCCTGTCAGTTGCTCAGCATTCAACCCTTCGCTGCCAGGCCTTTTCCCCCTCAGGTACCAGGCCTTTTTTTGGCTATTTGGGGCAGTTCGCACTTAGACCATCATAACCTTTGGTCCACATAAGCTACCCACGCCAAATTTGCGTCCTTTTTTTCCAACATCCTACGGATTCTAGAGGTACCCAGAGTTTGTGGGTCCCCCCTGAAGGAGACCAGGAAATTAGCCAAAATAAAGTGAAAATGTCATTTAATTTTTTTTTTTTAAAAGGGCTGCAAAAGAAGACTTGTGGTTTTTCCCTGAAAATGGCATCAACAAAGGGTTTGCAGTGCTAATTCAACATCTTCCCAGCTTTCAGGAACAGGCAGACTTGAATCAGAAAACCACATTTTTCAACTCAATTTTGGCATTTTACTGGGACATACCCCATTTTTACTATTTTTTGTACTTTCAGCCTCCTTCCAGTTAGTGACATAAATGGGTGTGGAACCAATGCTGGATCCCGGAATGCTAAACATTTCTGAAAAATAGATGAAATTCTGAATTCAGCAAGGGGTCATTTGTGTAGATCCTACAAGGTTTTCCTGCAGAAAATAAAAGCTGAAATAAACAAATATTGAAATTGAGGTGAAAAAAACAGCCATTTTTCTCCACGTTTTACTCTGTGACTTTCCTGCGATGTCAGATTTTTTAAAGCAATATACTGTTATGTCTTCTGGACTCTTTCGGTTGTGGGGATATAGAGGGCTTGTAGGTTCATCAAGAACCCTAGGTACCCAGAGCCAACAAAGGAGCTGCAGCTTGCAATAGGTTTTCATTCTATACCCGCATACAGCAAATTCATTTGATGAAATATAAAGAGTGAAAAATAGGTATCAAGAATACCTTTGCATTTCCAAAATGGGCACAAGATAAGGTGTTGAGAAGCAGTGGTTATTTGCACATCTCTGAATTCCTTGGTGCCCATACTAGCATGTGAATTACAGAGCATTTCTCAAATATTCGTCTTTTTTACACACTGTCTTACATTTGGAAGGACAAAATGCAGAGAAAGACAAGGGGCAATAACACTTGTTCTGCTATTCTGTGTTCCCCAAGTCTCCCGATAAAAATAGTATCTCACTTGCGTGGGTAGGCCTAATGCTTGCGACTGGAAACGCAACATGGACACATCACATTTTTACATTGAAAACTGACGTGTTTTTGGGAAAGTACCTAGGTGTGGATTTTGATCTGTAGCTCAGTCGGCACCTAGGAAAACCTACCAAACCTGTGCATTTTGAAAACTAGACACCTAGGGCAATCCAAGATGGGGTGACTTGTGGGGCTCTCACCAGATTCTGTTACCCAGAATCCTTTACAAACCTCAAAATCTGGCCAAGAAAACACTTTTTCCTCACATTTTGGTGACAGAAAGTTCTGGAATCTGAGAGGAGCCACAAATGTCCTTCCACCCAGTGTTCCCCCAAGTCTCCTGATAAAAATGGTACCTCACCTGAGTGGGTAGACCTAGTGCCCGTGACAGGAAATTCCCCAAAACACAATGTGGACACTTTACAATTTCCCAAAGAAAACAGAGCTGTTTTTTGCAAAGTGCCTAGCTGTGGATTTTGGCCTCTAGCTCAGCCGGCACCTAGGAAAACCTATCAAACCTGTGCATTTTTTAAAACTGGACACCTACGGGAATCCAGGATGGGGTGACTTGTGGGGCTCTCACCAGGTTCTGTTACCCGGAATCCTTTGCAAACCTCAAAAGTTGGCCAAAAAAAACACTTTTTCCTCACATTTCGGGGACAGAAAGTTCTGGAATCTGAGAGGAGCCACAAATTTCCTTCCACCCAGCATTTCCCCAAGTCTCCTGATAAAAATGGTACCTCACTTGTGTGGGTAAACCTAGTGCCCGCGACAGGAAATGCCCCAAAACACAACGTGGACACATTACATTTTCCCAAAGAAAACAGAGCTGCTTTTTGCAAAATGCCTAGCTGTGGATTTTGGCCTCTAGCTCAGCCAACACCTAGGGAAACCTACCAGACCTGTGCATTTTTGAAAACTGGACACCTAGGGGAATCTAGGATGGGGTGACTTGTGGGGCTCTCACCAGGTTCTGTTACCCAGGATCCTTTGCAAACCTCAAAATTTGGCCAAAAAAACACTTTCCCCTCACATTTCAGTGACAAAAAGTTCTGGAATCAGAGAGGAGCCACAAATTTCCTTCCATGCAGCGTTCCCCGTCTGTCAATAAAAATGGTACCTCACTTGTGTGGGTAGGCCTAGTGCCCGCAAAAGGAAATGCCCCAAAACACTATGTGGACACATCAAAATTATCAAATACAAAACTACCTGTTTTTGCGGGGGCACCTGCATTTTTGGTCCTGGGCTCAGCAGCCATATAGGGTAACCTACCAAACCCAAACATTTCTGAAAACTAGACACCCGAGGGAATTCAGGGAGGGGTGACTTACGTGGATCTCCCAGTGTTTTCTTACCCAGAATCCTCAGCAAACCTCAAATTTAGCTAAAAAATCACACTTTTCCCACATTTCTGTGTGGGATAACCGCACCGGGACAAATTTCCTACCACCCAACGTTCCCCTCAGTCTCCCAGTAACAATGATACCTCACTTGTATAGGTGGTCCAAGTACCTGTGACAGGGAAGAGCCAAAAACATTTTGAAATTGAGGGGGAACCAAAGTGGGTCCAAAAGGGCAGTTTGAAAAAAATATATATATTTAGGCTGACAAGTGGGGCAGAATTTTTATTGGTATAGATGAGACAATGCTGGGTCGTAGGAATTTTGTGGATTCCTGCAGATTCCGGAAGGTTCCATCACAAAAATGTGGGGAAAATGTGTGATTTCCAGCAAAGTTGGAGGTTTTCAGGGCATTTTGGGTAAGAAAATGGTGCGGGTGCATGTGAAGCACACCACCCTGGACTCACCCAGATTTTTACTTTTCAGATGTGACTAGGTCTTGTGGATTTTTCTACATGGCAGTGTCCCAAAGTCCAAAAAGTGCAGCCCTCACCATTCCAAGTGGGATGATTTTTAGAGTTAGACAAGCTCTCCTGGCCCAAATGTAAAACCAAAACCCAAAATAATCAAATGTCCTCTTGCTTGCCATGGGGTAAGATGTTTTAGTGTGCAGGGGAGAGCTGAAAGACTGTTACCTCTTCAGTTGGGGTGGGGGCATAACCATGCCCATACTGGTTGGCAGCCACCACCCCACTATTTCTTTTTTTTATTCCCTGGCATCTAGTAGGCTTTCTGCCCCCCCCCAGGGAATGGATCGGGGGAAATTACCCCATCTGCCCACAGGTGGGCAGAACAACTTTGGCCCTATTTATTTGGGGTGGGGGTATGGCCATACCCCCACCCTCTTTTTTTGAAAAAAAAATCTTCCCTGGTCTCTGGTGGGCTTTCTCCCCTCGTGGGGGGGCTATGGGCCATTCAAAAATAGGCCGATCTGACCCCAAGGGGGGGCAGATATGGCCAACAGTAATGTGCCCCCATGGGGAGCGATCCTTGCCTAAGGGGCTGCCCCCACAAACAAAACACACACATACACACACACCAATCCCTGGTGTCTAAGTGGTTTCTGCTCCCCGTGGGCAGATCGGCCTAATAGAAATAGGCTGATCTGCCTCCAAGGGGAGCAGAAATGGCCTAAAATAAATTTGCCCCCCAGGGGAACGACCATTGCTTAAGGGGTCGCTCCCCCTGCGTGAAATTGGCCCAACAAAAAAAATCCCTAGTGCCTAGTGGTTTCTGCCTCCCTTTGGGGCAGATCGGCCTAATACAAATAGGCCGAGCTGCCCCCAAGGGGGGCAGAAATGGCCTAAAATAAATTTGCCCCCAGAGTAACGACCCTTGCCTAAGGGATCGCTCCCCTTGCATGAAATTGCTCACAAAAAAATAAAAATCCTTGGTGTCTAGTGGTTTATGCCCCCCTTGGGGGCAGAATGGCTGAATAAAAATAGGCTGATCTGCCATCAAGGGGGGCAGAAACGGCCTAAAACAAATTTGCTCCCCTCGCGTGAAACTGACAAAAAAAAAATCCCTGGTGTCTAGTGGTTTCTGCCCCCCTTGGGGGCAGATTGGCCTAATAAAAATAGGCTGATCTGCCCCCAAAGGTGGCACAAATGGCCTAGAGTTACTTTGGCCCCCAGGGGAGCGACCCTTGCCTGGGTCCCTGTCATAGGGGAATACCTTGGCATTACTGGCGGCTGTACTTTCAGCAACAAAAGCGGACTCGGCTCCATCTGAACCAACTTCGGTCTCTGGCAAACCTGTCCTGTAGGCACTACTAGGTTTGTGGCAGTTTCCACAATACACACACATCAGGATAAATACTCTGGACGTTTGGCTGTGGACCTGGTTTTGTACTACTGAAGTAATAGGTGCGTTAAGACTACTCTTCATCGGAGTCTGTGTTGGGCATGTGTTAACCTGCACTGGACTCGTTGTCCCATTAACGTGTGGCGGAGCTGTAGGATCAGCAATGGTACGTGGACCCCTCTCATGGGCTGCATATTATGGTGGACGATTTCTCAATAACTGCAAAATAAATGCATTGTCGTCCGACTCTTCTTCAACCGTCGAGGATTTTCTAGCCTCCCTACTCTTGAAAGAGCTCTTATTATTATTTCTAGTAGCTTTCCTTCCTTCTTTCTCACTTTATTTTGTAATTGCTGGAAACAACTTAATCCCCTGTAAAGTCTCAGTGCCCCAAAACCTCTGATCACTGTCCCACCTAGCCTCCGCTAGTGTCTTTTCTGCCTTTCTCATTCTCCTCTAAAATTTCTGTTGCTGTCTGGGTACTGGCTCCCAAATCGCTAATGACTCGAATTGTGCTGGTCTCTCAGGGGGTTTCGAAACATACAGTACCCTCCTCCAATGCTCTAAACTCCTCAAATTGAATGTTCTGTTAGCAGAAAATGCTAAACTCCCATCTTTCTCTGTCACTTTGCACCATTCCTTTAGCCAAAGACATGGCGCAACACCCTTCTCTTCCATTACAATGTAAGCTGGAGTACCCTCTGAAGGTGTAATCGCCCCTATGCTTGTTGTAATGTGCGTATCTTCCCTTAGAGCACTCTTAAAGCCTAGAAAAATGTCAGCTATATATATATATATATATATATATATATATATATATATATATATATATATATATATGTTTTGTTTTTTTTACCTATGTGTTATTCAAATTCAAATCAGGAAGTGGCTTTTAATCCCAAAATTCCTTTTACCCATCTTCTAAACCAGTTGAGCCACACAGACGGCTGCTAATCCATGCGTGACCTTTCTTACTAACCAACCTATCCTAGCGCGGATCCAATGACATCACACTTACTGCGGCTGACAAAGTCTTGCGGCTTGTCCTCCCAAACTCTGATTCACACAAAACTATTGCGAAAATGATTTTGAGCACTAACCAAAATCAAAATCCAATTTGCCAGTTTACTACAGGAAAAGATGACACAATCTCTTCAGAAACTTTACGTATTTTTCATTGACAGGGTTTCGCTCTAACAGCTACTCCTTCTTTCTCAGTTTCCCTGATTCGCAAGTAAAATTCGACCTGCAAATTTTACTCTCAACTGATCAGTGGGTCTGTTCTAGTGCAAAAACGACTCGCCAGATCTCAGTCGAAATTTCTTTCACTCACCTTGACTCACACCCTGACTTATCGACCACCCCTGATCGACCTACTAAACCAGACAAATAAAAAAAAAAAAAAAGTGTCTCATACACTTTTTCAATATACTCCGGAGTCTTAGACCACGCTGTGTCTGTACATCAACAACCACATGGAAAATATTTGAGCACAAAGCGCCATACACATGTGACGTTCAACAGCTTCCCTACTCTCACACTGGAGAGTATGCACACTCCTTCTACAACTTCATTTGGAGTACGCAAACTCCCTAAACTCTCACAAACATCACAATTCACCTGCAATTTGTATAAGCTGTGCAAGCGTAAAACCCTACTTCATTCACTCTATCACTAGAATGCCGAGAACATCCTCAAACAACCATTGGCAAACTCCAAGATTCTGGGAAAGTCATTTCAGGACTTAGGGAAATATTTTCTCTCCAATTTGTATCATTGAAAAATAAATCCAAATCTCAGTTGATCTCTATGTCTTTCTTCTACCATCTCTGTGAAGATTTATGATAGGTTCTTAAGGAGACAAACCATCAAGCTGTTATTATCTGGGTGAATACCTGTTATTTCTCAGTACCATGTACCGGGCTTCTATGATGAGCTCTTAAGGAGACAAACCATCAGTCTAATACCATCCGTGTTTGCGTGTCTGGCCTTAATATTAAACCTACAAGAGGACGCAAATAGGTCGATGAACCTTTTGACTCACATTTAAGATGTTCCCTCCATAAATCCAGTACATGTAGATCAATAATCAATAACCAATCAATAACATCAAAAATCAATGATGATCAATGGCACTAGTAATCAATTGGAGTCAGTAATTGTCACACACCATGACCTTTCAGTCATGAATAACCACACCTTTTAGTAAAAGTTAGAATATTTATTTCCCTATAATAACAATGCTAATGTCACATAAAATAATCTCAATATCAAATGATAAACATACAGAAACAACACTGGCTGTCCAAAGTGGAAAAAGAAATGTAATCTAATCAAAGCTTGAGCCACTACACATTCTAAAGTTACAGTGCAAATGAATAGCAAGAACAATTGTGCAAACGATATTACATTCATTTACATTCAGCAAAGAAAAGACATCAAACGTTACTCCATATAGTGAACTTCATTCGTGAGGAATTCTATCTAACACCAGATGAGCATCAGCATGTTGGGCTTCATGCAAAACAATTTAGTAAACACGAACTTGGAAAACATCTAACTATGGCTCTATAAAAATAGTGTGGTTGGTACCTAGAAACAAAAGCAAATAGACATAGCAAACAATCTCATAGTTCGTATACCTATCCTCAATTTGGATCAGCAAGCTGTGACAGTCTTCATCATCTGGACATCAGTTCAGTCAGCAAGGCATCAGGATCCAGCATCAAAGTTCAGAAAAGGCAAAGTCTTTAAGCAGTAAAGTTAATCATGTCTCTCTTCAAGACGCTAAAGAAAGTATTAGCCTTTCAGCAAGAAAGAAAATGGGGAAATGCTCTGTCGTCCCCCAGTGCAGTCCGGCTAAGTTAGATTTCATAAAACTACTCCCAAGTCCCTATTGGTCAAGGGATTGCATGTTCACACTTGGTCCAATAAAACTAAAACTTCAAATCTATAGTTTCTACTAGTACACAGTTCACATGTTGATGATTGGTTCCTCTTGTCCCGTTCTTATCATCCGGCTCATCAGGTAACAATATTGTTGCAGCTTGTACTCCAGTCAGTATGGGCATTGTTCTCTCCTGAGAAAGTCAATCTTACACATATTACATTTACAATGTTGCATTAGTAAGAACAGTATCTTCTAGCAAGCAGTTCTCATGAGAAAGACTTTCAGATATAAGCACATTTGGACAGCACAGTGGAAAATCACAATTTATTTCTCTAAGCAAACATTTTATTAAACGTTAAAGCCTATAATTAATAAAGCTAAGACATAATGCATAACCCTTAATATGACATATTACCACTTTAATCAAACAAATGCTCCATATTTCATATTAATAAGCCATTAATAAGTCACTTTGTGAACATTGGCGGCTACTCACATGGGCACATTTTCAAATGCGTGCATTATTTTTCTTACGTTATTTCATTTTCTATGCGAATTCAACACTCAGAATACATGAATAATCATTAATAATTTTGTTAAGACATCTGTTTCAGCTATGGCAAAAACTATACCCCAGATCCTGATGCCACTATTCAGCAGGAATAACCGTCTGTAGCTTGAGGTTTGTAATGGGTCTTCATCAAGTTTCGGCATAATTAGTATGAATGCCTTGGTGCATTCAGGTAATAATCGGACACTGGAAGTGGGTTTTTTAAACACCTTGGATGGGAGAGCTATCATCGTGTCTGCTGTAATTTTTAAAAAGCTATCAGGGAGCTGTCTTTTCCCAGAGCCTTCCCAGTTGACATTTCTTGAAAGGCTTCTTCAACTCCATCTTCCGTAATGTCTTGTTTCAGGAAATTTCTCAGGGTTGTACTCAGAAGTAGCAATAAGAAATCCAACATGAAGGTTTTTTTCTACCGGGGAATGTTCCAGGTATCCTGATGTGTATAACATGTGAGGTAGGTGGCAAATGCTTTTTTAGTATCAAGGAGGCATGTTAGAAATTGGGTTGTTGGTTGACTGGGGTGTAAGCTCTGGTCAAGCAGGAACCACAATCATAGTCAGGGTAAAGCACAAGCCAACCCCAAATTAACTTGTGCTCACTCTCTTGTAGCTTGGCACAGAAACGTCAGGCTTAACTTAGACACAATGTGTGAAGTAATTGTGCAACACTTCAAACAATAAAACAGTAGATACACCACACAAAAAGATTCCACACCAGGTTAGAAAAATAGATCTGAATTTAATAACTAAAAAAGACCAAAACAACAAAAATCCAATAGATAGAACTGGCGATATTGAATTTCAAAGTTTTAAGTAAAACTAGTGCCAAGAAGCAAGAAGTGATGTTGGGGGTCATGCTGAACAGGGATAAAGTCAAAAGTTCAGAAGGACCGCAAGGGAGTGCAGGCCATCTACAGAGACACAGTTAGGCCCACTGAACCAAAGTACCTTGATCCCTGGTTGCAGAGCTTTGCATGGATCTGCATCAAAGATGTGCTGCACAGCCAAATCAATGTGCCAGTAGAGAGATGCAGCATCAACATCGAGGCTCCTGTCAACAGGGCTTGCGAAGGCTGGTGTTGAGGATGTGTTGCGCAATTCAGGCAATGTGCTGCTTCTGACGAGTGGTGGAGAGTCGATGCAGAGTTTTGGTGCTGTCGTCAAGCCTGCCATTGATGGGAGATACAAGAAGCTTGCGCCGGGAAAAGCATCAAGCAGTGAACGAAGGATGTGGGATGCAACAGCAATGCAAGTCTTTCAAGACAGGTCCAATTCTTGGAACAACGGCAAATTGTCAGTTCTGCTCGATGATGCGCTGCTCAGCAGAGGAGATGCGTTGGATCTACTTGGGGATGTATCGCTCAGTTGGGAAAACACCTTATGGCCACTTCCCAGGGTCCAGGATGGGGGGGCAGTACTTGGCAGGGTAGACTCACGGATGGCAGCGTCCAGGTGCAGACACAGAGTGGTTGGAAGTCTTTTATGTCCCCGAGACTTCAGATCAGATGCCCAGCCAGCTAGTCCTTGAAGTCCCTCTGAGTTCAAGTGATGCAGTTCCAGTCCTTCTCACCCAGGCAGGGGAACAGCAAGCAGCAGAGCAGCACAACAAGGCAGGGGATCAGCAAAGCAGCAGTCCACCAGGGTATCAGTCCTTAGGCCGCACATCAGTCCCTCTTCCTGGTAGATTATTCACAGGTCTAGAAGTGTACTGAACTTGTGGTATCTAAGGTACACTACTTATACCCAGTGGTGCCTTTGAAGGGGGAGAGACTTCAAAGTCATGCCTTTGAAGTTCACAGATGCCCCCCTTCCTTCCTTGGCTCCTCACTCACTACAGGGGCTATGCAGCTCTTTGCATGGGAACAGGACACAACCTATTCAGGTGTAAGTGAGGCTGGGTCTTGCTCCTCCCTCCCATCCTTCCAGGATGGCGCTTTAAGTCACACCTGAGGTCCCATTCTTTGTGGCTGTCTAGGTGAAATACACAAAGCACAGCTCCCACACAGACCAGACGTGATCAGAAATAGGCAGCAGGCACCAAATGGCTAAAGTAAGAAAATGCCAACTTTCTAAAAGTGGTATTTTAAGAATTGCAATTTAAAATCCCACTTCACAGTAAGGTAACTCCAGAGACACCACACTTGAAGGAATTATCTCTTCCTATTTGGAAATTACACTTATAAAATGTAGTAAGGCAACTACAGTGTTATCCTATGGGAGAGATAGGCCTTGCAGTAGTGAAAAACAAATTTAATAGCGTTTCACTACCAGGACATGTAAAACTTAAAAGCACATGTCCTATATTTTAAATACATTGCATCCTGCCCTCTGGAGTGCCCAGGGCCTACCCAAGGGGTGCCATTTATGTATTAAAAAGAAAAGGATAGGCTTGGCAAAAGGTTTTTTTTACCAGGTCAAAATGGTAGTTCAAAACTGCACACACTGGATCTGCATAGGCAAGCCTGAGATATGAATACATGACTACTTAAGTAGGTGGCACAATCAGTGTCCTATAATTTACAGGCTCTTGTCACATGCACTTTATTAGGGACCTATAAGTAAGTATCGTATGCCAATTGGGGATAAGTCAGTACTATCTTGTTTAGAGCTGTGAGCACAAGCTTGTTAGCACTGGTTAGCAGTGGTAAAGTGCACATAGTCTTAAGGTCAACAATAACAAATCCAGTACAAATAGGAGGAGGAAGGCAAACTATACCAGGACGACCCTACAGAAAGGGTAATTTTCCAACAGGGGGATGCAACAGTTGTGTGGTATTGAAACGTATTGCTGGTATTGTGGTAGTGCTCTTTAAGTAAGGTAAATATATGTCCCATTAATCAGACCTCTCATAATGGCGGCACTTGATGCAAAATATTTCTAGTTCGCCAGAATGGGGTCCAGGGTGTTGAGGTCATTTTTGTTCTTCAAAAGAAGACCAAGCTGTAGATGTTGTGTCAAACCATCTCTTATTATTAATCCCCTGATGTATTCTTTCTCAGATGCCCAAAGACTCTGTGGAGAAATTACAGATCCTCTGTTCAGCTCTAGGAAATATCAAACCTGTGAACAAAGAATCAGTTTGCCGTGGCGTTATTTATACTGTAAAGTAGGCATTCCCCAGCTTCAACACTGTGGGATGATGAACTGAAGGTCTATTAGAATCAACAGTGTGTGATCCGACAGACATGGGGTTTCAACGGCATACAGACAAACTTTCTGTACTACGTACAACTGGTAAAGAAAACATTTATCTGTGTGTCCATGCTGAGCGTGCAGGATAAGAAAGTATAGTCTTGGGGGCGTGGTCTGGCCACGTTTGGAAATGGCCGCCTAGCTGGGACGCTCCACCCGACGGCGGGCCCCGGACCGGGTGGGAGGTGTTTGGGCTCTGTGCGCCCCCCCTGCATAACAGCCGGGAGCTCGTGGGGGGCAGCGGCATCCGGGGAGCCCTTTGGGCTGAGGTGCGGGTGACCCAATTTTGCTTCCCCCGGTCCCCACGACAGCTGGGGCCTACGCTTGGACGCGAAGCCACGTCCTTGCGTGAGATCTCCGTGCCGGCGGGCCGCAGAGTGGAGGAGAAGAAGTGCAATTCTGACCGATCCGGCCTCGGACGGGCCGGACGGTCGTCCTGCAGGAAGACCGGGGCACTCTTCCCGGTGACGTCGTGGCACCCCGCCCACCCTACCTATCATGTTCTCCTCCCTCCATGGGACCGGCTGGACGAGAGAGTGCATCCTGCATCCCCGCCTGAGACGGGGGTGGTGCCAGGCGACTGCGGGGCAATAATGATGTTATTGAAGAGCAACTAACGATACGGAATACTGCCCGGGTGCACTAAAATTGCGATACTCACAATGCACTCTCACATAAAGGGCGCTACACGAGTGCACTACTGCGGCATCGGACTCTCATCTCGGAGGGGGCCACTGGAGGCCTCACGCACTGCATCCCATGAGGTCCTGAGGCCCACCCTTCCTGGATACCTTCATCCTGCCCCCTCTCCCCCCTTCCTCCTTTCTAACACAGAGAACTGTATTCCATATCACTATGAAGGAATAACGACAGGGGGCCTCTTCAAGATACCAACAGGTATGGGGATACCACGCTACCAGTCTTGCTTTCTTTTTTGCCACTCGCGGTCAATCACCAGAACTTATTTTTTTGCACTACGACTCTATGCTGCCGCCACTGAAAGAGGAGGGCGGTTGGAGGTGCAGCGGGACGGCCCTAATCACATCTCTATCCCGTGGAGAGGAGGAACACAGAGCTCTGGGCGCTGACCCCCCCGCTTCTTAATCTATAACCTGGGTACGTCTGCCACCACGCAAAGGAGTGTGGACCGTGACCTACATGGGAGTGCGGTGATCACAGCAAAGATCCCTCGACGCTGCGGAGTGCATCAACCCATTGGCCCGCTCCCCGCTTCGCCGCCCGCGCCATCTCCTCACCGTCTTTTTCTTATTTAAATTCCCCGCCGCTGCGTCCCCTGCGGCCCCTCCCGTCTCCCCCCTCGTTCTCACCGTCTTTTTCTTATTTCAATTCCCCGCAGCTGCGTCCCCTGCGGCCCCTCCCGCCTCTCCCCTCCTCCTCACCTTCTTTTTCTTATTTCAATTCCCCGCCGCTGCGTCCCTTGCGGCCCCTCCCGCCTCAACCCTCCTCCTCACCGTCTTTTTCTTTTTTCAATTCCCCGCCGCTGCGTCCCCTGCGTCCCCTCCCCTCTCCCCCTCCTTCTCACCGTCTTTTTCTTATTTAAATTCCCTGCAGCCGCGTCCCCTGTGGCCCCTCCCACCTCCCCCCTCCTCACCGTCTTTTTCTTATTTCAATTCCCCGCCGCTGCGTCTCCTGCGGCCCCTCCCGCCTCCCCCCTCCTCACCGTCTTTTTTTTTTTTCAATTTCCCGCCGCTGCCATCCCCTGCGGCACCACCCCCCCAGCCTTCCCATTCGACCAGCCCTCCCTCCTCCCAGCTGCCATTCCCACCCTCCCCTCCTTTTATGGCAGCCGCGGCGCGTGCCGCTGGTGCACCAAAGGCAAGCCCGTCTGCGCCCGTCCGCACCAAGACTGCGCCCAGTGCCAGTACCCCTGGCTCTCTCAGACAAACCTACTCCCCCCTCACCCTCCACTCACTCAACCCAGGCCCCCGCCCCACTTGCACCCCTTCTAGCCCCACACACACTCATGGCCCCTTCACCTGCCACACCTGTCATTTCTCCTGCTCCTCATCCCTCACACCACACACAAACAATAGCGACCCCACCTTCAACAAACACAACCCCCCCAATGCAATACTCACCTGCTCTGCCCCCACCAACCAACCCCGCCGCACACCAGCCCACAACCAGAACACACCCTGCAACAACACACTCATGCACCACACCAATACCACCCACCACAACCACCTCAACTGCCTGCTCCTCAACACCCGCTCCCTTCACAAACATGCCATAGAACTCTGGGACCTCATCACATCACACTCACCTCACATCGCCTTCCTCACGGAAACCTGGACCAACCCCTCCTCAGAACCCGACATAGCCATCGCCATTCCCAAGGGACACAAACTCCAACGCAAAGACCGCCTCAACAGGCCAGGTGGTGGCATCGCCATCCTACACAGGAACACCATCAAGGTCACCACCAGCTCCCCAAGACACCATCAACAACACAGAACACATGCACTTCCTGATCCACATTAACAACAACTCCACCCTCAAAGGCACATTAATCTACAGACCACCAGGACCACGCCCCGCCTTCTGCGACACCATCGCCGACACCATCAGCTCGCACGCCCTCACCTCCACAGACTACATCCTCCTCTGTGATTTCAACTTTCACTTGGAAAACCTACAAGACCACAACTCTACCTCCCTCATAGACTACCTCACCAACCTTGGACTCAAACAACTGGTCACCGCACCCAACTACTCAGCAGGACACACGTTCGACGCAATTTTCACCTTAAGCCAACACATAGCCTACACCCACACCACTGAACTCCTCTTGACTGACCACCACTGCGTCCACTTCTCCTTCACCAAACCCCCCAAACACCACCATCAACACACCACACCCTACCGCATGTGGGACAAGATCCCCACAGAACGACTAAACTCCCAACTGGCTCACAACCCCCCCTCACGCCAACGACCCCAACACAGGAGTACACAACCTGTCCAAATGGATCACCACCTGCGCAGACACACTAGCCCCCCTCAGAAAACACATCGCCACCCGCAACATCAAGAACGCCCCATGGTTCACCCCTGAACTCCAAGCGCAAATGCCGCCAAGATGAGAAAATATGGCGTCTAGAACCCTCTACAACCAACTTCTCCACCCTCAAAACCACCATTCGCACCCATCACCAACTCATACGCACCGCCAAAAAAGATCACTACAAGACACGCCTTGACAACAACTCTCAAAACACCAAAGAACTCTTCACCATCATTAATGAACTTGCCAAACACAAAGCCAGCAACATAGACCCCTCACACACACAGCCCCTATGTGACGCCCTTTCCAACCACTTCCTCCACAAAATCCTGGACATCCACAACAGCTTCATACCACACACACCCACCACACACACCCCTCACTCACCCAACCCAACCCCCACTCATGACCCCCCCCACCACACTCACCACCTGGGCCCCCACCACACACGAAGAAACCGAAAAAAACATGAACTCCATCCACTCCGGATACCCCCGACCCCTGCCCACATCGCATCTACAACAAAGCCAGCCCAACCATCGCCCCCATATTCCGCAACATAATCAACTCCTCTTTCGACTCCGCCACCTGCCCAGACCCCTGGAAGTACACGGAAATCACTGCTCTCCTAAAAAAAAAAAAAAAGCCGACCCAGAGATCCTCTCCAACTACCGCCCCATCTCCCTCCTCCCTTTCCCCGCCAAGGTTGCCGAGAAACTAGTCAACGCCTGCCTATCCCACTTCCTCGAAGCAAACAACACTCTTGACCCCTCACAATCTGGGTTCCACAAGAACCACAGCACGGAAACCGCCCTCATCGCATGCACTGACAACACCAGGACCAAAGTCGACAAAGGCGAGACCGTTGCACTCATTATCCCAGACCTCTCCGCAGCCTTTAACACCGTCTGCCACCACACACTCCGCACACGCCTCCACAACATAGGAATTCACCACAAAGCCTTAGACTGGCTCACCTCCTTCCTCACCGACCGACCCAGAGAGTCCGCCTTCCACTCCACCACTACCAAGATCATCTGCGGAGTCCCCCAAGGTTCCTCCCTCAGCCACACACTCTTCAACATCTACCTGATCCTCCTAGCCAACATCCTCCGAGCACACAGAATCACTATCCTCTCCTACGCAGATGACACCCAACTCATCCTCTCCCTCACCCGCAACCCCACCACCGCCAAAACCAACCTATACGCTGCTCTCCTCGACACCACCAGCTGGATGACCACTAACCACCTCAAGCTCAACTCCAATAAAACCGAGATCATCATCTTCGGCCCCAACAAAACCACATGGGACGACTCCTGGTGGCCCACCGCCATAGGCCCCGCATCCACCCCCGCAAACCACGCACGCAACCTCAGCATCATCCTGGACCCCTCCCTCTCCATGACACAGCAGATCAATGCTCTAACCTCCTCCTGCTTCCACACACTCCGCACTCTAAAAAAATTCTTCAAATGTATTCCCCCAGAGACCAGGAAGACAGTCACCCATGCACTCATCAGCAGCAGACTAGACTACGGTAACGCCCTCTACGCCGGCACCACACTCAAACTCAAACGCAAACTCCAGAGAATCCAGAACACAGCTGCATGCCTCGTCCTTGGCCTCCCCTGCCATGAACGAATCTCACCACACACAAATCCCTTCACTGGCTCCCCATAGACAAGAGAATCACATTCAAGATCCTCATCCACGCACACAAATCCCTCCATAACACCGGCCCAACCTACCTCAACGAAAGAGTGAACTTCCACACTCCCACACGCAACCTCCGATCAGCCGACCTCGCCCAAGCCACAGTCCCCCGCATCCAACGCACCACCACAGGAGGCAGGTCCTTCTCCTACCTCGCCCCCAAAACTGGAACTCCCTCCCCACCAACCTTCGCAAAACCAAAGACCTCCTGCTCTTCAGAAAGAACCTCAAGACATGGTTGTTTGAACAGTGACCCTCCCTGCCGTCCCATTGATCCCCCCCCTCCCAGCACCTTGAGACTCTCACGGGTGAGTAGCGCGCTCTATAAATTTTTTTGATTGATTGATTGATTGGCCGCATAGCGTAGCACGGAGAAGTTTCCACCTCGTTTGGAGCCTTTTTGTGCCCACAACCCGGCGATGCCAGGGGGCAGATCATCAAATAAACAATTGGGAAAGCCGGCTAGGCAACTGCTCTTCTCGGAAGCTCTGCGACACTCCCGAACCTTACCCCCTACATCCCAGGAGCACCCAACCAGCCAGCCTGCACCATGGCGGATACCTTGCAGGGCGCAACCATGGACCCCATCCTACAGGAGATATCAGCGGTGGGCTGCAGGCTTGAGGGGATGGATAGCATGATGGCCTCCATAACGGAGGATACAAAGTCGATGTGTCTGAGGCAGCGGTTGACGACAGTGGAGACTCAGGCCGCACTTGTCCCGGACAGAGACCAAGAGCTCTTGTATCTCAACAACAAGGTCATAGATCTAGAAGACAGAAGCCGTAGGGACAATGTCCATTTTCTTGGCTTCTGGGAAAATATGGAGGAAGCGGATGTGCAGTCCTTTCTAAAGACGACTTTGCCTCAAGTTACTGGCCTGACCTTTGACCCCCCCTGGAGTTTCAAAGAGCGCACAGACTGGGCCCTAAACGCTGCGACGGGGACAACCACCCACAACCTATCATAGCCTGCTTCTTGCTGCACACGCAGGCTCAGCAGCTTTTGCAAAAAGTGCGGATGCAGGGTCCATTCTGTATGAACGCCCACCAGATACGGATGACGGCTGACTTCTCCAAAAAAACTAGTGAGCGTAGAAAAGCTTTTCTGGCCCTGTGACCCCATTTGTGCCAGCTGGAGTTTGGTTTATTTGAACCGGCAAGGATGTGGATCACAAAGAATAATGGGGGTCATTCCGACCCCGGCGGTCAAGGACCGCCAGGGCCGGGGTTGGCGGGAGCACCACCAACAGGCTGGCGGTGCCCCGCAGGGCATTCTGACCACGGCGGTTTGGCCGCGGTCAGAACAGGAAAACCGGCGGTCTCCCGCCGGTTTTCCGCTGCCCTGGGAATCCCGCCGGGGTCAGAATGACCCCCAATGTATCCAAGGACTTCTATGACCCGATAGACCTGAGTCTCTACCTCGATAGCTTATAACACCACCCTATGGATACAGCCACCCTGCCCCAACCTCAGACTTTGAATACGGCAGCCCTGAACCCACTATCAACAGAACCTGCCCCCTAGAGGCCCTGAACAGGAGCAGAGACCTTGAAAGACTTTCAAAGAATCACGATGACAGGGGACAGGTGTTACACGCGGTGGCAAAGCATACTCAAGTGGTAGACAGAGACAAATCCCGCTCTCCTCTTAAACCCCCTGCAGCGCCTTTCTGAGAATAAGGGAACTGGATGCGTAATGTCCATACTGCTACTGGGGACACCGTCATTCTGCACATGCTGTAACGAGCTTCCCATCACAGCACTTGGCAGATGAGTGCTGTTCTTTCCTGTGTTCTGTTTCTTCTGTTTTGAGTTTGGGGCACACTTCCACTGGGTTGCAACCCATGAACAGCGGACACTCTTATGTTCTACCCTTTGTCCTGCCTCAAAGGTTGTTACATGTTATTAGTGGTTGTTTGATGTTTCCTCTACAAGTGTTACTACTATAGATTAGAAATGATCTCTTCCTCCCCAGCTCCCCTCCACCCCGCCCCACACACTGAATCCCTGCACGAGATACGGCAGATCCTATTATGCTCCTACTTCCCAGCTCCCTCCCCCTCCTTTCCCGCTCCTTAGCACAGACGCACCGTACTACACTTGGGTCACACTGTAGTGGCAGGGTAGTGGGACCATTGTCTGACTCTCAGATTTGGTTTGACCCATGAGAGAGATGTCTCTCTTCCCCCCCGCCTGCTAGGACCCTTCGATTCAGCGCGTTCCGCACCCTTCCCCCCTCTCACATGCACGCCCTCTCCCCCCCCCACTAGCCAACACCTCGCTCCTCTCCCCCTCTCTTCTTCATATATTCCTCGGCTCCTCCACCACTGCGCTCATCCACCGGCCCACCTCCCTCTGCCGCCCTCGCAGCACTGACCAGCTCCTACTCGTTTATTTGTGATTCTCACCCGGTACTCCCAATATGAGTCTTGCTGTGGGGGTATCGTTGCTTCAGATATATTGACAATAGAACGGGGCACCGGCTTCCTTGGAATATCACAGGCGCCCACGCTCCCTGGTTGTGTGGCCCGCTGGTCGGGATAGGGGCTTCGCAGTCTGGGCTTAGACCCACAGACTACAGTCACCGAAGCGCTGAGCTTTCGTGCTCTGCAATAGTTCCCTCTGTCCCCTCCCCCCTTTTTCTTCTCTCCCCTACCTCTCCCTTACTATTACTCACTCGCTCTGCCGTCTGCAATACCCCCCTCCTTACAGCTCCCTTCTCCTATCCCCCTCCCGCTCTTCTTCCTTATCCACCTTTCTATTCCATCCTTCTCCCTTGGTCGTTCTACCTTTGATTTGTCTTTTGGCTATACTACCTCTGTCTCCTCTCTGTACCACTCCCTCCCCCCTCCCACCACCCCATCTCTTACCCTTTCCACCCCTCCTTCCCGATTTAAGTTCTCGGCATCCACACCGTCCGCCCTCTCGCAATAGTGCTATCTTCTACCTCGCCCCCCCAATAGTTCACATTTCTTTTGTTCTTGTCTCTTTAACTGTCCTTGTACTGACCCTCACCTTCCCCGCATACGCCTGCCATTCTATGTTGCTACTAAGGTGCGACCTACGCAGCCACTCTGACATGATCGGATCTCCCCCAACCCCACCTATCCCAGTGCGGATCCTATCCAGAACGTCAATGGACTGACCCACTTCATAAAACGGAAAAAGATACTCTCATACCTTCAATCGAAATGAGCAGATATAGCTTTGCTACAAGAGACCCATCTCGATAAAGAGGAATCTGCTAAATTGCACGTGGATTGGTAGGAACAGCGTTATTCAGTTGTAGCCCCACTTCCAGGGAGCGAGATGGAGGTGCCCTGCGAAAATGTGGGGTCGCCATACTGGTGCGAAAAAATATACCTTGCTCGGTCTCTAAAACGTGGATAGACACGGAGGGTCTGTTCGCCAAACCTTAAGTTTGGAGACTCCTCCCTCTGTGTGGGATCCGTTTATGCTCCCACGGGCTCTAAGCCCTGTTTTTCCTGCAACTCAACCGCCTATTATCAGAGCTAGGGGCCACCAGATACGTCACAGGAGGAGATTGGAACCTGGCCAGGGATGCAGTGTTGGACAGGACTGGACCCTTAGATGTGGCCAACAACGGTGATAGGGCCCTCCAGTCTGACGTGATGCAGGATAACGGTTTAGTGGGTTACTGGAGACTGACATGCCCGACCGATAAAGAATATACTTTCCTGTCACCGGTCCATGGCACATAGTCCCGGTTGGACTATTTTCTCATCTCTCATGGCCTCGCGGCACACATTGCAGACGTTCGGATACTGGAGAGTGGCCTCTCGGACCATTCCCCAGTGCAAATTGCTGTCCAGTTGGGTCTGATGTCTCTTGGCCGTAAACCCTAGAGACTGGCAGTTCACCGTTATCGCTCCCCTCAGGGCAAGGAACGACTGCGAGACCATGTGTCCACATATGTTCAAAACAATCAGGGTTCTACTGATTCTTAGTGGGTCCTATAGGCAGCGGCCAAGGCAACCATACGGGGGCAGATGATGAGGGATGCTGCACTGGCAAACAAAGACAGGAGAGCAAAGTAAGCGAGCCTCGAGTAAGTTATACGTCAGCTGACACAGCAATACACGGATCACCCATCCCTCCTTGTGCGCAGATGTTTGGAACACGCCCGCATGGCTCTTAACGACCTCCATACCTCACAGGCCGAATATGCACTGCAGCGCATACAGGGCAGACACTATGAGCAGGGGGAGAAGGCGGGTAGGCTCCTAGTGGCACAACTCCGTCAGAGGACAGCAGCCCTGGCCAGCGCTCACTGCCCGCTTTGGAACGACACACACACGTCCACAGGACATAGTTAACGAGTGAGAATCCTACTACCATTATCTATATACCCCTGAGTCGACATCCACACTTGATCACATCAAAACCTTCCTCGGTGGCATAACGTTACCCTCCCTCTCTGCAGAAGGCCACACCCTCCTGGAAGGAGATATCAGCCGGTTGGAGATATCGCAGGTCATCTCTGACCTACCCTACCACAAATCGCCTGGTGAAGACTGATTCCCAGTGAAATTTTATAAATGGGCAGGGGACGAGATGATTGACGTCCTTCATGGAGCGCTGGATGAAGCCTGTCGGACAGGCTCCCGGGCACGATCTCTAATACAGCCATGATCGCAGTCATACCAAAACCAGTACGTGACCCCTTACTGTGCAGTAACTATCAGCCTAGATCCCTCTTAAATGGGGACATTAAGATTCTGGCCAGTGTTTTAGCGAACCGTCTGCATAAAGGTATACCCTCCCTTATCCACCATTCCCAGGTAGGATTTGTGCCGGGCTGTACCTCCAGAAATCATTTGCGTACCCTCTGAGACACCCTGAAGGCATCTAGGAATACACCGGAATCCCTAGATGCCTAGAAGGCGTTTGACTGCATCGAATGGCCATACTTGTTTGTGAACCTGAAGAAGTTCGGCCTAGGGCATCAGTTCATTTCCAGGGTCCTCCTCCTGTATGATCATCCCACAGCACGGGTTAATTGTGGGGGCTTTCTTTCAGATCCTTTTCCCATTCGCAGAGGGACCCGTCAGGGCTGCCCCCTATCACCTCTTTGTTCTTATTGGCTATGGACCCGCTCCCGGCCACTATCCGCACTTCCCCCTCGATAAGGGGATTCACCCTGCCTGGTGAAGTCTCCAAAATTTACCTCTATGCAGATGTCATGCTAATCACCGTGACAGACCTCGAGCGTTCCCTGCCTGCGTTACTGGGGATCATTGAAGACTTTGCACCTATCTCTGGTTATCGGGTAAATTGGGGCAAAAGTGAGGCCCTCCCCCTCTCGCAGGTGACGATGAAGGCCAATATACACGGCTTTCCATTTCGATGGACACCAAAGCACCTTAAGTACCTGGGAATATTGGTCAACAGAGGCCTGGAGCATATGGTAACGGACAACCTTACCCCTCTTCTCACACGAATGAGATTGGACTTTGACAAATGGACCTACCTAGGCCTCTCCATGTGGGGCATAGTGCAGGCAGTGAGACTGGTTACGGTGCCACGGTTCACCTATGTTCTAGGCCTTCTGCCTCTTCGTGTGCCTCTCTTGTTGTTGCGCTCTGTGGATGCATCGATTAGAACCTTTGTATCGGGCTCTATGCGCCCACGTCTTGCTCCTGCCAAGCTCATGGCGTGCCACTCTTCCAGGGGAATGGGACTCCCTTCGGTGGATCATTATGCCCTGGCTTTGCATTTGTCGTCCTTGGCTATGCTAACATTGGATATGACAGAGCTACCTCAGTGGGTAACAGTGGAGAAAGCTCTGCTTTCTCATGGTGGAGGCCTAGAGGGACTTTACTACGCTAACCCCTCCACCCCTGCATCTATGAATCCGATACAGAGGGCGACACGAGCGGCGTGGAGAAGGGCCCACCTCCTGCTTGGAGTTCATCCTTCCCTACATGCCCAAGCACCCTTGTGGAACAATGATAGCCTGCGGATAGGGTCTTTACTTGGCCGCTTTGGAAGGAAGCTGGAATCACCCATCTAGGCCAGGTCCTGCAGGACGGGGCGATCAAGCCCTTTGCCTCATTATGGGAGGGTTTTGGTCTTCACCCACGACAAGAATGGCGATATCTGCAACTTAAACACTGCCTGCAACATAATACAGACACTATCCAACGGGAATCTCAATCTTCACCTGTGATGCTTTACCTCCACAAAGGTGTCCTGTCAGGTCTCTATGAGGTCCTCATGCGCCATAATTTTTCGCAACCCCTCCTAGAAAATCTCCGTCTGCAATGGCAAACTCGCCTGCGAAGGTCCTGCGACGCAGAAGCCTAGGTGGACTTACTGGAAGCACTGGACAGAGGCACCCGTGAAGCTTGCTTGAAATTCTGCCTCTTTAAGATCATCCACGACTGGTATTGGACTCTGGTGAGACTACACAGAGCAGGGCTTCTCCCGCACACGACATGCTGGCGCTATCCGGAGATACACTGTGATCTACTTCACATTCTTGTCGACTGCCCGTCGGTCCAGCCCCTGTGGGAGGCCGTTAACCTCACCCTATCTACCTCAATTCTGCTTCTAGCACAGCTGCCTCCCTTGTTATTTTACACAACATGGATGCCCTTCTGGCTTTATCACACCCTTTCCAGAGACTGCTGCAAACAGCACTCGCCACAGCGAAAATCTGTCTCCGCTGTCATTGGCGTTGGGCAGATCCTCCCACCCCGGATGAACGGATAACAGCAATGACCCGAATAGCAGCATATGAGAAGATCATTTATAACCTCCAAGATCAGGCTGCCCTGTTCCATAGGGTATGGGCCCTGTTTCTCACTGAATCCCCACCACCATCGGTCCGTTGATAATAATCCCCTCCCCTCCCCTCCTCTCCTTACTGTTTGATCTGTCTATGGCGTTGCCCATGGCCCTGTAATTATAATTATATACCTCACCTCCTTCTTTCCCCCCCTTCCCTTGTTCCCATACACTCTTGCACATCTACCCACTACAATTCCTCCCATGCACTCCCTATTTCTTTCCCCTATACACCCCAACTTTCCCTCCTCTCCTAACATCCCTTCCCCCTCTCCCCCAACACTCTGCCCTCCCTCCCTCTCTCCCCTCTGTTTATTCTCCAACCCACCTCCCCACCCTCCACCCCCCCTTATTTTGTTTTTGTCTCTTCATCCTTGGACGTTCGTTGCTTGCTTCTATCCTCTGGCTATTAACCCTGGACTCTTTACTGCTGTCTTTCTCTTTCCCCCTCCTCCCCTCCCTCTTCCCCATACCCTCCCCCACTCACCCTCTTTTCCTATTTTTCCCCCTTCCCCTGATAGCACGGTATATTGCTTAGTCACCTAATTGTCTAGCTACCGCACTATTTGCCTCACATCCTCTTGAAGCCCTTGTACCAACACACTATTGCCGCACCGCCCTACTCGCAAACATTTGTAGTAACCTATGAACTCGTTGCCTCATCTGCGCTCCCCCATCCCTCCTTTCCTTGCCCCCCTTTTTCCTTCCCCCCATTTCTATCTCTTTCTTCCTCACCCCAGACAGGCTGCCCCTCCGCTCCCCTTCCCTCTCTTATTTCTTCCCTTAATATTGCTAACCTTTAGTAAGTATGGGACTACGATCGATGATGCTTAATCTCTGGTATCCCCCATACATTGTGGTTTGTACGATTTGCGACTAGATATAGGGATTGTGTATATATATATATATACATATATATATATATATACCTCTACATATGAATACTGTACTATATAGCTTACAGTCTGTATTCCATTGCAATCTAAATGAGCAAGTTCTGAAAGGATACTTTTAATTTCTTGATTGGCGGAGGAGTTTGCAGCTTCTACTGCACTCATAGTGACCTTCAGGCCTTTTAATTCCACCATTCCATAATCCAATGTAACCGCTGTCATCTCTGATGCAGCAAGCGCGGGCAGGAGTCCTTCATGGCAAGTGGCAACTATTTCGGAGAATAGGAATAGTTTGAGCAATTTATTTTTTGGCATCTGGCATCCTTGAAGTGCCAGTAGGTCCTAGGACCGTTTGGTATAGAATTATAGGAGGGCAAGCTCTCCCCACCGGATGTAGCAACTAGGTAGGGAGGCAAGCAAACAGAGCCTCCCTATAAGCAGCAGGTGGTGAAGGCCCACAGGTTGCCTAAAGGCCAGAGGAGGCATTGGAAAACCCTATGAAGGAGAAAGCAGTGGTCTTCAGGATAACATGTAGTGGTACTCTCTAATTTCAGGTGCAGTAAACAGGGTGTGTAGGTGTTGGAAGCGGCTTACCATGTCGGGATGGAAAAAGACACAGCAGCTCCTCAAAGGAATCAGCAGTTCGTTACCTCATGCTTCTCAGCATGGTGATGGTGCGAGAGCCAGTGGTTGCAGCTTCTCCTCACAGCCACTAGAGCTCACCCCATGTTGCGGTAGCACAGATCTAAGTACAGGTTGCAGTCATCAGAAATGGGTGAGCAGAGTGGCCCATCTCCGCTCCGGGACTCTGGCATACATGCCAATAGACCGAGTTCAGGTGGGAGACTCTCGGATTTTGTAGCCAATAATGATTATATTTTGGCTGTCTTCTGCCTGAAGTCGCCTCTCCTTCATTAGGACTCAATGGGGAACTACATTCTCCCAATTATTTTTAAAATATCTCCCACTATTCGCTTCTAAAATGTTGGCGTGTATGCTCGAGGACGACTTCCAGGTGACAGTGGACATTATTGTAGGTGCCCAACCACCCAACTTTTGGGCAAAATAGGTGGTGGCCAAGCTCTGCCTCCGTATCTACATTTTTAAATATTACATTTAAATAGAAATGTAATAACTAAAATAAACACATACCTTCTGTGTCTTGAATACCGCCAACTTTCGCTTCTCCACCAATGCCCTCTATTCCAGAAAGTTCTAGTACAGTTCTAATAAAGTAAAAACATATTTTTCTCATGGCTTCATATATACTTGAGTGGGCGGTACTCAACCTGTGGTCAATTTGTCATGTTTCCTTACATGTCTTTAAGGTCATGATATCCTCTTTTTAAATCCTGTACTTACCTTGGAAAAGATGACAGCACATTAACCTTTAAGTCATTTTTTTTCTCTTTTTTTTTTTTTGCTTGCAGAGTTTCAGTGGCATCTTCATCATCAAATGGCATACTCTACGTGCTGTTCGACCCAAACCTACAGCTCATGATCACTGAACTTATATTTATGAACCTTGCTGGGGTGTATATGATGTTTTGGGGTAGCCGATCACAACTCGAGAAGGATTTGTTTCAATGGAAGTCAGTGGAGTCTCAAGGCAGTGAAGCCTGTGAATTTCAGTAAATAAACTGGAGTCATCTGATTGCTCCATAAATGTGAAGAGCTGAGCAATTCTTCAGGGGTTGTTTTAAAAGATTTTCCAAACGTTTTTCTCCTTTTGGGGTGCAGATTCTTTAGGATTACTGCTTCTGCCTTTTCCAAACACTTAACATTTTTCATTCAAACATGCATCTTCTATTTATCGCATGCAGTAAACACAGAATGCAGATATTTGTCACACACCCAATAAATAACACATATTTGCATTTTTGCATAAGCGGTAAACAATGGTTCAAGAAATTTAGAGGTCATTCTAAACTACGATTACAATGGGTGCGATAATATCATTATCAGGAGTGGTAAATATTACACTTTTACCCTAAAAACTCAGAATCAGCCCATTGAAAAAGTACAAGTGTCAAGACTAGCTATGTTTCTCAGGAACAATACCCTCAAAAGCCCACCTTCACGAAGCACCACCTCTGCGGTCTCAATCACCAGCGCTTCAGAGTGATGGGATGAAGGGAGGATATATGGAGAAGGCACTGAGAAGAGGGAGATCTGCAACAAGATGGTGCCACCAATTAACACTTTGTTGGGGACTTAAGTTTTAGAGTAAATGCACTTTCTCAAAAGCTTCAATTTTCTGTAAAGGAAAACCTTTGGTTCCTTCAGTGCTGATCTGTGCACAATGTATATTATCTCTTCAAACCTTCAAATGTTTCTTTGAACAGAGGGGTCAATTGCTCAGCAATCTAGTAATTCAGAAAGAGGTTTTCATGTATTACTTCTCACTTGAAGCAAGTCTCTTCAGATTATATATTCTCACAGTTTTAGTGCACTGCCATTCTGGCATGTATTTCACAAAAGATGATGGCACCCTGTCCACCTTGAACTGCCATTGCTCCCCTTCCTATGTCCCCTTAGACAATGCATCTGTGCCACAAATAGACTTGAACAATACCTTGGACTTCCTTCCATCATCACCCCATTCCATTGCACTTGCCCCTCAAAATTTTAGCACTTCAATAAACACCCTTGCAAAAAAAAAAAAAAATGAGTATATCAAAATTTCAATTTTGTATTCATTTAAACAGATACAAACATTGCAATTTAACTGTACAGAAAATGAGCATAGATTAATGACCTGTAGCTGGCTGCAGTGTTCACACCAGGTTCATATGTGAGGTCATGAACATCTGCAAAATGAATTGTCAAAGGGCACAGTAAGTGGGCATAGAAGTGGGAAATAGCAGCATGCCAGTGCCACAGAAAGTTCAACAAATACAATAGAAATGTGAAGTAACACTGTCTTACATGTGTGTCATTGAAAGTATTGTCTGATCACTGATGTTCTCTTGTCCTCATCCTCACTGTCCACAGGGTCCACTGCTGCCACACGGGCATCTCCAGCCTCCTCCTCTTGCAGAAAAGGCACATGGCGTCTCAGGGCAAGTTTGTGCAACATGCAGCATGCCACTACTATCTGGCAGACCTTCTTGGGTGAGTAGCACAGGATCCACCTGTCAGATGGAGGCATCTGAACCTGGCCTTCAGGAGGCCAAAGGTCCTTTCTATTATCTTTCTAGTTCGTCCATGAGCCTCATTATAACATTCTTCTGCCCTTGTCCTGGCATTCCTCACAGGGGTCAGCAGCCATGAAAGGTGGGGTAATCAGAGTCACCTGCAAATATTAAGGGACAACATTTAGCCACACACTATCCCATATGGCCAACACCATACCCATACACCAACATATACTGGGTGGGAACCAGGTCTCACCTATTAGCCACACCATGTGCCTCTGTAGTTGGCCCATCACATTTGGGATGCTGCTATTCCTCAGGACAAAGGCATCATGCACCGACCTAGGATACATAGCATTGGCGTGGGAGATGTACTGGTCCGCCAAGCACACCATCTGCACATTCATAGAGTGGAAACTATTCTGATTTCTGAACACCTCTTCATTCTGACGGGATGGGGACAAATGTGATATGTGTTCTATCAATCACCCCAATTATGTTGGGGATATGTCCTATTGCATAGAACTCCGCCTTCACTGTGGCCAAATCTTCAACCTGGGGAAATACAATGTAGCTGCACATGTGTTTAATCAGGGCAGACAACACTCTTGCTAGCACTATTGAGAACATTGGCTGACAATCCTGCTGCCAAGCCCACTGTCACTTGGAAAGAACCAGTTGCCAGGAAATGGAGCACTGATAGAACTTGCACAAGAGGGAGGATCCCAGTGGGGTGACGGATAGCAGATATCAGGTCAGGCTCCATTTGGGCACCAGCTCTGTGATTATGGCCCTGTCAAGTCTGTAGGTGAGGATAATGTGCCTGTCCTCCATAGATGTCTCCATCTCTTATTCATCCGCAGCAGTTGCAATCTATGGGACAAAAGAGTGAGCAGCTGGTCATTATCTCTACATCGTAACCACTGCAGTACAATGCATATTGTGATTGCTACAATATTTTGGTGGCATATGTCCAGAATGTGAAATTGTGAACTGTGACGCAGTTAAGATCCATGGCCTGCCCCCACCCTGAAATGGCGTCCGCCTGTCCTGTATGGAGGGACAGGTGGAAATGAGGTAATTCCGCTGACGTTGTGCCCCGTTGTGGAAGGCGGTCATTGGTTATCATTGGGCCCTATGGGGTACAGTGGCTAATGGTGATGTACGCTGGCGGTGACGGTATGCACCACCGCGGACATCACTGCCATTTTCTATCTGTTCACTCAATTGTTACCTGACCTTCAGCAGGAGAGGACCTACACTGCATGTGCTGCTGTGACCTGTGTCTGGATCCTACCGTGGCTCGTGTGACTGGGGAAAGTGCCCTTGCCTTCACTTCGGCGGAGTTGGAGAGACTGGTAAATGGGGTCCTACCCCAGTACCGACTTCTGCATGGGCCTCCAGACCCAGGTGAACCCTGTGCCCATTGCCACTGACCCCAGGTCCCTGATTGTCCTGGGTGTGTGGGGTGCCCAGGGGTCTCTGTAGTGGTGGACACACTGCGGATTGATGTGTCCTGGGGACAAAGGTATGGGCCTGCTGGGTGGGTGCTGTGGTGGTGTTTCCTGAGGGGGGAGGCTCTGTGGTGGTGTGCGACTGAGCCTGGGTAACCGACTGTCCAGAGGTCCCTGATGGGCCAGGTTGGTCATCCAGATCCAGGCGAGCAGAGCTGCTGTCATCACTGTGGGCCTCTTCTGTGGGGGGGACTGGATGCTGCTGGTACCTCTTCTCCGGTGACATTGGCTGGGACACCTATGGGGATGTAAATGCAGTGTTATTGTTTCTGTGTGTGACATATTGTGCATGGGTGGGTTGCCCTCTATGGTTGTTATTGCCCTGGCAGCTTTGCCTTGTGTGAGTTGTTATTTGGAGGGCTAGCTGATTGTCTCTAGTGTGCATGCTTTAGTGATTGGTGTCCATGCAGGGCTGTGAGTGGTGTCCATGCATTCGTGAGGAATGCAGGGCTTGGCATTGGGATGAGTGGACTGTGATGGTGGGGTGTATGGGAAGTGGTGGAGTGATGGGAGTGAGGGTGAGGGTGGGGGGTATGTGATGGCATGCAGGTAGGGGGGTGATAGTAGTACAGAGTTGACTTACCAGAGTCCAGTCCTCCTCCTACTCCTGCCAGGCCCTCAGGATGTAGTATTGCCAAGACTTGCTCCTCCCTTGTTGTTAGTTGTGGGGGAGGGGATGGGGGTCCACCACCAATCCTCTCTACTTTAAGCTGGTGTCTTGCTACAATGGAATGCACCTTCCCCTGTAGGTCGTTCCACCTCTTCCTGATGTCATCCCTTGTTCTGGGTTGCTGTCCCACGGCGTTGATCCTGTCCACGATTCTCCGCCATAGCTCCATCTTCCTAGCAATGGATATCTGCTGCACCTGCGATCCAAATAGCTGTGGCTCTACCCGGATGATTTCCTCCACCATGACCCTTAGCTCCTCCTCAGAGAATCTGGGGTGTTGTTGTGGTGCCATGGTTGTAGTGTGAATGGTGTGGGCGAGGATGTGCAAGGTGATGTGTTGGGGTGTGTGATTTAAGGTGCGTGGGTGGTGTATAGGTGATGGTGGTATGTGGCTCTGGTTCTGGGTGTCCTCTTGCTGTCTCTCTAGTGGCAATTATTGGTATTCGTAAAGAGTTGTGGGTAATGTGGTATGTGTTTTATAGTGGTGTGTGTGTGTGGGTGTGGTGTGTGTATGGGTGTCAGGTGTGTGTAGTTTGAATTGTCCAATGTGGTGCTGTTTTGTTAGTGTGTGTGTATTTTGAGCGTGGCGGTATGTAGCACCTGTGGTTTACCGCCATTGAATGTCTGCCATGGTGATCCGTGGGTCATAATGTTGTGGGCATAGTTCTGTTGGCGTAACGGTGTGGGTTTTGCTACCGCCACTTTACCACTGAGCTTTGGGTGTGTGGTTGAATAGTGACGGATTGGTGTGTGTGTGTCATAATATGGTTAGCGGATATCCACTGCGGCAGTATGTTGGCGACAGTCAGCATGGCAGTAAGTGGGATTTACCGCCAATGTCATAATGAGGACCATTGTCTCTTTCTGCAGACATTGTGTACATTTTCCCCTGTAGGTGCCATAACACATCCAGTCACGGCTTGCAGGGGGAAAAGGGGCAGGCGGCGCTTGGAGTGGAGTGGGGGAGGGCGACAAAAAAAAAAAACGTACCTTCCTCTATGCACCACTCCACTGCTCTGGCTCCAGTACTTGCAGGCACAGGCTCCCGGCCTGCTCTGCAGCCAATCCTAAGGCTGCTTTCATGCTGCTTGCAGCATGAAATTAGCGTTAGGATTGGACAGAGCGCCATGGCTGGGCGCTCCGAGGCGGAGTGGGAGCCTCTGCCTGCTCTCTCCAACCCAGCAACATAGTGCCAGGTTGGAGAGAGCCCTGTGCGCATGTGTGTTTGGCCGAACAAACATACATGCGCACTGAGGGGGACTGCTGTGCACTCCTCCTCCATCCCTTTCATCGCACATGGCCCTGCCCCTTTTACAATAAAAACATAATAAACATAATTTATTATGTCTTTGTTGTACATCTTTGCAGCTGTTGCTGGTGGTGGTGGGGCGATGCTCCTCTGCCATAGCAGAAAAGCCGCCCCTGGTCCACACCTTTTATGAAGAAATCACTTTGATTGTCACAACTGTAGGTTGGCGAGATTAACTTTCTATAAGGTGGCAGGATGGATCCTAACAGCAAGAGGTCTCACTTGCTCTCTCAATGACTTCATTCTATCATTGTTTGTACTGACAAAACAAAAGTGTCACAAGTAGGTACATAGTGCTGTACTTCCTTTCTGAAGATTTCTCACCAGAAATGTATTGTAATTAGTTCCTCAGTTATACCAAATGACCAGCAAACAAGGAACTACGAGTATGAATAAAAACTATCATAGCTCAACAATAGGTAAATAAATCTTATCTTGTACCACAAAAAATCTTTGAATTTTCTATGTGCATCTTTTGCCACCCATTAAGGGATGAATTCAGATGTCAATTCCTCCTTTAATAATTGTATAATGCTAGAATCCTGAGCAGGGGTACAAAAGTTGCATAATTTGCTGTAGAATATTTACCCCAAATTACAGCAAAATGATGCAAAATATGAGTAATTACACGAAATGCATCTCACAAGAAATTACCCAAAAGGTCAATTAAGGTAAAAACTCAACTAGACAATGTAACTTTGAGTTTATTTCCAGTTTCTTGCCTTCAAAACACTGCAGTTCCTGTTCTGATTTGTAGTTTTGCTCTAAAAAATTAACCAAATGTTTCGCCTGGCTAAAGAAATCTACCTGAAACATTTATTGGTCACCCACATTAAAGGAACTGCAACTCATGTTCAAAACACTGCAGCTCACATTCAGATTTGTAGTTTCACAAATTAATCCAATGGTCCACTCAGGTAAAAAATCTACCTGGAATGCTGCTCATATTTAAAAATTACCAAAAGGTACATCTTGCTTCAAAATTTCTCCCTGAAATTACACGATGTGGCATGATTTCTGTAATCTGATATAAATTACCTAAATTACTCTAAATATGGCATGTTAGTTAAAATTTTGCCCTGTCTAATCTTGAGCTTTAGAATTTTCTTAAATTATTTTTGCATTTGGACTTATTTGCACAGAAGGCTCTCCCTCTATGGAGAAATCAGAACTTTGATTTTGTGATAATGCATCTGTATTTCCACTTTGGCATCCTGGTCTAAGCTGGATGACAAAATTATGCTTGGTGAAAAATAAAGACCATCTCAATTGTCGTGCTGTTAAAGTTTGAGCAGATCTGAGGAAAGTAAGTTTTCGAAGATCAGCATGTACCGGGACCAGAGGTTATGCCCCTAAAATATATTGCAGGTGCATAACTCACCACCCATATAGGTACGAAGAAAAGAGGGGCAGCCGCAATTGTGGTGGCTGAATAAATCCATTTGCCACTTATTTGTGGGGATACCCAGTCTCTGGCTCTGTCAATGCATACATTTGAATGCATGACATAGCTGCTCATGATTCCTAATCAAAGGGGTGTAATGTTTCTGTCTTCTTTTCAGTGAATACATCTAAATATTCAGGATACACCGGAGATACCATGGAAAGTATATGTAACATTTGTGGCTCAAAGTTATTCTTAGAAGTTGCAGCTACAACCAAACATCTCTAGGCACAGCTGTCTCTTCATCTCTCTTTTTGCGACAATGCCCAACATTCAGATTGACATTGTGGACAGGTCAATTGCACATTGCCCTTTTCCAAAATAATAATTAGATTCTTAGTTGTCAGCCAAAGAAGTCCAAAATAAGTTGGAAGTGGGGGAAACTATCAAATCAAAACATTGGTGGTCATTACAACCCTGGCGGTCGGTGTTAAAGCAGCAGTAAAACCAACAACAGGCCGGCGGTAAAAAAATGGAATCACGACAGTGGCGGAAACCGCCAACATAGACAGCGACTTTAACACTCCGACTGCCACAGCGGTACAAATAAACACCGCAGCGGTAACCGCCATCAGACAGGCGGAAGACAATGTACCGCCCACAGTATTACAACAGGCCAATCCGCCACCTTTTCCGGGGTGGATTCACCGCAAACAAAAACACGGCGGAAACAGGACTTGGAAAGGAAAACGCTCACCTCTACACACCCCACGAGAAACCAGGACGCCATGGAACCGGAACTCCAGATACTCCCTGCCTTTGTCCTCCTGCTCCTCTATCAGGAGCAGGAACACCGGCGGCGAAGACAACGATGAGTACTGCACCTACGACACAGGGGAGGGGGGAGGGAAAAGAGAGTGACACGCACACGCAACACGCAACACACACACTAATACATCATGATACGTTACAGTTACACTCCCCAACCCCCCCTCCCCCCGGAAGAATGCAAAGACAAAAGGAAATGATTTGAACGTCTTTACTCTATTAAAATCCAGTACTCAAAAAAATATATATACACTATAAACAAATATATACACCAAGAATACAAGTCCAAAGTATTCCACCATTAAAGTCCGTGGACCACTGGGCCCAAAATGCATGGGCGAGGCCCACACAAGATACCCGATCAAAACGGAGAGAACACTGCTGGGGCATCAGTTCGAAATACAACAGGCACCTCAGGAGGAAGGGAAGGGAAGGGGGGGCACCTCAGCCGGATGAGTGCACGTTGCCAGATCCACGAGGGGGCTCCATGCCCATTGATGTATCTTGGGGAGTGCAAAGCCACAGTCTCACAAGTCTTTACACTGGGTGGGTTGCCCACTGCTGCATCCTGGGGAGTGCAAAGCTACAGTCTCACAAATCTCTAAAGTGGGTGGTTTGCCCACTGCTGTATCCTGGGTAGTGCAAAGCCACAGTCTCACAAGTCTTTACAGTGGGTGGGTTGCCCACTGCTTAATCCTGGGGAGTGCAAAGCCACAGTCTCACAAGTCTTTACAGTGCGTGGTTTGCCCACTGCTTTATCCTGGGGAGTGCAAAGCCACAGTCTCACAAGTCTTTACAGTGGGTTGTTTGCCCACTGCTTTATCCTGGGGAGTGCAAAGCCACAGTCTCACAAGAGGATAACAGTCTCCACTAGTTCTGGAGGGGGCTTGGTGCCCAGAGTGCTTCATCCTGCCAAGGACTGAGGTAGTGGATGTGAATCTCCACTGGTTCTGGAGGGGGCTTGGTGCCCAGAGTGCTTCATCCTGCCAAGGACGGAGGTAGTGTATGTATCTCTCCACTGGTTCTGGAGGGGGCTTGGTGCCCAGAGTGCCTCATCCTGCCAAGGACTGAGGTAGTGGATGTGAATCTCCACTGGTTCTGGAGGGGGCTTGGTGCCCAGAGTGCTTCATCCTGCTCGTGGCGGCCTCAGTAGCGTTGGAGCTTTTGGCGCTCATTGGCCTGCGGTGCTGGTGGCGGCGGTGTCCTGTTCAGCTGTGCTGGTGGCAGCGGTGTCTTGTTCAGCTGTGCTGGTGGTGGCGGTGTCCTGTGCAAAGTGGGGCCCACCACCGCAAGGGAGCTCCCATCAGAGGAGGAGTCTGTGTCACTGGATTCAGCTCCTATCCCCGCCGTGGAGCTCCCCTCGCTCTCCATCCCACTGGTGGCTTCTGACTCTGTTGTGTCGCCCTCCAGGGCCATGTGGGATGCAACTCCCTCCAGCTCCGGTGCCACTGCTCCTCCACCTGATGATGCTAATGCACACAAGAACAGGGAGACCACAAAAAAAGGGGGGAAGACAGAAGAAAGACATGTTGAGTGCATGCAATACCGCTACAGTTGGCGGACACTACAGACACAGAAGCCCCCTGCACTACGCCGTGCACTTTGAGTTCCCTAATTAATCACAGGGACATGGGGTACAAGACCTATGCCCGATTGCTGCACACATGGAAGTCACAGGAGCCTGACTAGGTGTAGTTGGCTCTGAACACAGGTGGAGTGGGGTGCCATATGGCCTGCCTTAAGAAGGGACCTTGCCTTCTAAACTCGCCCTGGCCTAGGGGAACCCACAGCCCACCTCCCCCACCCAGACACCTGCAATGCGCGCTGAATCAGCAGAATGAGAGTGTACTCACCCCCTTGTGGCTGCTGTGATGCCCTTAAGCGCCCATCCATCTCCGGATACGCCACCGCCAGGATCTGGAACATCAGGGGGGTCATGGTGCGACGGGCACCCCTCCCACATTGGGAGGCCATCCCCAGCTGGGCCTCCACCGTCTTCTTGCTCCAGCGTCGAATGTCCTCCCATCTTTTCCGGCAGTGCGTGCTCCGTCTGTGGTGGACCCCCAGGGTCCGGACTTCCTTGGTGATGGCACACCAAATATCCTTCTTCTGATGGGCGCTGACCTACACGAATAGTACAGGGGAAAAGGAGAAGATATAACCGTCCGCCCCGTCACAGTCATTGGCCCGCATCCCTACCCTTGCCATGACGCACATGCACTCACCGTTGTTTCATGCACGCCTCATTCTCCCCCCCCTATCTTTCATCCACACCACTCCACACAGGCATTGCCCATGCGGCATGCTCACAGTGTACTTACCTGTTTGTCTGGAGGACCGTAGAGTAGCGTGTACTGGGGGAGGACCCCATCCACTAGTTTCTCCAACTCCTTTGTGCTGAAGGAAGGTGCCCTTTCCCCAGACACATGAGTCATTGTTTCTTCCAGACTGAGGTCACAGCAGCACTTGTAGTGTAGGTCCTCTCCTGTTGAAGATCAGGTATCAAGTGAGTGAACAGAGAGAAAATGGCGGTGACGTCTGCGGTGGTGCGTACAGTCACCGCCGGCGTACATCGTCATTGGCTCCTGGGACCCATAGGGTCCAATGTTAACCAATGCAGGATTGCGCCACGGTCTGCGACCGCCTACCGCAACGGTGTACAACGCCAGCGCAGTTACCTCATATCCCCTTGTCCCACCTTACAGGTCAGGCAGCCGCCATTTCAGGGGGCCACATGGCATTAATTTTGACTGTGTCACACATATCTAGGTCTTGCATAAACACTAATACAGGCATATATTGATTTAAAAAAATTATGGAATAAAGTATGTTTACGTACGTCAGTGTTGGTTGACTCCCTGCTCGCTGTTCTCCTCCATAGAGCACGTCCGCTGGGGCAGGTGAGGAGATGGCGGCATCCTCCGGTGTACAGACCGCTGGTGGACCTGTCGACAATGGAGGAGCGACATGTAATTGTCACCTACAGACTTGATCGTACCACAATCCTGGAACTGTGTGCCCAGTTGGAGCCAGACCTGATGTCAGCTATACACCATCCCACAGGAATCCCCCCTCTAGTGCAGGTGCTGTCAGTACTTCTATTTCCTAGCAAGTGAGTCTTTTCAAACAACAGTGGCGATTGCATCAGGGATGTCCCAGCCTATGTTCTCCAACGTGTTGTCCAGAGTGTTGTCTGCCCTGCTGAAACACATGCGCAGCTACATCGTGTTCCCTCAGGTGGAGGATTTGCCTACAGTGAAAGGTGACTTCTATGCCCTGGGACATATCCCCAACATCATAGGTGCCATTGATGGGACACATGTGACCTTGGACCCCCCCCCCCCGGCAGGAGTGAACAGGTGTACAGAAACCGGAAGAGTTACCATTCTATGAATGTGCAGATGGTGTGTTTGGCCGACCAGTACATCTCCCATGTGAACGCCAAGTTTCCTGACTCAGTGCATGACGCTTACATTCTGCGGAATAGCAGCATCCCTTATGTGATGGGGCAACTCCAGAGGCACAGTGTGTGGCTATTCGGTGAGGACATGGATCCAATACACTGTCTGGGTCTGGGGATGTCCCTAAGAGTTAGTGTGTGTCTAACAGTTGTCCCTCAACATTTGCAGGTGACGCTGGTCACCCCAACCTGTCATGGCTACTGACCCCAGTGAGGAATCCCAGGACAAGGGCAGAGGAACGCTACAATGAGGCACATGGGTGAATTAGGAGGATTATAGAAAGGACCTTCGGCCTCCTGAAGGCCAGGTTCAGGTGCCTCCATATGACAGGTGGTTCCCTATTCTACTCACCAAAAAAGGTGTGCCAGATCATCGTGGCCTGCTGTATGCTTCACAACTTGGCTTTGCGACGACAGGTGCCTTTTCTGTAGGAGGATGGTCCAGATGGAGGTGTTGTGGCACCTGTGGAGCCTGTGGACATTGAAGACGAGGAAGCAGAAGAAGAGGACTTAGAAAAGAACACAGTGATTCATCAATACTTCCAGTGAGACACAGGTAAGAAGACAACACTGCCTGCTACATCTGATTTAATTCTTCTACCTCTCATCTGTCTGTCACTTTCACCCAGTGTATGGACCCTGATTTGTCACTTTCCCTTTCAATTTCACAGATGTGGGTCCCACTGTGTGACATTTTCCTTGTTTCCGCATAAGGTATAGGTATGTTGACAATACATTGGATATAGCATTTTCCACAGTTATTGCAAATACACATTTTCGAAAGCACAGACTGACTCCAGATTGTTTTGTTTTGTGATTTAAGGGTGTTTATTTAAGTGCAAAATAGTGGAGAGGGTTGTAAATTGGTCAGGGGTGATGGTGGAGGAATGTCCATGGCAGAGTCCAGTCTATTAGTCTCACAGGTGCATTGTCCAAAGGGGCAAATGAAGTGGAGCTAGGGTAATTTAAGTATGGATAGGGGGACAAAGTGGGACAGAAGGATGACAATCAGGGTGGTCTCATTTCTTGGCGGGGGTCTTGGCATTGTTCTCTGTCTTTGTCCTGGATCTCAGGGACTGTTTGCGGGTGGTTCTCCATCTGCAGGGGGTGGGGTGCTGGTGTTATGGTCCTGTGGCAGTGCCTCCTGTCCACTAGTGCCGGCGGAGGTGGTGGGCAGTTCATCATCTAGGCTAGTGTCAGGGGCCCCTTGTTGTGCCACAGTGTCCCTCCTGGTATTGACGAGTTCCTTCAGCACCCCTACAATGGTGCCCAGGATGGTATTGATGGATTTGAGTTCCTCCCTGAGCCCCAAATACTGTCCCTCCTGCAGCCGCTGGGTCTCCTGAAACTTGGCCAGTACCATTGCCATCGTCTCCTGGGAATGGTGGTAGGCTCCCATGATGTTGGAGAGGGCCTCGTGGAAAGTGGGTCCTCCCACTGTCGCACAGCAGCCCTCCCAGTTCCCCTGTGCTCCTGGGCCTCTGTCCCCTAAACCGTGTGCCCACTACCACTGCCCCCAGGTCCCTGGTGTTTTTGGGATGGTGGGTTAGCCTTGGTTCCCTGTAGTGGTGGACACACTGCTGCTTGACGTGTCCTGGGGACAGAGGTATGGGCCCGCTGGGTGGGTGCTGTGCTGGTGTTTCCAGAGGGGGAAAGCTCTGTAGTGGCCTGTGACTGTGTGAGGGGAACCGACTGTCCTGAGGTCCCAGATTGGCCGGGCTGGTCATCTAGATCCAGTTGGACAGAGCTGCTGTCATCACTGTGGGCCTCTTCTGTGGGTGGAGTGGACATGTCTGGACCCTCCTGTCCGGGGTCCTGCAGGGGTGTAAAGGCATGATTATTGCATCTGTATGTGCCATGGTGTGCAATGGGTGGGTGACCCTGTACCCTAGTGCTTGCATTCTTGTGTGGGACCTTGTGTGATAATGGTTTAGGGGGGTGTATGGGTATGTGCAGTGGCCATGCCTTGGTGATGGGTGTCCATGCTTTGGTGTTGCATGCAGGGCTTGGGTTTGGGATGTGTGGTTTGTGATAGTAGGACATGTGTGAGGAGTTGGAGTGATGGGGGTGACGGCGAAGGTGGGGGTATGTGACAGCATGCAGGTAGGGTGGGGGATGTAATAGTTAAGATTTGACTTACCAGAGTCCATTCCTCCACCAACTCCTGCGAGGCTCTCAGGATGCAGTATAGCCAAGACTTGCTCCTCCCATGTTGTTAGTTGTGGGGGAGGAGGTGGGGGTCCGCCACCAGTCCTCTGAACTGCAATGTGGTGTCTTGAGACCACAGAACGCACCTTCCCCCGTAGGTCGTTCCACCTCTTCCTGATGTCATCCCATGTTCTTGGGTGCTGTCCCACTGCGTTGACCCTGTCCACGATTCTGCGCCATAGCTCCATCTTCCTAGCTATGGTGGTGTGCTGCACCTGTGATCTGAATAGCTGTGGCTCTACCCGGATGATTTCCTCCACCATGACCCTGAGCTCCTCCTCAGAAAACCTGGGGTGTCTTTGCAGTGCCATGGGGTGGTGTGGGTGATGTGTGGGGTGGTGTGTGTTGTGATGTGTGGGGTGATATTTAGGGGTGTGTTGTGTGAGGTGCGTGGATGTTGTGTGAGTGATGGTGTTGTGTGCCTCTTTATGGTGGGGTTGTCTTTGTTGTGCAGTATCTCTGGCCTTCGTGTACATTTCTGGTCTTAAGGGTTTGTGGGTGATGTGAGTGTGTGTTTTATATTGTATTGAGTGTGTGGGAGTGGTATGTGTATGTGTATCAGGTGTGTGTATTTGGAATTGTCCAATGTGGTAGTGTTTTGTAAGAGTGTGTGTATTTTGAGCGCGACGGTGTGTACCGCCAATGGAATACCGCAGTTGAAAGACCGCCGCGTGGATTCGTGGGTAGTGATAGTGTGGGCGTATTCCTGTTGGCGTGACGGTGTCGGCTTTGTTATCACCAGTTTATCACTGACCTTTGGTGTGGCGGACTTGTGTGGGTGTCTAAATTTTGGCGGATTCCGAGCTGTGGGTCATAATAGCTGTGGCGGAATTCCGGGGCCGCAGCGGTGTGTTGGCGGTCTTCTGCACGGCGGTAAGCGGCTTTTACCGCCAATGTTGTAATGACCCCCAAAGTGTCCCGTATCCTTTGCTCCTCTGGTCTCTGTACTACTGAAATGCTTGAAAGCCTGCAACAATCTCTCATAATAGGAATGTATCCACTCCTTAGACTCCTTAGTCATTCTGTCAATCCTCCGCCAACCAATATCTTTAGGGGGCACCTTTTCTTTCAAAAATGCAATCACCTGGTACTTCATCATTTTTTCAGGTGGTGCATTAGTCAGTGGATCTCTTGGAGGTTCTCTGTCAGGCCAATCAACAGCAATTTTTTCGTTCACTCCATAAATTACTCGGAACCACAATGTCAAACAATGAGTTCAAGTCCTCCCACAAACATTTTGAAAGCTTCATAAATTGTTTGGTCTGTCTATTCCATTCTGCAGGTTTCTCTCTCAATTTTGGGAATTAATTTGTAAATTATAATATGTCACTTCCACCAACGTACATGAACATATCCAGCAACTTCTCTCATGGGAAGCATCTTCACCTTTCCTTCACTCTGAACTACTCCAGTCGGAGGCAGATCGATCTTCACTTTCTTCTGATCTTCTTCTTTACCCATCTTCCTTTCCACCTATCCAATGCACCCCATTTTCGGATACAACAATTCAACTCCCTAATCTGCAATTCTACTCCCGGAGGTCTCATGTTCATGATATACTTTTCATTGAATCCAAAACAATAACTTTTCTGTAAGGCTTTTGATTTCTCCAAATCAACTTCATATTGCTGGACTAATTCAGCTAGTCTCTCATAAGCTTGTCTGCACATTTTGTAATATCTTTGAACACAAACTGTAATTTGTCTTCTCTATAAGCATATAATTGGGTTATGTCAAGATTTCCGAATACCATTTCATTTAGTTCTAATTTTAATTTGGATACATCTAACGTACTTTCTCTCTCTGGGGGCTGCAATGTCTTCCACTGCGACTTGAGCTTTCTGCTTCAGTGGTAGCACCCAAATTGTTTAACCAATAACTCAACTCTTGTGCATTAAGACCTCATAGACATATTGAGTTCTTTGGCAACCTCTCTCCTTCTGAAGGATTTGAATTTGCATTGTCGGGGTATTCGTAATAAACATTTCTACTTCTGTCGTGTTATAAGGTAGTCTCCTATTTGGGGTACTACAATAAATGTTTGGAGTAGTCTCTGATCCAAGCTCATAAATGGAGAGGAGCTCTGAGGAAAACTTAGCATCAGGTGTAACCCTGCCTAGCTTGTAGTTGGAGCTGGGTCTGAAATACGTATGTGGGCAATGGTCTCAGAAGTGAAAAATATATTTCTAATTCTGAACCACTTGGACTAACAAAACTCTGGGCACTTGTTGATAAAGGAACAGTTGGTACAACTGAGGGATTTGGAACATTTTAAACTTTCAGGACATTTGAACTGTCAATGCATGGGTATTATTTCCTGTCATACCTGGACCATATAAAGAAACAACTGAACCTTTTGTTACTGGAACTGTTAACAAGTCTGGATTTGTGTAGGTTATTAGATTCTGTGGAACGGTCATCCCTAAACTCTGTCATGTCATATTAATATTTGAATTCTGCCCTATGTGATTAAAAATTGAACTCTGTGCTGCCTGACTAGGGGCTTGTTAAATGGGAGCAGTAGGTATGTCAAAAGTCACACTCATTGGTGCCTCGCTTGGCTTTCCTATCTTGCCAATGCTGTATGGAGGAGGACAAATGTATTTATAAAATCATGATCTGAACCACTCTCAATACGTTTAAGCTTTATTTTCTGTTCTGTCTTTTTCTTTCCATTTGGTTTAATGTTGTCTCTTTTATTTGTCAAGGCAGGATATAACCTATTTCCCTCTATTATGTCTGCTTCCCAAGCTTTTTTTCCGATTATCCTATCTCGCTTCTGTGCAAGTTCCTATTGCTTTCTTAAATCTTCCCTCCTACTTCTCTCTCTATTTCTAATAAGCTATGTGTTCCCAAGTATTAAGTGCTTCAGATTCTGCAGGTCCCGGAGTCAGTTTCATCTCATATAAAAATTGCCTCAGATTCTCAATAACTCTTAGGTTAAATGTTCAGGGAAATGCTAATGCACCTTCTTTCTTAATAATCTTAAGTGTTAGAAATGGGGTCTCTAGTTGGGAGTGGTTTGCACCCTGTCCAAGTAGGGACCCTCACTCTAGTGAGGGTAAGGGAGTCACACAGCTAAGATAACCCCTGATCACCCCCTTGGTAGCTTGGCACGAGCAGTCTGGTTTATCTCAGAGGAAATATATAAAGAATTTGTACACACATACAGTAACACAGTGAAACACCACAAAAGTACTCCACACCAGTTTAGAAAAATGGCCAATATTTATCTGAGTAAAACAAGACCAAAACAACAAAAATCCAACATACTCAAGTAAAGAGAAACATTTTCAAAGGTTGAATCTAAGTATAGCACTCAGCTGGGGCTATTATGGCATCTTAATGGAGTCGCTCCCAACAGTCCAAAGCCACTTGAGAGGGAGTAAGGGTTGGTCACGGAGATGCATGGACCTCGGGTACAGTACCTTGACAAACAATGAGTAAACAAAGATGTTGTACAGAGTCTGGGAGGTGAGGAGTTGCTGGAGCCGGTGCGGCATCAGCTCCTTACTGCTACTGGGGAGGTGAGGCATTGGTTCCTTACTACTTGACAGGGGAGGTGAGGTGTTGGTTCCTTATGGTTGCAGGGCAGGTGATGCTGCGTCAGTTGCGAGGCGTCAGTTACTTACAACAGGTGTGGTTGATGAATGCAGTAGGTAAAGATGTGAGGAGTCTACTTCGTGGTGTTGCAATTACACCATGGGGCCACAGGTGCTGCGGCGGAGTCGGAGCCAGGTGTCCCAGACGTCGTGGACACGACACGCTGTGGCGGGATTGGGTAAGGCGCTGCGGTGGCATGCGGCCTGTGTGGCAGGTCGTGGTCGTTGCACTCAGTGGGGACCACGGCACCAGTGCAGGCAGCTACCCAGTTCTAAAGTCGGTCTGGAGTCGATGTGCTTCGTTTTACCAGAGCTCACTTACAAGTGACAATGAACTGGATCTGGCACCACTTGGCAAGTCAGGAATCTCAGCGAGAGAGCCCAGGCACTGGCAGGTGAATTCTTTGATGGCCTTGAGACTTCTTAACAGGAAGTAAGCTCAGTTCAAGCCCTTGGAGAACCTGGGAAAGCAGGATGTAGAAAGCAAAGTCCAGTCCTTTCACTCCCAGGACAGAAGCAGCAAATAGCAGGCCAAAATAACAAACCAACAAGCAGAATGGCAGTCCCTCCTACAGCATCCAGCTCTTCTTCCTGGCAGAATGTCCTCAGTCCAGAAGTGTTCTAACTTTGTGGGGTCAGAGGCCCAGTACTTATACCCATTTCTGCATTTGAAGTATGAAAGCTTCAAAGACAAGTCTTTGTAGTGCACAAGACCCTGCCTTTCCTTCCCTGGCCCCAAACACACTCCAGGGGATTGGAGACTGCTTTGTGTAAGGACAGGCACAGCCCTATTATTCAGGTGCAAGTGACAGCTCCTCCCACCACTCTAGCTCAGAAAAACCCATCAGGATATGCAGGGCACACCTCAGCTCCCTTTGTGTAACTGTAAAACACACCAGTACATACCCTACCTTTTAAATACACTGCACCCTGGCCAGGGGGCTGCCTTGTGCCTACCTTGAGGTGATGTACATGTAGTAAAAGGGAAGGTTTAGGCCTGACAAGTGGGTGCACTTGCCAGATTGAAATGGCAGTTTAAAACTGCACACACAGACATTGCAATGGCAGGCCGGAGACATGTTTGCGGGGCTATTCATGTGGGTGGCATAATCAGTGATGCAGGTCTAATAGTAGCATTTGATTCACAGATCCTGGGTAAACTTGATGCACTATACTAAGGACTTACTGGTAAATCAAATATGCCAATCATGGAAAAACCAATAACCAGTACCATTTATACAGACAGCAATTGCACTTTAGTACTCATCAGCAGTGGTAAAGTGCCCTGAGTCTTATAGCCAGCAAAAAAAAAAAAAATAGCAGAGGATCAAAAACAGGAAGTCAGAAGCCAAATGTCAAGGGAAACCACACCAAGGGCTGACAGGTCTAACATTATGCTATTGGTCATGCCAAAGACATGCATGTAGACCTACAAAGGACAACATGAAAAGACCTGGCCTACCTTTGGGTGGGGTCTCTATTCCCTCTCTAATCGGGATAAATGTGTCACCTTTTATCAAACTTTTCAAGGCTTTAAAGAACTTCATATTCAAACAAATTTCAATAATTTACAATTTACTTTTTGTTCACAATCAGAAAGTACTTTTGTTCCCACAATCCTCTTTTCGGCATTGACAACCAATACAAGCATGCCTTCACACCAACCTGCCTATAACAGTGTGGCACAATGTGATGTCAGTCTCCCACCATCACTCTTTCACGCAAACCTAAATGCAAACAATGCAAGCAAAATTCAAAAACAACTTTGTCTGCTTCACTAAAAGATCGGGGAATCAAACACTTCAAAAGCAGTACAGAGCTATACTTTCTGACTATGCTTCCCCAATTACACTAGGAATGAGACTCGACCAACGGATCACACTCTGATTGATACAGTTCCTCACTATGCACTCGAGAATCACTAATACCAACCTCTAGCACTCACACCAAGTATACTACTGATACTGTTGACGACATCTCACGACCAGCACCTCATACACAGCAGACAACAATAAATTAACGAATTGATTTCTATACTTGTGTGGTATCCTGGGATCTTAGGCCCCGTTAACCAACTCAGCTTCTTAGTTGTAAGCACCGCATACACACAACAACTACAAAAACTCTGCGAAACACTTCACAGCATCACTCTTCACCACAATCTCGAGCCAAGTGCAAACCCTATGAATCCGTACACAGCTACTGCAAAGGAACGGTGCTGGAACTCCTTCAATCCTCAGAATGAACCATGGGATTAACATTTGGGCTGGTCTGAAAAATGTCATCATAGGCAAAGGTATCCCTATGCTATAGTCTCTCTATTTCCACCCCCCTCTCGTGGGAGAAATCACGCCTCTGCTACCAGATTTTCTGGAGCATTTTCCGGTATGCTCTAAAAGAGGTCGACAAATCTTTTCACCCTAGCGTGGGGGTAAAAATCAATCTAGCATAACATTCTATCAAGGATCAATTTACAGTATGACCAATTAGGCAGCCAAGGAAAACCCAAAATCGAAATAAAATGAAAGGGTTTTATTACAGGCTTATACTCAGGTTAATTTAAAATTCTCAAATCCAAAATGTAGAGATACAGTATCACCGTCGGGTGATCAAGTCTCCGAAAGAAACAAAGCCTAATTAACATTAAACAAACCAAGCATTCGATTAAAACAATGTAGAACAACATCAGCAAGATCTGGTGTTCTGAATACAAACGTTGACCAACTCTTCTAAACATTAGTGCCAACTAAGATCATCTAGATGGTTCCCTCAAGGATGGCACACCAGTAATTGACATGTGCTGGACTACAGCACATAGGGGCAAAAAGTAAAAAGGAAACAAAGGATGAAAAGAAGCTGGAAAAAGGACATATGGGGCAAAATGAGGCTAACCAAAGCTCGCAAAAAGTAGGTAAAGAGGGAAGGTGTCAGCATCTCAGAAGTTCAGCCGAGAGCCTTCTCATGGGTCAAAGGAAAATCTAAGTTTTCTCAGCATTAGGAAAGTGCGGGGAAAGGCAAAGAGGTCTGTACCTCTCAAACGTCCAGGGGAATCCTTCCTCTAACTGACTGAAAAATGATTAAAGCCCAAAGTGAACAATGACATGTCCGTTGGTAATGCCTTAGGTATCAAAAGATTTCATAGTCCAATCACTTAACATCATACGACAGGCATCTGTAAAATTCACATGAGTTCTCAAGACTGCCCTGGGACGGTATCCATTGTTGCTCTCCTGTACGACTTTTGCAACATTGTGAATAGAGCTACTCTTCATATTGTCAGTCTCTCAGTATACCGTCTTCAACTGTATTTTCTCAGGCTCTCTTTTAACAAAACAATAGCACATCTATTTCCAAATTAACTTTTCATGGGAACAACATTTGAAAAGAAATGACACATTAGCAGAAAAGAATACAGTTCTCACACTTAATAAAAATGGGGTCTAGCAGGCCTAGCTTGGTTAAACTCAGATCAGGTTTAGAATAGCGCTCTTTATTCATGTTAATCAAAACACATATAAACTTCTCAATTATAAAGTTATCAGCATTAATTGTTGTTAAACTTCACAACACAAGAATTGAGAATGAACTGACTTATTAATATTTATAAGTAGGTATGATGGGGAACTACACGTATTCCTTAGTCTATAAAAAGTCATGCACATCGGTCTAAAAATCATTATCGTTTAATGGTTAAACACTTTCTAATACCATAAGAAATCAAAATCAATGATCATATTTCAGTTAATATGGTTATACCACATTTGTTTCATCTTGACACCACAGTGAACGCACCTTGTTGTAGGCTTTAAGAGCACCACTATACATTTGTCCTATTATCACTTCATACATTGAATTGTCAATATGGTCATGCATAGATCAATACTGTGACGTCAAAGGTAACAGCCATTTCTCTGCTGCACCAGTTCCCCCTCTAATAACGAATCAAGCCATTACATCAGATTACAATCTCTCTCATATCAATGAGACGGATCAAAATCTCTGAGGTGAAACCAGGTAAGATCTTCTGAAGTCCTCTAACTGCTTAATGTCACTATAAAAAATGCTTTGTCTATTCTCAAGTTCTGTTTCTTCCTTTCATCTTCCCTTCTTTGCTCTCTGCACATTAATTCTCATGTATCACTTGAAAGATCCAAATACAACTAAAACACACAAAGCAATCCTCAGAAAAGGTCTCAAAATACTGCCAATTATTCCACTCTCTAGGTTTCCAATCCACTTTTCAATTCCAGAAACTCCACTACCTATTGTGTCCCAGACAGCTGTTGCTTTTAACTCTTTCAGATCTCCCTTCAAATGTGTAATTTTTCTAATAAACCTCTCAGTTCTTTAATGTTATTTGGGATAAAGATAAAACAGTGGTGGGCCCTCAACATCTGACAGACTCCGTCCTCCTTCACGAGAAGGACATATCATGCAAGACGATTTTCCAAAACCATAGACCTAATAGCAACCATTTCTGTATCTATAACTAAATATTTTCCTGCTGTACTAGTGGATAATTTATCAGCTACAGTGGACAGCTTTCTAAACTTGTGTGAGTTCAATATAACTCCTACTGAAGGCAATAAAGATGATAAATGTTTGGGAAAACTACTTAAATATCACATGTTGCATATCATCTCTTGAGCAATTTGTAAAACGCTGAACCCTTGGCTCTTCAAGTAAAGCTTTAGGGCTGGCCCCACTGACCTAAAAAGCACCAGGATATTTTCACAGGTGATATGATGGTATAAAAATACACATTGCATAACAAATCAGTTACCTTTTGAATTACTCGTTGATTTTGTGCTTGTGTTTGACCCTGTACAGCAATCCACTATCCTTAGCGCTATAGAGGTACCACATACATACTACTAGCACCCCTGCCTATTTCGATGATGAGCTGATCACCATCTGTAGTGTCTCTCTACATACCCACAGCAAGGGCACCTTCAGATGTAAGATGAAGAAATGGAATATAGTTTAAACGCCTTCCCCATGGATGCACCAAACCTGCATGCTCAACTCTTCAATGAATACTACGTTGATGTGTAGTCCACCAACAAGCTACTCCGTTGATCACATGTTGAGTGTGTATTTGACTTTGAACCTGCAGAGTTCTCTGATGCCTTTCAGCTTGGTTTCAATATGTGTTAGAAATTGGGTCTCTAGTTGGCAGAGGTATACACGTTGTCCAAGTAGGGACCACAGTCCTAGTCAGGGTAAGTCACAACACAATCCACATTATCCTGTGCTCACCCTCTGGTAGCTCGGCACAGAGCAGGCAGGCTTAACTTAGAAGGCAATGAGTAAAGTATGTGTGTAATAACGCATACAGTAACACAGTGCAAACACCCCAAAAAGTACTCCACACCAGATTAGGAAAATAGGTAATATTTATCTGCATAAAATAAGACCAAACAACACAAAATCCAAAATGAATGAGTCAAGATGTCACTTTTTAATGGTTTAACCCCTTCTGTGCCGCGGACGTAATGGTTACGTCCTGCAGCACAGTGCTGCTGTGCCCAGGACGTAACAATTGCGTCCTGGGCACACAGCCCAGAGGGAGCGCTAGCGCTCCCTCTGTGGGGTTCCCCCCCCAACCCCCCCAAGTCAGGGATGGAAGGGGAAGCCCTTCCCCTTCCACCCCCAACCCCCCCCACCCCCCTGTGATGTCAGCGCGCGAGTGCGCACTGATTGTCACAGAGACTCCCCCGAGCTTCCAGCGCGATCGGAAGAGAAATGCTTTGCATTTCTCTTCCGATCACGTGGGGGAGGCCGAGAGAGGCTTCAAAGGGAAGGAAATTTATTTCCTTCCCTTTGAAGTCTCTCTCTGCGGTTTGGCAGCCGGATTGAAAGCAATCCGGCTGTCAAAACGCCCACTAGACATCAGGGATGTCTTTTTTGAAAAGGAAATTGCCATAAGGGTGCGACCCCTTGGGCAAGGGTCGCTCCCAGGGGGGCATTTTTTCTGAAGGCCTTTTCTGCCCCCAGGGGGGGCAGAAACCTCTAGGCAACAGGAATATTTTTTTTTTTTTGTTTTGTTTTTGTTTCATTTTTTGTTTTAGGTGTGGGGAGCGACCCCTTAGGCAAGGGTCGCTCCCATAGGGGGCAAATTATATTTAGGCAATTTCTGCCTCCTTTGGGGGCAGATTGGCCTATTTTTATGCCCCAAGGGGGGCAGAAACCACTAGACACCAGGGAGTTTTTTGTTTTGTTTGTGAATTTCACGTAAGGGGAGCAACCCCTTAGGCAAGGGTCGTTCCCCTGGGGGGGGGGGAATTTATTTTAGGCCATTTCTGCCCCCCAGGGGGGCAGATCAGCCTATTTTAATTAGGCTGATCTGCCCCCAAGGGGGGCAGAAACCACTAGGCACCGGGGATTTTTGTTGTTGTTGTTGTTTTACAGATGGGGAGCGACCCCTTAGACAAGGGTCGCTCCCCTGGAGGGGCAAATTGTATTTAGGCCATTTCTGCCCGCTTTGGGGGCAGATCAGCCGATTTTAGGTCAATCTGCCCCCAAGGGGGGCAGAAACCACTAGGCACAAGGGATCTTTTTTTTTGCGCTGTAACGCAAGGGGAGTGACCCCGTAGGCAAGGGTCGCTCCCCAGGGGGTTTGGGGGGAGCAAATTTATTTTAGGCCATTCATTTCTGCCCCCCCGGGGGCAGATCGGCCTATTGTTATTAGGCGATCTGCCCCCAGGGGGGCAGAAACCTCTAGGCGCCAGGGCTAATTTTTTTGTGTGTTTTTTTGTTTTTTTTAGAGATGGGGAGCGACCCCTTAGGTAAGGGTCGCTCCACTGGAGGAGCAAATTGTATTTAGACCATTTCTGCCCCATTGGGGGCAAATCGGCCGATTTTAGTTGATTTAGTTTAGGCAAGAGTCGCTCCCCGGGGAGGGTGGGGGGCAAATTTATTTTAGGCCATTTCTGCCCCTCCTGGGGCCAGCTGAGCTAGAGGCCAAAATCCACAGGTAGGCACGTTGCAAAAAACACCTCTGTTTTCTGTGAAAAAATGTGATGTGTCCACGTTGTGTTTTGGGCCATTTCCTTTTGTGGGCGCTAGGCCCATCCACACAAGTGAGGTACCATTTTTATCGGGAGACTTGGGGGAACGCTGGGTGGAAGGACATTTGTGGCTCCTCTCAGATTCCAGAACTTTCTGTCACCGAAATGAAAGGAAAAAGTGTTTTTTGGCCAAATTTTGAGGTTTGCAAAGGATTCTGGGTAACAGAACCTGGTCAGAGCCCCACAAGTCACCCCATCTTGGATTCCCCTATGTGTCTAGTTTTCAGAAATGTGCTGGTTTGCTAGGTTTCCCCAGGTGCCGGCTGAGCTAGAGGCCAAAATCCACAGGTAGGCACTGTTTTCTGTGAAAAAATGTGATGTGTCCATGTTGTGTTTTGGGCCATTTCCTTTCGTGGGCGCTAGGCCTACCCACACAAGTGAGGTACCATTTTTATCGGGAGACTTGGGGGAACGCTGGGTGGAAGGAAATGTGTGGCTTCTCTCAGATCCCAGAACTTTCTGTCACCGAAATGTGAGGAAAATGTGTTTTTTTAGCCACATTTTGAGGTTTGCAAAGGATTCTGGGTAACAGAACCTGGTCAGAGCCCCACAAGTCACCCCATCTTGGATTCCCCTAGGTCTATAATTTTCAAAAATGCACAGCTTTAGTATGTTTCCCTAGATGCCGGCTGAGCTAGGGGCCAAAAATCTACAGGTAGGCACTTTGCAAAAAACACCTCTGTTTTCTGTAAAAAAAATTGGGATGTATCCACGTTGTGTTTTGGGCCATTTCCTTTCGTGGGCACTAGGCCTACCCACACAAGTGAGGTACCATTTTTATCGGGAGACTTGGGGGAACGCTGGGTGGAAGGAAATTTGTGGCTCCTCTCAGATTCCAGAACTTTCTGTCACCGAAATGTGAGGAAAAAGTGTTTTTTTAGCCAAATTTTGAGGTTTGCAAAGGATTCTGGGTAACAGAACCTGGTCAGAGCCCCATAAGTCACCCCATCTTGGATTCCCCTAGGTCTTTAGTTTTCATAAATGCACAGGTTTGGTAGGTTTCCCTAGGTGCCGGCTGAGCTAGGGGCCAAAATCTACAGGTAGGCCCTTTGCAAAAAACACCTCTGTTTTCTGTAAAAAAAAATGGGATGTGACCACGTTGTGTTTTGGGCCATTTCCTTTTGTGGGCGCTAGGCCTACCCACATAAGTGAGGTACCATTTTTATCGGGAGACTTGGGGGAACGCTGGGTGGAAGGAAATTTGTGGCTCCTCTCAGATTCCAGAACTTTCTGTCACCGAAATGTGAGGAAAATGGGTTTTTTTAGCCAAATTTTGTGGTTTGCAAAGGATTCTGGGTAACAGAACCTGGTCAGAGCCCCACAAGTCACCCCATCTTGGATTCCCCTAGGTCTCTAGTTTTCAAAAATGTGCTGGTTTGGTAGGTTTCATTAGGTGCCGGCTGAGCTAGGGGCCAAAATCTACAGGTAGGCACTTTGCAAAAAACACTTCTGTTTTCTGTCAAAAAATGGGATGTGTCCACGTTGTGTTTTGGGGCATTTCCTGTCCCGGGCGCTAGGCCTACCCACACAAGTGAGGTATAATTTTTATCGGGAGACTTGGGGAAACACTGGGTGGAAGGAAATTTGTGGCTCCTCTCAGATTCCAGAACTTTCTGTCACTGAAATGTGAGGAAAATGTGTTTTTTTAGCCAAATTTTGAGGTTTGCAAAGGATTCTGGGTAACAGAACCTGGTCAGAGCCCCACAAGTCACCCCATCTTGGATTCCCCTAGGTCTATAATTTTCAAAAATGCACAGTTTTAGTATGTTTCCCTAGGTGCCGGCTGAGCTAGGGGCCAAAATCTACAGGTAGGCACTTTGCAAAAAACACCTCTGTTTTCTGTAAAAAAAATTGGGATGTATCCACGTTGTGTTTTAGGCCATTTCCTTTCGTGGGCGCTAGGCCTACCCACACAAGTGAGGTACCATTTTTATCGGGAGACTTGGGGGAACGCTGGGTGGAAGGAAATTTGTGGCTCCTCTCAGATTCCAGAACTTTCTGTCACCGAAATGTGAGGAAAATTTGTTTTTTAGCCAAATTTTGAGGTTTGCAAAGGATTCTGGGTAACAGAACCTGGTCAGAGCCCCATAAGTCACCCCATCTTGGATTCCCCTGGGTCTCTAGTTTTCATAAATGCACAGGTTTGGTAGGTTTCCCTAGGTGCCGGCTGAGCTAGGGGCCAAAATCTGCAGGTAGGCCCTTTGCAAAAAACACCTCTGTTTTCTGTAAAAAAAAATGGGATGTGACCACGTTGTGTTTTGGGCCATTTCCTTTTGTGGGCGCTAGGCCTACCCACATAAGTGAGGTACCATTTTTATCGGGAGACTTGGGGGAACGCTGGGTGGAAGGACATTTGTGGCTCCTCTCAGATTCCAGAACTTTCTGTCACCGAAATGTGAGGAAAATGTGTTTTTTTAGCCAAATTTTGAGGTTTGCAAAGGATTCTGGGTAACAGAACCTGGTCAGAGCCCCACAAGTCACCCCATCTTGGATTCCCCTAGGTCTCTAGTTTTCAAAAATGCACAGGTTTGGTAGGTTTTCCTAGGTGCCGGCTGAGCTAGAGGCCAAAATCTACAGGTAGGCACTTTGCAAAAAACACCTCTGTTTTCTGTCAAAAAATGGGATGTGTCAACGTTGTGTTTTGGGGCATTTCCTGTCGCGGGCGCTAGGCCTACCCACACAAGTGAGGTATCATTTTTTCGGGAGACTTGGGGGAACATAGAATAGCAAAACAAGTGTTATTGCCCCTTGTCTTTCTCTACATTTTTCCCTTCCAAATATAAGAGAGTGTGTAAAAAAGACGTCTATTTGAGAAATGCCCTGTAATTTACATGCTAGTATGGGCACCCCGGAATTCAGAGATGTGCAAATAACCACTGCTCCTCAACACCTTATCTTGTGCCCATCTTGGAAATACAAAGGAAATACAAAGGTTTTCTTGATAGCTATTTTTTACTCTTTATATTGCAGCAAATTAATTGTTGTATACTCTGTATAGAATGAAAACCTAAGGCAGGGTGCAGGTCATTCATTGGCTCTGGGTACCTAGAGTTATTGATGAACCTACAAGCCCTATGTATCCCCGTAACCAGAAGAGTCCAGCAGACGTAACGGTATATTGCTTTAAAAAATCTGACATTGCAGGAAAAAGTTACAGAGTAAAACGTAGAGAAAAATTGCAGATTTTTTCACCTCAATTTCAATATTTTCTTTTTTTCAGTTGTTATTTTCTGTAGGAATCCCTTGTAGGATCTACACAAATTACCCCTTGCTGAATTCAGAATTTTGTCTACTTTTCAGAAATGTTTCGGTTTCTGGGATCCAGCATTGGTTTCATGCCCATTTCTGTCACTGACTGGAAGGAGGCTGAAAGCACAAAAAAATCGTAAAAATGGGGTATGTCCCAGTAAAATGGCAAAATTGTGTTGAAAAATTGGGGTTTCTGATTCAAGTCTGCCTGTTCCTAAAAGCTGGGAAGCTGGTGATTTAAGCACTGCAAACCCTTTGTTGATGCCATTTTCAGGGGAAAAACACAAGCCTTCTTCTGCAGCCCCTTTTTCCCATTTTTTTGAAAAAAACAAAATTTTCACTGTATTTTGGCTAATTTCATGGCCTCCTTCTGGGGAACCCACAAAGTCTGGGTATCTCTAGAATCCCTAGGATGTTGGAAAAAAAGGACGCAAATTTGGCGTGGGTAGCTTATGTGAACAAAGAGTTATGGGGGCCTAAGCGCGAACTGCCCCAAATAGCCAAAAAAAGGCTCAGCACAGGAGGGGGAAAAGGCCTGGCAGCGAAGGGGTTAAATGAGTCTCAATCATTAAGAATCAGTGATTGTATCCTTTCAACACCCAGTACCTGGGATGCGTAAAAAAGAATGACACCTGGGGGTCGCGTAAAAAAAAAAGAGGCGGTGCGTTGGATTTTCTGGCGCAGCACAGATAATGCATCGTTTCTTTCCACGCTGCAGATGATGCGTAGTTTTACAGGAGCTCACCCTTGGCTCCAAGGAGATGCCTTGAAAACTAAGGTGCTGAGTCAGATTTTCCGGCACGCACAGACGATGCTTTGGTTTCTCACTGTGATGCAGGGATATTTTGACATCCAGAGACAATGCACTGAAAATCCTTGATGCACTGATAAGAAGAAGCAGGTGCTGCGTTCGATCTGGTAGGGGATGCAGCGATATTTCAGACACGAGGCAAGGCGCGGTGTCGATTTCTGCAGGCGTTGTATTCTCTTCTCTTTGGTGAAGTGTTTGTCGACCTGAGACTTAAGAACAGGAGTCAAGCTCAATCCAAGCCATTGGACAGCACTTGTGGGGAAAGCAGAGTCCCCCCAGCAGAGACAGGGACCAGCAGGTAGGAGGACAAAAAGCAGGGCAGCAGTCCTTTTCAGGATAGCAGTGCAGATGAGTCCTTTGGGAAGCCAGGCAATACCTCTGACAGAGTTCAGATATAGATCCAGAAGTGCCTAATTTTGCAGGGCCACAGACCCAGTATTTATACCCAAAAATGCCTTTGAAGTGGGGTAAACTTCAAAGAGGGGTTTTGAAGTGCACAAGTTACCCTTTCAACCCAGCCCTGTCTGCCAGGATCCGTGTGGAGGGTATTTTCAGTCCTTTGTGGCCACAGGCCTTTGAAGTGTAAGAGAGAGCCCCTCCACCCTTCCTGCCCAGGGAGACCCATTCAGTATGAAGATGAATGCAGATGTGACTGAGGGCCTGATTGGGACCTTGGCGGAGGGGATTACTATGTCCCAAATGTGACGGATATCCCTCCCACTGAATTACAAGTTCCATTGTATCCTATGGAAATTGTAATACGACGGATGGGATATCTGTCACATTTGGGACTTAGTAATGTCCTCCGCCAAGGTCATAATCTGGCCTATAGTGTCCTTTGTTTATGGCTGTCTGGGTGGAATGAACAAGAGGAGCTGTCAACCAGCACAGACCAGATGTGGGTTGGAGACAGGCTGTAAGGCACAGATGGCAGTAAGTGTAGAGAAATGTGTGCTTTTTAAAAGTGACCTTTCTAAAATAGAAATATTAAATCCAACTTCACCAGTAAGCAGGAATTTCTACTACCATCCTAATCATACTAAACATGACAGGGCTACTCCTTTCAGATCAGAATCTACATCTTAACATTATATAGGGCCAGTTCTCATGCTGGTCTATGAGAGGAGCAGGCATCAAAGTGGTGAGAAACAAATTTGTGAGTAGTAGTTTTAAAATGCCAAGTCGACGTGGCAGTGAAACTGCACACAGAGGCCTTGCAATGGCAGGCCTAAGACATAGTTAAGGGGCTACTTATATGGGTGGCACAATCAGTGCTGCAGGCCCAATAGTAGCATTTAATATACAGGTCCTGGGAACATCCAGTGCGCTTTACTAGGGACCTATAGGTAAATTAAATATGGCAATTGGGTATGAGCCAATGTTACAATGTTTAGGGGAGAGAGCATAAGCACGTTAGCACTGGTCTGCAATGGCAAAGTGCGTAGAGTCCTAAAACCAGCAAAAAATAAGATCATAAAAAAATGGAGGAGGAAGGCAAAAAGTTTGGGGTGACTCTATGGAGAGGGCCATTTTCCGACAATATGTAAACACAACATACATAAATACATACATCTTAATCAACTAATCTGGGGGCGGAGCTTGCCCGGCTGCAAGATGGTCGTGTGTTAGTGGAGCTCTGCCGGCGACATTCAATCCAACCTATAATCCTGAGGCCGCAGAGACATTTGACCCCTATCGCACATACCACTGCCAGTCGCTTCATGCAGGGATTTGCAAAAGCGGTAAACCGGTATTCCTGAGGCGCTCCTGGGACCGCGGAGGCCCGGGACGCGGGCGCCATGTTGGAAACCTGGGGGCAGCCCGAACGGCTTGGGGTGAGTTCAGGACAGGTCGAAGGCTGTCAGAGTGCAGGGGGAGACCCGGACCGGTGCGGCTCCTCGCCGCGAGACCACAGAGAGCTCTCCCAAGATCATATATGCCATGCTCGGCCCGACACGGGCAGATGCGAGGTCGGACCAGTGACGGAGGATCGGCACGGGAAGAGGAGAAAGGCAGTGGGGCAGTGGAAATGCTGGATGCGGCCCACGCGGTCTAGGGTGAGACCAAACGGCTTATGACAAACTACACTTCAGAACCAGACATCGGTAAGGGTTCGGACATCATGAGAATGGTCATATGGAACGTTAGAGGATTAAATGATGCCAGAAAAGTGATAAAGGTAGTGGCACAGAGTGGACCTAGCTGTATTACAGGAAACACACCTGACACCAGATAGCACCATGCTTACTCCCATGAGAATGCAGGGACAGATTCTAGCAGCAGGGTTCACGTCCCATTCCAAGGGGGTACTGCTATGGGCATTGAAACACTCCGGTTTCTACCTCCGGGAGCTTGCAATGGATCCTAACGGCAGGTATATAGTGGCACGCTGCAGTAAAGGGGACCTCACGTTTCTCATGATTGTGATTTATGGCCCCAATTTTGATAACCCCCAATTTTACTATGATTTGGCAGCCAGGGCGGTCAACTGGGGGGTCTTCTGCAGATATGGGGAGGAGATTTCAATTGTACCTGAGACCCTCTACTTGACAGGTTGGGAGGCACACATAGAAAACTGACCTCTGCAGCCAAGGCGGTAAACAAAATAGCGGCAGAGTTGCGATTGGTGTATATATGGTGATACAGACACCCCACTGGGGGCGGGTTCACTCACCACTCAACAGTACATGATTTACATACACACAATGAACTCTGGCTGGTCTCTAGGAGCATTGCCAGTCGCATGCAGGTGGTAGACCCCTGGCCTAGAACATGCTCAGATCATTCACCAGTCCCCTTAGAGATAGCACTGGGTCCAAAAACAATCCCCCCTTTCACATGGAGGTTTCCCCATACTCGTTATTGGACTCTGCATTTCGCAAAGAGTTAGCTACTGCAATTAAAGACTTTTTTCAAGTAATTATCGGCTCTGTAGACAGCAAGTGCACAGTTTGGGAAACATTTAAAGTGTATATCAGTGGGATTACCATAGCAAAACATCCAGGGGTCCTAAAATGAATCCGTGGGCTTCTAGCCCACTTGGAGAAAGAACTCGCCCAGTTAGAGCAGGAACACTTACTCACGGCAGATAGACATGTTCTAGGCCGCATGCACATCAAGTTAGTAGAATTTCAGGACATAGCACTCACTGAAGTTCAACATATGGGGAAACATGCAACAGCCTTATCTATGGGGAGGGAGAGAGACCTGGGGTGGTACTGGCGGGCATAACACGCCCCAACAAAGAGAAAGATACAATTATGGCAATACAGGATGAGGATGGTAACGTGATCACGGATCCGCAGCGAATAGCAAATAGGTTTGGTGAGTACTACGTGGACCTCTATACTTCTAAAATTGCCCCAAATCCAGACGCCACATTAGACTACCTGATGCACATCGAAATGTCGTGGCTATCGATTCGGACAGAGAGTCCTTTATGGTGCCTCTGACCATCACGGAGATGAGCAGGGTCCTCGGGGTATGGTGGAGGGGAAGGCTCCAGGGCCAGACGGGTTGACAGTGAAGTTTTATAAAGCTTTCCAAGATCTATTGTTTCCACATCTGAAGGCAGTGTACTCAGAGATGGCGGAGGCTGGGGTGATGCCGCCCTCAATGCGAGAGGCAATGCTCATTGCATTACTGAAGCCTGGCAAATCTCCAATGCAATGATCATCCTATAGGCCGCTATCATTAATAAATGTTGACACCAAAATCTACACTAAGATCCTAGCAGACCGGTTGGCCATACTTTTACCCTAATTGATCAAACCAGAGCAATCAGGGTTTATCCCGGGCCGTAATCTCACAGCTAATCTCCGCACGGTGTTTGGTGTCATGCAAAACTTGAACCCTGAGACAAGAGCTGTGGCGGTCTTCCTGGATACAGAGAAGGCCTTTGATTCTGTGGAGTGGCACTTTTTTACGACGGTCCTCCGTCGTTTAGGGGTGGGGGACGTTTTCTTACAATTAGTGAAAACATTATATGAGAAACCTTTGGCCAGGATCAGAATTAATGGCTCGGTATCGGATGCATTATACATTTCCAGGGGTAAAAGACAGGGGAGTCCGTTGACAATCCCTGTTGTATGCGATTGTCACAGAACTGCTCGCATGTGCGTTACGGGAATATCATGGGTATCGGGCCTCAGATTCCAGAACTGCAATCTGGTGATCACGGCATATGCAGATGACAGCTTACTATACATCCGAGACCCAAATCGTAACCTAGCACCAATATTTAGAAAGATCGTAAAATATGGCGCCCTTTATGGTCTGTGGATCAACTGGGACAAATCCATTGTGTTCCCCCTGACGCCAGCCACGACTCCCATAAGCATGGAATTCCCCCTTACTTGGGAAACAGGATCAGTTAGAAATCTAAGAATCCGGATCCACACAGGCCCCAAGATAGTAATGACAGATAATTATGATGTTGCAATTAAAGCGCTGGAGAGAGATGTGGAGAGATGGATCAGATTGCAGCTCTAGTTGGTGGGACGGATAGCCCTCATGAAAATGGTGGTGCACCCGAGATTTCTGTTACTCTTCCAGAATATCCCTATGCTATTGCCGAAGGTGGTTTTTGCAACCTTGAGGACCCTGCTTATCCGACTAGCCTGGGCAGGAAAGCAACCGAGAGTACAGTGGTGGATATTGACCTTGCGTACAAGATGGGGGGACTTAATGCACCTGATCTGGAGCCGTATTATAGAGTACCTCATGCTATGTTTTCCCACACCTGGATACATGGCTCTCAGGACTTGCCACACTTAAAACTAGAACGGGAGCTGGCTGCCCCACACTCTTTGCCTAACAGGATATTTCAATCCCGTCGTGCCAATATGGGGGATTTGTCTCCTTAAACACTACTGCACAAGCCTGGCATTGCCTGATGACTCGACAGGGACTCTCCCTACTGTAGTTCCCTTACATGCCTCTGGAATGGTGTGCGTGGTATGCGTTGGGGGGGGGCGACAAAAATGCAATGCATAAGTTAAATATCAGGACAATGGGAGACTTTTTCCATGAGGGTGGCATGCGCATCTGGGCAATGATGGCAGAGCAGGTGCAAGCACCAACCCCGCTCCTGCAATATCACTATTATAGAGCCACACACGCATTGGGCGCTGTTCTGGGCGAGGAGCTGCAGGAACCACCAGACATACAGTCCCTCTCTGTGATTATTACATATGTGCAACCCCATTGGTTAGTGTCTAGACTCTACACACATGCGCAGAAGACGCATGTGCATGAGCTGATAAAGGCCAGAATCAAATGGCAGAGAGATTTGGAAATACAATTAACAGACAAACAGTGGCAATACTGCTGCTCAATGACCCGCAGGATCTCCTTGAATGGCAGGCACTGCCTGATACACTTTAAATACATAAACAGGATTGCGCACGGAGGCCACTTCCCCAGATGTGGGGAAAACCAGGCAGGTTTTTAGCATATGGCATGATCCTGTCCGGGCATACAGCAGTTCTGGAGTAAAATATTTGTAGTATTAGAAAGTATAGGGGGACAATGACTGGAACTCATACCTCTCCTGGCGCTGCTCGGCTACGACAGGGAGGTGCACAAAATTGATCGACGTCTGATATCTATGGGACAGTTGCTGGCAAAGCATAGGATAGCCATGCGATGGGATCGAGGACCGCTGCTGATGATTGGGGAATAGCACACTGTCATGTTATACTGCAACACACAAATGGATGCATTCAATGAACTGGCTCCTCCAACCAGCAGACCTACACAATACTGGGGAGCTTATAAGAAGTACCTGATCGGTAAAGAAACGGGTGAGCCCGAGGGAGTTGGGTCTCGGGGCACAGGTAACGATAGCCCCCATGAACACGCTGCAAGTTCCTAATGGGCTCTGTGTACCAACAGACGACTGAGACCTACAATGTATCAAAGTCAGAGGGCTTGGGAGGATGCTGGGAGGGTCCTCATTGAGTGGTACTATTTTGGTCCCAACTCATTGCTGTAGTAAGAGAAGATGCATGTTATACAGTATTCGACTGTGAGATATACATTGAAACTGTAATGTGTGACGATGTAATTGCACCTTGTTCAAGAGTTCTAACAAAATCATAAAGATATAAAAAAAAATCAACTAATCTGGGCACAATTTGTTATCATTTGATTCAAGATCTATGTTTAAGATGAATTGAGGCCAAACTATTCCACCCAGTGTGACTGATATAGTATATTTCCACCTAATGGAACTTGAAAAGATATCTACCTATTTTATTAGGGTTTTTATTTATGTCTAAATGATATCTGCACCAGTAAAGATAATTTTTGCAAAGTCACTTCAACATTGCCAGAGGAGTCATTTGATGGCACTTTCTGTTATGTCTTTTTTGTGATTCTGAATTATATAAAAATAAGGGGGCCTCCCACATTCCCTTTCTGCCCAAAGCCCCAAAACCCCTTAAACCATCCATGATTCTCAGTTTTCATAAAGTAGGGATAATTTCACTTTCAATTAGAAAGGAAATTATACATGAACTGGAGAAGTTACAGGCAGCTGATAAAATATAACATGTGCAATTTTCTAAGGGATACAGCCCATTTGAATTGACGATGAGTAGACAATTGTGGTTGAATGTCTAGTTCTAGGTTGACCGAATGCTCTCCAGAAGTAGTACAAAATATAATAAAATAGGTCCAATCAGCTTGTAAGGATTGGTATGATGCCAAGCAGTGTTGAAAAAGTCAGGTTAAAAGAAGGTGACCTGCTTAGTGTGAAAATATTGAAATGTAATTCAGCGTTTCTTATTGATGGCAAGGTTTGGCATATGACCTGCTTTCCAGATGTAAGCAAATTGATGGAAGAGGTAATGCCTATTCTGACAAATCTAGAACAAGTAATTATGATTGGTTGGATGCCACTCCATGCAATATTTTGTAACGTAATGAACATCATGTTGATGAAAATCAACTTGAAGTTGCATATGAAAACGATTTTGACAAGAATAATAGTAATGTTGAGGACCCAAAGGACCTCAGGAACTTCAGGCCCATCTCCCTGCTCCCCATCCCGGCAAAAGTAATTGAGAAGATTGTCAACAAACAACTGACCCGCTTCCTCAAGGAGAACAACATTCTGGACTCGCCCCAATTCGGATTCCACAGCAACCAAAGCACCGAAACCACCCTCATCGCCACCACCCATGACATCAGGACCCTACTTAACAACAGCGAAACCGTGGCCCTCATCCTCCTGTACCTCTTGGCCGCCTTCGACACTGTCTGCTACCACACCCTTTGCACACGCCTCAACGACGCAGGGGTCCATGACAGAGCCCTGGACTGGATCACCTCCTTCCTCACCGGCAGAACCCAGAGAGTACCCCTCCCTCCATTCCACGCTGAAGCCACCAAGATCATCTGCGGCATACCCCAGGGGTCGTCCCTCAGCCCGACCCTCTTTAATGTTTACATGGCTCCGCTCGCAAACATCATCCAATCACACGACCTCAACATTGTCTCATACGTGGATGACACCCAGCTGATCCTCTCCCCCACCAAGGACACTGCCTCTGCCAAAACCAACCTCCACAAAGGAATGAAAGCCATCGCTGAATGGATGAATAACAGCTGCCTGAAACTGAACTCTGACAAGACTGAGGTCGTCATCCTCAGCTCCACCCCCTGGGCCTGGGACGACTCATGGTGGCCTGCCACACTGGGAACAGCACCAACACCCACCGACCAAGCACGCAACATAGGGTTCATCCTGGACTCATCGCTATCAATGACCCAGCAAGTCAACGCTGTCTCTTCCTTCTGCTTCAACACCCTCTGCATGCTTCGGAAGATCTACAAATGGATCCCCACCGGAAACAGAAGGACAGTCACCCAAGCCCTCATAAGCAGCAGACTGGACTTCGGCAATGCCCTCTATGCAGGAACCACGGCCAAGCTCCAGAAAAGACTGCAACGTATACAGAACGCCTCCGCACATCTCATCCTGGACATCCCCCCCACAACCACATCACAGCCCACCTGAGAGACCTGCACTGGCTACCCGTCAACAAGAGAATCACATTCAGGCTCCTCACCCACGCTCACAAAGCACTGCACAACACCGGACCAGAATACCTCAACAGACGACTCTCCTTCTACACCCAGGCCCGCCAGCTTCTCTCCACTGACCTTGCCCTCGCTACCATTCCACACATCCACAGAACGACGGTCGGTGGCAGATCGTTCTCCCACCTCACCGCCAAGACGTTTAACACTCTTCCTATCCACCTGCGACAGACACAGGGCCTGCTAACCTTCAGGAGACACCTCAAAACCTGGCTGTTTGAGCAGTAGCAGCACCCCCCGCGCCTTGAGACCCTCACGGGTGAGTAGTGCGCTTTACAAATGTTATGATTGATTGATTGATTGATTCATTGATTGAACCAGGAAGATCCGGAGGCCTAGGAAATGTGATGAGTTTGTTTATGTAATGGTTAACCAATAATCTTTCTTTCTCTTCCTTTTGTCACTTTATTGCTAAGTATCCAGTTCCTTGACTAATCTGTAGGTGTTCTTATACATTTACTTTATTGATGCTTTATTGCAAATGTTGAAGGGGGTGTGCTGTGTTGCTAGTGTTGTGCCAACATCTCGGGGCTTCCTTACTCTTGTCTTGCCTTACATTCCTTTATAAAATGTGGGCAGTGTGCCGGTTTAGATTGAGGAAGGCTGTGGGAGAAGTGCGACGTTGCTGCACAGTGTTCCACGGTGGAGTTTGAATACTGGTACTAAAGTTAATAATGCTTGTTTTGAAACCACATTGACTCAAGAAGCTTCTTCCACTCGTGTAATCGATTCATGTACACCATGCACAATGCACTGAGTCCCCAGATGAGGGTGCTCGCTGCATAAAACCAGTGGTCAAAGTATATTAGAATCCTGAGTCTAATGGGGGTGAGGTCAGTGAGCGTGGTGGGCAAGGTCAAAGGCCTGACTAAAAATAACAAAATATTATGGAACTATTTTGTAGACCATGTACCTTCAAGTAACTGCATATAAAATAACACACATCTTAAATCAAATGTGGTGTGTAACCAGAGAGCCACAGAATTTAATTCTGGGTGGTGCGGTGGGAAATAGTGACTTGGGTGTTTTCAGTGTTACCAGGTCCCAGTCTCTGACAGAAAGCAATTTGAATATATATATGTCATTATTTTAAACTACACTACGCACAGTGCAAAATAGCCTCTCACAAACTTCATAAAAAATGAGGTTTAGGACAAAAAGTGTTGACAGATATATATCTGAGTAATGTGCAGAACTAGTAGTACAAACATTGATTATAACAGTCCATTAAACATTTTCTTTAACTTTTTTGGTCTTTCACCTTCAGGTAACTATATAACAATTAAGGAACAGCTTAAATGAAAAATATATTCAAGTTTTTAATCAGTGGGAAATGCACTATTCTATTTCATGGCACCTCTATTACTTGATGCACTGCAGAGGTCTGTGTCTGTAGCCAGAGAGCCACAGAATAGAATCCAGGTTGATGCAGTGGAGAATAACGACTTGTGCATGTTTAGTGCTACGAGGTCCCAAAGGCACTGTGAATATGTAAGTTATTATTTGAAACTTGCATTACTCCCAGTACAAGATAGGCTGCTATAAAATGTTTAAGATTAAGGCCCTCATTATGTCAGTGGCGGTAAAAAGCACCTACCTCCGCGGCGATGGCAGCCAAAAGACCGTCACCGTGGCTACCGGCCAACCACCATATTATGACCGTAGCCGGAATTCCGCCAGAAGGATGGCAGGACTCCGGCTACGGTCATGGCGGCGGACAGCGGTAAGGTGGCGCTGCTGCCAGCAGCAGCGTCACTCCAGTAGACCGCTGCAGACTGTATCATGACCTATGATACGGTCTGGCGGTGTTCTGCTGGCGGACGCTGCTGCTGGCCCATCTCGTCTCCTGCCGGAGGACCCCCTGACTACAGGTAAGTCGGGTGCTCTGACAGGGAAGGGGGGTGGGGTGTTTTGTGTGTGTGGGGGTGTGTGTGTTAGTTTGTGTGTGCGTGAATGCGGGTGTGCATTGCGTGTGGTATGTGTGTGCATGAGTGGATGTGTGAGTGCGTGTATGTTGTGTTGTGTGAATGCTTGTGTGCTCTTATGTACGCCAGTGTGTTTGCATGTGTGTGAATAGATGAATGCAGTCGTGGGTGCATGTGGGTATAAGTGTGTATGAGTGTGTGCGATGGTGCGTGAAGGTGCGTGTATGTTGGGGGGTGAGTCTGGAGAGGGCGGGGTGGGGGCAAATCTGGGAAGGGGGTGGGGAAGACCCCTATCAGTGACAGGGAAGGAATTCCCTGTCACTGATAGTGCCTACCGCCATGGTTTTCATGGCAGTAAGAAGGCCGCGAAAACCATGGCGGTAGGTGGGGTCAGAATCCCGTGGGCAGGCTAAAGACGGCCGCCGGGCTGGAGACTGAAGTCTCCAGCCCTGCGGCTGTTACCGCCGTGGAGGACGGAGTGGTACATTGGCGGTTTGGCTAGAGCCAAAACCGCCAATGTCATATTATGGGGAGAAGTACCACCAGCGTGGTGGCAGTACTTTTCTCCATAATACCGCCATCCACCACTGTCATAATGAGGGCCTAAGTGCTTCCAAAATATAGGTTTTAGTAATACCCAGTCTGTACATAGTGTAGATTTTTATAACTGTCCGTTAAAAGAACACACTACACATCTCAGATGGTAACTCCCTTGCAATACCACTTAAAAAAAAAAATCTGTCTCATCACGAAGTTGCAAGTAATTTGATCAAAGCCAATACTGTTTTCCAGGCACCCTTTACATTTGCAGATTAAACAGTTGTGCAAATTTACATTTGTTTTCGGCAAGCAGGCACCCTGGCAAGAAGGCTTGTTTAACTGTCTGCTCCTCCCTCAGTCAGTTTCACAGCACAGGGGACTCTTTATCTTCCATTTCAAGTGAAACACTTCATCTCTCTGAATTACACGTCCTGTCATGGTTCTGTTTTCACAGCGAGCATTGGCAAATCCAATAGGACTGGCCTACATCATATGTGGCATAATGGTTTTTATGTGTTTTCTGCAGACATTTACAAAATAAATTAAGAGAATAAAAGTAAAAAATAGAAAATGTTGCATGGTTAGCATATGCTTATAGTAAAAAATATATTTGAATTAGGGGTGGAAGGTAAACTCCGCTCCTCAAGCGGGGTTTGCAGAGTTTTTTCCCCAATGTTAAGTTGGCGAGCGCAAGTGAGAAAATTGAGCACTAGACTGCTTCCCGGTGAGATTTCCTAAAGTGGGCGGTCGCAGCAGGCTGCGACTGCTCACGTTGAAAAAGCTGCCGCTCAGGATGAGAGAGCTCCGGCTCGAGTAGAAAATCTACTCGAGAAGCAGAAAGAAGTATTTGCCCTCTGGTGCACCGCATGTTGCCGTTCATGCTGATTTTACTGCATAGAGCAAGCTCCTGGTGCTAAAAATCAGCACGAACAGTGCAACATGCTGGAATTCCGCAACTCGCAGAATTCAACGGAATCTCACAGAGTTTTTAGGTAACTCCACAGAGTTCTGCAGAGTGAAACTCCTTGAGTTCTGCCCAGGCCTAATTGTAATACACAGCAAGAGCACTGCCAAACGTAATGTGTGCTACTATTTATCTGCAGATGTACAACAAAGGGACCTGAATTTCAATCTGTTTCCACTTGATTGCATTGTGTGATCCTGAACAAATGTCCTGAGCACCATTGTCCCTGTCAGGGCATTTAGGAGTGCTGATCCTCCATAAACATCCCTTAATAAAAGCAAGTGAACATTTGCAAACTTTATTTTCAAACAAGTTGATTTGTGCAAGTTGTTAAGGTTGGAAGCAAGCTTCGTATGGAAAGAAGAGTGCGCAAATTCATATTTGCCAAACGTGCTGCCCAGGGTCCATCAACATGAGTGTGAAAATTGTTGTTTAATGAGTGGTATTTCAAAACAATGGAAGATGCTGCTACATCAACAGTGCCAAATTCAGTTTAATTGATCTGAGGCCAGCTTTTTCACACCCTTCGCCAAATTGTTAAACTGGGTGCCTGAGGCATCAGCATTTTTCCTCAAAGGCTGTATTTTGTTCCCTGTAGTATCTCTCCAATTGGTACTGATGAGCAAAGTAATCGGAAGGCATAGGGTGGCTTCTCACTGTTTCAACAGCAAGGGCGAGGCTTGAGAACGTACCTCAGGAGGTTAAGAAGCAATTGCCAAAAGATATTCAATAAGCTGGTATGCCAAAGTAATTGCATGGAGCTTCACAATTGTGTAAAATAATAAAGCTAGCACTGCAAGAAGGTGTGCCCTGCAATTCAGACGTTCTGAGATAATGTGAGAAGGAAAAATAAAGACATTAAAGGAAAAATTGCAAATGATGAAAGAGAATATTAGAAAGGGCAACAACGAAGAAATAGTCTAAAAACCTAAAGAAGAAAGTAGCATAAAAGGGGTTGAAAAAAGAGATAAAATGGATAAAAGATGAAGACTAAAAGGTGAAATAAAAAATAAAAGGCATCAAGCAAATTCCAAACAAACGAATCACAACTCCTGTCAGTCCTCATTACGTACCTGGTGTCCTGTTAATTGCCTTCTTGGTGGCCTGCTGGCTCTCATGGGCTGGAGTCACGTTGACCCAGGAACCGGGCAACAGTTCCTTGATGGCAATAGGAAATAGCACTTAAAAGTAAAGAAGGATATGACCACTTTCGAATGGAGACATTTACCAACATTGTGACTTTGATAAGTTATTAGTTATTTAGCTTATTGTTTTTATGATATGATTAGCAAATATTTTTGATAAACGATAATATTGTTGTTAGTACTCAAAGTTTGTGGCTTACAGTTTTTAAATAAAGATGTAAAACATTACAAGGCTAAATCACATTTAACAGAATTGCATGGAACAATATGGTATATTTAGAAGTCATTTTCCCGATTTATTGCCCAATGTAGATAGGTAGTTCTGAGGTGACATTTCAGTATTTGTTAAAGTCAACATCGACACTTAGAGGTCGAACACTCAGGTCCCCATTTTGAGTTTAGCAGGTGGCAGAGGCCGCCCGCCAAACTATTTAGGAGGGAAAATCGCCACTCCGGTTTTCTGCCCGCTGGCCCTATCATGAGTTTCCCGCTGGGCCAGCGGCAATGTTGTGGTGCATTGGGTGCAACAGCACCTGTCGCACTTTTCACTACCTGTAATTCAGGCAGTGAAAAGCGCAACTGGGCTGTCCATGTGGGCCCCTACACTGTCCATGCCAGGTGCATGGGCAGTGCAGGGGCCCCCATGGGGCCTCTGGCACCCCGTCTCCACCAGCCTTTGCATGGCTGTGGAACCACCATTGAAAACCGGCAGAGACGGGACTCATAATCCCCAGGGTAGCGCTGCCCTTGTGGATTAAGACCGTCAGCACGCCAGGCTGTCAACCAGCGGCAACCTGGCGGTGCTGGCGGTCAGACTGTGGTGGCTCTGCCATGGTCATAGTGTGGAAGCCGGACCACTATGCTTTGGCGGTGGTCCGACCACCACCGTGACTCGTAAGAAGGGTCTCAGTCTCCAAGATGGTGTTGAAATGATGTTTTTGAGGGCAAGCATGTCCTTATCGGCATTTGTAGCAGCAATAATCTATTCGGTGGACAGAGACACAGGCGTGCTAGACTTTGCAAATAAGTTGATGTATTTCTCTGTAGTTTTGTATGTTGAACTGTGCCTCTGCAGCCGTACTCATGAGAAATAACCTGCAGGGCTTTGATTCCTGCCTGGCTTGTGCACAATTGTATAGTTGTACTCTTGTAGACGCACCTTTCAATGTGAGGGCGCATCTTGGCCTTCAGATTTCGAAAATGGTGAGCAATGTCTGGTGGTGTGTGATGATCGTGAAATGCTTTCCATATAGTAACAAATGAAAATGTTCACAGACCTATACTACAGCTAGACTTTCTTTTTCCGGCTGGGAATAGGTACGTTCTGTGTCATAAAAGCTTTGACTAGCATATGCCACAATGTGTCTTCGCACCTTTGGATGTTTATTGTGCTGAACAAACATCAACAGTGATCTGAGTGTGCAGTTTAGGATCAAAGTCAGCCATCTGAGTAGCATTTTCAATCACATGTTTTGTACTTTTGAAGCTGTGGTCACATTTAGCTGACCATCGGAATTGGACATTTCTGTTTGTCAGGTCTTGCAATGGGGCACTCACTGTGGCAAAGTCACAAATGTACCTCCAACAATAGCTAGCCATGCCCAAGAAGGACCGTGCCTTTGTGACATCTTGTGGAGGACTGGTGGCTGACGGTGCTTGCACTTTATCAGGAGCCATCCCTCCACCAGAAAATACATGTCTAAAGAATTTGAGTTTTGTTTTGTGAAATTCACACTTTTCTGCATTTAATGTGAGACCTGCATCTTTACATAACTAGCACACTTGTTTGAAAGCCTTGTAATGCTCCTTCTATGTTGTTCCAAACACCAGAATATCATCACTGCAGTTTAAGGGATGTGTAACAGGCTGGATAATTCTATGTATAACATCTTGGAATACTTCTGCAGCAGATGACACTCTAAAGCTCAATCTTCTGCATCTGACAAACCGACATGAGTCGAAAAACTGGTAGTGTACCTATAGTTTTCTTCCAGTTCAAGTTGATAGTATCCCTTATTCACAAAATGATGGGAGAAGGCTTTGGCTCCATTCAGCTGCATCGTCATATCAGCAATGTGCAAACCAGGATGTCTCTATGGATTGCTTTGTTGGCTTGGCGCATATCCATGCAGATGCGTACACCACCTCCACTGTCCTTTTTCGGCACTACCACTATCGGCGACACCCATGGTGTGGTACCCTAGGGCGCTCAATAATGTAATGTTTCAGCACGGCTTCTAGTTCCTTCTTGACCGCTTCTTGTAGATGAAATGCTATTCTGCGGTGTTACTATGCATCAGGCTGGATGTATTCATTGATATGAAGTTGCACTTTCAATGTTTTGAACTTCTGTAGGCCATGAAATAGTGACAGGAACTGATTCACAATTTCACATTGAGCATTTAGGCCCTCATTACAACCCTGGCGGTCGGTGTTAAAGCGGCGGTAATACCGCCAACAGGCCGGCGGAAAAAAAAATGGGATTACGACCGTGGCGGAAACCGCCAACATAGACAGCCACTTTAACTCTCCGACAGCCACGGCGGTAGAAACAAACAGCGCGGCGGACACTGCCAATAGACAGGCGGGAGACAAAGTACCACCCACTGTATTACAAGAGGCCTGTCCGCCACCTATTCTGGGGCGGAACCAACGCTATCAAAAGCACGGCGGAAACAGTACACAGAAGGGAAAACACTCACCTCTGGACACCCAACGAGGAACCAGGACGCCATGGAGCCTGAACTTCATGCGTTACCCATGTTGGTTTACCTCCTCTTCTACCAGGAGTACGAACGGCGGCGGCGGCGACCACAGTGAGTACAGCACCTACAACACAGGGGAGGGGGGAGGAAAGAGAGTGACACACACGCAACACGCAACACCCCCACCCTCACCCTCCCCCTCACACCCAACAACATACACACAAATACATGCAGCAACATTACATACACAACCCCCCACTCCCTGGAAGAACACAAGGACAAAAGGAAATGATTGTAACGATTGTAATCATGAAAAATCCATTAGTCAAAAGTCAAAATTCAGTATATACAAATATGTATACAAACTACACAAGTCCGGATAGTGTACTAATCATTGTCCGTGGACCACTGGGCCCAAAATGCATGGGCGAGGCCCACACATGATACCTGACTGGAAACGGAGAGAACACTGCTGGGGCATCAGATCAAAAATATACAGGCACCTCAGGGGGAGGAGGAGGGGGGCACCTCAGCCTGATGAACGCACCACGCCACTGCTGCATGAGGGGGCTCCATGCCCATTGATGTATCCTGGGGAGTGCAAAGCCACAGTCTCTCAAGTCTCTCCAGTGGGTGGTTTGCCCACTGCTTTATCCTGGTGAGTGCAAAGCCACAGTCTCTCAAGTGGGTGGTTTGCCCACTGCTTTATCCTAGGGACTGCAAAGCCACAGTCTCTCAAGTCTCTCAAGTGGGTGGCTTGCCCACTGCTTTATCCTGGGGAGTGCAAAGCCACAGTCTCTCAAGTCTCTCAAGTGGGTGGTTTGCCTACTGCTTTATCCTGAGGAGTGCAAAGCCACAGTCTCTCAAGTGGATAACAGTCTCCACTGGTTCTGGAGGGGGCTTTGTGCCCAGATAGCTTCATCCTGCCAAGGACTGAGGTAGTGGATGCCTTTCTCCACTGGTTCTGGAGGGGGCTTTGTGCCCAGAGTGCTTCATCCTGCCAAGGACTGAGGAGGTGGATGTGAATCTCCACTGGTTCTGGAGGGGGCTTTGTGCCCAAAGTGCTTCATCCTGCCAAGGACAGAGGTAATGGATGTGATACTCCACTGGTTCTGGAGGGGGCTTTGTGCCCAGAGTGCTTCATCCTGCCAAGGACTGAGGTAGTGGATGCCTTTCTCCACTAGTTCTGGAGAGGGCTTTGTGCCCAGAGTGCTTCATCCTGCCAAGGACTGAGGTAGTGGATGTGATACTCCACTGGTTCTGGAGGGGGCTTTGTGCCCAGAGTGCTTCATCCTGCCAAGGACTGAGGTAGTGGATGCCTTTCTCCACTGGTTCTGGAGGGGGCTTTGTGCCCAGAGTGCTTCATCCTGCCAAGGACTGAGGTAGTGGATGTGAATATCCACTGGTTCTGGAGGGGGCTTTGTGCCCAGAGTGCTTCATCCTGCCAAGGACAGAGGTAATGGATGTGATACTCCACTGGTTCTGGAGGGGGCTTTGTGCCCAGAGTGCTCCACGTGCAGTGTGGCCGGTACAGTTCCCTCACCTGGGTGTGCGTGCAACAAAATTTGCGAGGTTCAGGTAGCATGATACGCCATTGAGGCAGCGACCTACCCCACACTGTTGCGGCTGCGCCTTCCACCTGCAGGTGCAAACAGTGATGGAAGAAATGTCTCATGGAAGCTGCCCAGGGTACAGATACTCTCCTCCAGCCTCAGAAGACTGACCAATGGGGATGGTAGCCATGTCAGCAGTGGTGCCTGTGTCCGAGGATGCTGCGGGCCGGTGGTGGTGCTTGCGGCGGTGTCTGTTGCGGCGGTGCTGGCGGCGGTGCATGGTTCAGCACCTGCTGAGGGACACAGCAGGACGTCTCCTGCAGCCTCGGATAGCTGCCCACTGGGGAAGAGGCTGGGGACTGTCGCTGAGGCTGTAGACATGCCAGGGCGGTGCAGGTGGTGGTGCTTGTGGCTGTGTCTGTCGCGGCAGTGCTTGCAACAGTTTCTGTTGCGGCAGTGCTGGCGGCAGTGCTGGCGGCGGTGCATGGGTCAGCACCTGCTGAGGGACACAGCAGGAAGTCTCCTGGAGCCTCGGATGGCTGCCCACTGGGGAAGAGGCTGGGGACTGTCATTGAGGCTGTAGACGTGCCGGGGGCGGTGCAGGTACAGTGCAGGTGGCGGTTGTGGTTGTGGGGCAGCTAGCCGTGTTCGCCGCCGTACAGGTTGGCATGGCCGTGGACAGAAAGTGTAACACTGGCCCCTCAGTCGATGCCACCATGCCTTCTCCTGACCTGCTCTTCAGCTTTTGGCCCTCCCCCAGCTTTGATGGTGTTGCAGTTGTCTTGCCACTATCCTCTTTGTTTTTTGCTGAGCCCTTGGTGGCTGGTACTTTTGGCTTCTCCCTCCGGGATGTGGGCACCTTTTTCACCTTGGCAGGTGGCGGAATGTCCTAGCCCTCGCTACATGGCACACTGGCAGCCCTGATGTGTCACGCAATCGATGACCCCGCAGTTGCTGGCACCACTGTGCCTAAGCATTTGATGGCTGAGGTGCTGGGCTGGGACCTGGAAAGCCTGGCCCTAGGGGAAGGACGGGGGGAGGTGAAGGGAAGAGGTCAAGGTTTGCCAGGAAAGGTTTTTTAGACACACTGGGACGCGAAGATGGAGGGGGTTTGGGAGTGGAGGTAGAGGTAGTGGCTGTAGGAGGTGTACGTCTGTTGAATTTGGGTGAAGGTGCATGGGCCGGAGGCTGTTGTGAGGTGGATGGCTGTTGGGTGGGTGTGTGCCTGCGTTTGTGTACTTTGGGAGGAGGGCTCACTGACACACTGGGAGAGGACACTGGGGATGTGTGAATGGTAGTGGGGGTGGTGAGTGCACGTGAGCGGTGTGTGGTGATGAGCGTGCTGGTGATGGAGGCAGTAGCTGAGGATGTAGTGCATGGAGGTGTGAGTGGAGATGAGATAGGGAGGGAGGGGGAGGATGTGGAGGAGGGGGACACAGTGGAGGCAGTGGATGTAGCTGTGTCTGCATGGGGATGGTGCTTGTGTGAGTGCCTGTGGGATGTGTGGTGCTTATGTTTGCCTGAGCCACTCTTGTGTGTTGATGAGTGTGCATGCTGGTCTGATGGTGTGCTTAGAATAGGCTGAGGTACAGGGGATTGGGTCTGGGTGGAGGAAGTTGGATGGGGGAGGCTGGACACAGGGACAATGGCTGCCATCAGTGCTGAGGCCAGAGCCTAAAATGCTCTCTGTTGGGCTGGCTGGCCAGAATGAATGCCCTCCATGTATGCATTTGTTTATTGCAAATGCCTCTCTACACCCTGGATGGCATTCACAATAGTAGATTGCCCAAAATTGTGGGATCCCAGGAGGTCAATAGCCTCCTCACTGAGGGCAGCAGGGCTGACTGGGGCAGGGAATGAGGTGCCTGGGACGAAGGAGATGCCCACCCTCCTGGGTGAGCGGGCATGGACACACGCTGAGGGCCCTGCTGAGAGGGCAGTGCTGGTAGGGGCAGTGGAGGCTGTACCTGTTGATGGTGTGGGCACAGAGGTGACCGCCACCGCAAGGGAGCTCCCATCAGAGGAGGAGTCGCTGTCACTGCTGTCTGCTCCTGTCCCCGCCGTGGAGCTCCCCTCGCCCTTCGTCCCACTGTTGGCTTCAGACTCTGTTGTTTCCCCCTCCAGGGCCAAGTGGGTTGCAGCTCCCTCCTGCTCCGGTGCCAATGCTCCTCCGCCTGATGATGCTATTGCACGCAAGAGCAGGGAGACCAAAAAAAGGGGGGGGGGGAGACAGAAGAAAGACATGTTCAGTGCATGCAACACCACTATCGTTGGCGGACACAACACACAGGCAGCAGCCCTCTGCACTACGCCATGCACTGACAGTTCCTAGAAATTTCAGCTGACCATGGGGTACGAGGCCTAAGACCAATTGCTGCACACCTGGAAGTCACAGGAGCCTGACTAGGTGTAGATGGCTATTACCACTGGTGGGTTTCGGGTGCCACATGGCCTGCCTCACCAGGGACCTTGCCTACCAAGTTCGCCCTGGCCTAGGGGAACCGACTGCCCACCTCCCTCACCCAGACACCTCGTAATGCGCGCAGAGTCAGCTGAATGAGAGTGTACTCACCCCCTTGTGGCTGCTGTGATGCCCTCAAGCGCCCATCCAACTCCGGATACACCACCGCCAGGATCCGGAACATCAGGGGGGCCATGGTGCGATGGGCACCCCTCCCACGTTGGGAGGCCATCCCCAGCTGGGCCTCCGCCGTCTTCTTGCTCAAGCGGCGCAGGTCCTCCCATCTTTTCCGGCAGTGGGTGCTCCGTCTGTGGTAGACCCCAGGGTCCGAACGTCCTTGGCGATGGCACGCCAAATACCCTTCTTATGGTGGGCGCTGACCTAGAGGAATTGTACAGGGGGAAAGGAAATTACTCACCCGTCAGGACCGTCATAATCATTGCCCCCCAGTTCCCACCCTTGCCCTTACGCACATACACTCCCCATCCGCACATGCAGGCCTCAGCCCCCCCCCATATATCTTCCATCCACACCACTCAAAACAGGCATTGCCCATGCAGCAAGCTCACAGTGTACTCACCTGTTTGTCTGGAGGACCGTACAGTTGCGTGTACTGGGGGAGGACCCCATCCACTAGTTTCTCCAACTCCTCCGAAGTGAAGGCAGGGGCCCTTTCCCCAGACACATGAGCCATTGTCGCTTCCAGACACAGGTCACAGCAGCACTTGCAGTGTAGGTCCTCTCCTGTTGAAGGTCAGGTATCAAGTGAGTGAACAGACAGAAAATGGCGGTCACGTCTGAGGTGGTGCGTACCGTCACCGCCGGCGTACATCGCCATTGGCTCCTGGGACCCATAGGGCCCAATGTTAACCAATGCAGAATTGCGCCACGGTCTTCGACCGCCCACCGCGACGGTGTAGAACGCCAGCGCAGCTACCTCATATCCCCTTGTCCAACCGGCACATTGCAGACTACTAACGTTTCTGCAAATAACACATTGTGATACCTCAGTGTTGGATGACTATCTGCTCGTTGTTCTCCTCCATAGGGCACGTCTGCTGGGGCAGGTGATGAGATGGCGGCATCCTCCGGTGTACAGACCCCTGGTGGGCCTGTCGACAATGTAAGAGAGATACATCCTAGTCACCTACAGACTTGATCATGCAACAATCCAGGAACTGTGTGCCCAGTTGGAACCGGACCTGATGTCAGCTATCCGCCATCCCACAGGAATCCCCCCTCTAGTGCAGGTCCTGTCTGTACTCTATTTCCTGGCCAGTGGGTCTTTTCAAACAACAGTGGCCATGGCATCAGGGATGTCCCAGCCAATGTTCTCTAACGTGTTGTCCAGAGTGTTGTCTGACCTGCTGAAACACATGCGCAGCTACATCGTGTTCCCTCAGGTGGAGGATTTGCCCACAGTGAAAGGTGACTTCTATGCCCTGGAAAATATCCCCCACATCATTGGTGCCATTGATGGTACACATGTGGCATTTGTACCCCCCGCAGGAATGAACAGGTGTACAGAAACCGGAAGAGCTACCATTCTATGAATGTGCAGATGGTGTGTTTGGCAGACCAGTACATCTCCCATGTGAATGCAAAGTATCCTGGCTCAGTCCATGACGCTTACATTTTGAGGAATAGCAGCATCCCTTATGTGATGGGGCAACTCCAGAGGCACCGTGTGTGGCTAATAGGTGAGCCTAAAGTACCCCCACAGTTTCATTTGCTGTCTGAGTATGGGGTTGTCCCTTAGGGTTAGTGTGTGTCTAACAGTTGTCCCTCGACATTTGCAGGTGACTCTGGTTACCCAAACCTGTCATGGCTACTGACCCCAGTGAGGAATCCCAGGACAAGGGGAGAGGAACGCTACAATGAGGCACATGGGCGAACTAGGAGGGTGATCGAACGCACCTTCGGCCTCCATCTGACAGGTGGCTCCCTATACTACTCACTGAAAAAGGTGTGCCAGATAATCGTGGCCTGCTGTATGCTGCACAACCTGGCTTTGCGACGCCAGGTGCCTTTTCTGCAGGAGGATGGGCCAGAAGGTGGTCTTGTGGCAGGTGTGGAGCCTCTGGACAGTGAAGAAGAGGAGGCAGAAGAAGAGGATATTGACAACCGAAACAACCTCATCATGCAATACTTCCTTTGAGACACAGGTAAGAAGATGCCACTGCTGCCCACATCTCATTCTATTGTTGGAACTAGCATAGGTCTGTCATTTTCATTTAGGACCCTGACTTGTCACTTTGACTTTCCATTTCACAGATCTGGGTCCCACTATGTGCACTCTGCTATGTTTACTGCTGGCCTACAGCTGTGTTACACTGGTATGTGAACAAGTAAATTGACATTGCTATATTCCATAGTTATTGTAATTACACATTTGTGAAATCACAGACTGACTCCAGATTGTTTTGTGATTGAAGTGTGTTTATTCCTGCGCTAATAAGTGGAGGAAGTTGTAAAAGGGGGTGGGGGGATGGTGGAAGAATGTCCATGGCAGAGTCCAGTCTATTTGTTTCACAGGTGCTTTGTCCAAATGGGCATAGGAAGTGGAGCAATGGCAGTTTAAGGATTGACAGGGTGACATAGTGGGACAGAAGGGTGACATTCAGGAGGATCTAATTTCCTGGCGGGGGTCTTGGCAATGTTCTCTGCCTTGTTCCTGGATCTCAGGGACCATTTGTGGGGTGGTTCTCCATCTGCAGGGGGTGGGGTGCTGGTGTCCTGTTGTTCCTGTGGCGGTGCCTTCTGTCCACTAGTGCCAACGGAGGTGGAGGACTGTTCATCGTCCAGGCTAGTGTCAGGGGCCCCTTGTTGTGCCACTGTGTCCCTCCTGGTGTTGACAAGGTCTGCCAGCACCCCTGCAATGGTGACCAGGGTGGAGTTAATGGACTTCAAGTCCTCCCTGATCCCAAGGTAGTGTTCCTCCTGCAGCCTCTGGTTCTCCTGAAACTTGGCCAGTACCATTGCCATCGTCTCCTGGGAATGATGGTAAGCTCCCATGATGTTGGAGAGTGCCTCATGGAGAGTGGGTTCCCTGGGCCTGTCCTCCCCCTGTCGCACAGCAGTCCTCCCAGTTTCCCTGTTATCCTGTGCCTCTGTCCCCTAAACCGTGTGCCCACTGCCACTGCCCCCAGGTCCCTGATTTTCTTGGGTTGGTGGGTTTGCCTGGGTTCCCTGTAGTGGTGGACACACTGCTGCTTGACGCAGAGGGATGGGCCCGCTGGGTGGGTACTGTGCTGGTGTTTCCTGAGGGGGGAGGCTCTGTGGTGGCTTGTGACAGTGTCAGGGGAACCGACTGTCCCGGGGTCCCAGATGGGCCGGGCTGGTCATCTTGATCCAGGCGTGCTGAGCTGCTGTCATCAGTGTGGGCCTCTTCTGCGGGGGGGACTGTATATGTCTGGCACCTCCTGTCCGGTGACGTTGGGTATGGGTCCTGTTGGGGTGTAAATGCATAGTTATTGTATCTGTGTGTGCCATAGTGTGCAAAGGGTGGTTGACCCTCTACTCCAGTGCTTGCATTATTTGCTTGGTCCTTGTGTGATTGGTGATTTTGGGACATGAGTGAGTCTCTGTAGTGAACATGCTTGGGTGATGGGTGTCCATGCATTGGTGTTACATGCAGGGCTTGGTTTTGGAATGTGTGGGTTGTGTGGTGGGGTATCTGTGGGTTGTTGGGGTGATGGGTGTGAGGGTAAGGGTAAGGGTGGGAGTATGTGATGGCATGCAGGTGGGGTGGGGGGAAAGGTAGTAAAGATTTGCCTTACCAGAGTCCAGTCCTCCTGCTACTCCTGCGAGGCCCTCAGGATGCAGTATTGCTCCTCCCATGTTGTTAGTTGTGGGGGAGGAGGTGGGGGTCCACCGCCAGTCCTCTGTACAGCAATCTGGTGTCTGGAGACCACGGAACGCACCTTCCCCCATAGGTCGTTCCACCTCTTTCTGATGTCACCCGTGTTCTTGGATGCTGTCCCACTGCATTGACTCTGTCGACAATTTTCTGCACCATAGCTCCATCTTCCTAGCAATGGAGTTCTGCTGCACCTGTGATCAGAATAGCTGTGGCTCTACCCGGACGATTTTCTCCACCATGACACTGAGCTCCTCGTCAGAAAACCTGGGGTGTCGTTGAGGTGCCATAATGTGGTGTGGGTGATGTGTGAGGTGGTGTCTGTTGTGATGAGTGAGGAGGTGTTTTGGTGTGTGTTGTTTGAGGTGCTTGGATGTTGTGTAAGTGATGGTGTTGTGTGTCTGTGGATGCTGGTGTTGTTTTAGGTTGTGTCTCTCTCTGGCCTGCTTTCAAATTTCTGGTAGTAAGGGTTTGTGGGTAATGTGGGTGTGTGTTTTATATTGGATTGGGTGTGTGGGTGTGGTGTGTGTGTGTGTATCAGGTGTGTGTATTTCGATTTGTCCAATGTGGTTGTGTTTGGTATATGTGTGTGTATTTTGAGCGCGGCGGTGTGTACCGCCAATCAATTACCGCGGTTGAAATACCGCTGCGTTGATTCGTAGGTCGTGATAGTGTGGGCGTATTCTTGTTGGCGTGACGGTGTCGTTTTTGCTATTGCCAGTTTATCACTGACCTTTGGTGAGGCGGACTTGTGTGGGTGTCTGTATTGTGGCGGATTCCGGGCTGTGGTTCGTAATACCTGTAGTGGAATTCCGCGACCGCAGCGTTATGTTGGCAGTCTTCTGCACGGCGGTAAGCGGGTTTTGCCGCCAGGGTTGTAATGAGAGCCTTAGTTTGTAATTGATAGATATCACTTGTATGTCATTATAGGAGGCTGGCCTGGCTTATAGTGGGTACCTGATAGTACTTACACCTTGTGCCAGGTCCAGTTATCCCTTATTAGTAGATTAGTAGTGTTCTAGCAGCTAGGCTGACAGAGGTAGCTATAGCAGAGCAGCTTAGGCTGAACTAGGAGACATGCAAAGCTCCTACTATACCACTTATATCATATAGCACTATATCATAAGAATCACAATACTCAGAGTTACTAAAAATAAAGGTACTTTATTTTAGCGACAATGTGCCAAAAATATCTCAGAGGATATACTCCCTTAGGAGGTAAGTAAAATACACACAATATACACACAAACCAAAATCAGGTAAGTAAACAGTTTGAAAAGTAGTGCAAACACTGTAGAATACAATAGGATGCAATAGGCCTAGGGGCAACACAAACCATATATTAAGAAAGTGGATTGCAAACCACTTAGGGACCCCAGGCCTAGTGTAGTGTGTAGTGCCCACCCCAAGATCCTGAAAAGTAGGAGTAAAGTTACCCTACTTCCCCAGAAACACACTAAAGTCGTGATAGGAGATTCTGCAAAGACAACAAAGTGACTGCAAAGCACTGAAGACTGATTCCTGGACCTGAGGACCTGTAAAGGAAGGGGACCAAGTCCAAGAGTCACAAAAGTGTCCGGGGGGCAGGATCCCACTAAACCCTGCATGAAGGTGCAAAATGGCTGCCTCTGGGTGAAAGAAGCGGAAGATTCTGCAACAACGGAAGATGCCAGGGACTTCTCCTTTGCACAGAAGATGTCCTACGGCATGCTGGAGGATGCAGAGTTGTTTCCACGCAGAATGACCGCAAACAAGCCTTGCTAGCTGCAAAGGTCGCAGTTGAAGAAAATGGGTGCTGCCCAGGCCCAGGAGGACCAGGAGGTCGCCCCTTGAGGGGGGAGACAGAGGGGGTACTCAGCAATACAGAGAGCCCATGCAGAAGCAGGCAGCCCCCACAGAAATACTTGAACACGGGTTCAAGAAAACTGAGCACGGCGGTCGTCTCGACACCACAAAGGAGGGTCCCCCAAAGCCGGTTGTCAACTCAGTGAGTTGAGAAATGCAGGACAGAGTGCTGGGGACCTGGGCTGTGCTGTGCAAGAAGGATTCCTTGCAGAAGTGCACAGAAGCCCTAGCAGCTGCAGTTCACGCAGTACACAGGATTACTGTCTGGCGAGGGAAAGCAAGGACTTACCTCCACCAAATTTGGACAGATGGACCACTGGACTGTCGGGGTCACTTGGATCTAGCTCCTGTGTTCCAGGGACCACGCTCGTCAAGATGAGAGGGGACCCAGAGGACCGGTGATGCAAGTTTGGTGCGGTAGCAGGGGGAAGATTCCGTCGACCCACTGGAGACTTCTTCTTGGCTTCCAGTGCAGGGTGAAGGCAGACAACCCTCAGAGCATGCACCACCAGGAAACAGTCGAGGAAGCCATCAGGATTAGGCGCTACAATGTTGCTGGTAGTCATCTTGCTACTTTGTTGCGGTTTTGCAGGCGTCCTGGAGCAGTCAGCGGTCGATCCTTGGCAGAAGTCGAAGAGGGAGATGCAGAGGAACTCTAGTGAGCTCTTGCATTCGTTATCTGATGAGAAACCCACATGAGAGACCCTAAATATCCCCCAGAGGAGGATTGGCCACCTAGTGAGGTAAGCACCTATCAGGAGGGGTCTTGGACGTCACCTGCTGGCACTGGCCACTCCGAGGCCTCCATTGTGCCCTCACACCTCTGCATTCAAGATGGCAGATGTTTGGGGACACACTGGAGGAGCTCAGGGCACCACCCCTGGGGTGGTGATGGACAGGGGAATGGTCACTCCCCTTTCCTTTGTCCAGTTTTGCACCAGAGCAGGGGCTGGGGGATCCCTGAACCGGTGTAGACTGGCTTATGCAAGGAGGGCACCATCTGTGCCCTTCAAAGCATTTCCAGAGACTGGGGGAGGCTACTCCTCCCCAGCCCTTAACACCTATTTTCAAAGGGAGAGGGTGTAACACCCTCTCTCAGAGGAAATTCTTTGTTCTGCCTTCCCGGGACTGGGCTGCCCAGACCCCAGGAGGGCAGAAGCCTGTCTGTGGGTTGGCAGCAGCGGTAGCTGCAGTGAAAAACCCGGAGAGCTAGTTTGGCAGTAAACGGGGTCCATGCTGGAGCCCCGGGGATCCATGGGATTGGCTCCCAAATACCAGATTTGGCATGGGGGGACAATTCCATGATCTTAGACATGTTACATGGCCATATTCAGAGTTACCATTGTGAAGCTACATATAGGTATTGACCTATATGTAGTGCACGTGTGTAATGGTGTCCCCGCACTCACAAAGTCTGGAGAAATTGCCCTGAACTATGTAGGGGCACCTTGGCTAGTGCCAGGGTGCCCTCACACTTAGTAACTTTGCACCTAACCTTCACCAAGTGAGGGTTAGACATATAGGTGACTTATAAGTTACTTAAGTGTAGTGTAAAATGGCTGTGAAATAACGTGGACGTTATTTCACTCAGGCTGCAGTGGCAGTCCTGTGTAAGAATGGTCTGAGCTCCCTATGGGTGGCAAAAGAAATGCTGCAGCCCATCTCCTAGAACCCCAATACCCTGGGTACCTAGGTAACATATACTAGGGAATTATAAGGGTGTTCCAGTGTGCCAATCAGAATTGGTAAAAATGGTTGCTAGCCTGCAGTGACAATTTTAAAGACAGAGAGAGCTAAAGCACTGAGGTTCTGGTTAGCAGAGCCTCGGTGACACAGTTAGGCACCACACAGGGAACACATTCAGGCCACAAACTATGAGCATTGGGGTCCTGGCTACAGGGTCCCAGTGAGACATATAAAACACACTGACAAATAGGGTTTTCACTATGAGCACTGGGGTTCTGGCTAGCAGGATCCCAGTGAGACAGTAACAACACCCTGACATATACTCACAAACAGGCCAAAAGTGGGGGTAACAAGGCTAGAAAGAGGCTACTTTCCTACAGTCATCAGCAGTTGAAAAACTTAGTAGGCATGCACTAGATGGAGTACCTTGAAGAACGTGTATTGGGGCCTGCACAGACGTCTTCTTATGCTATAAGGCTGCTGTGAATAATTCTTGACTCCTCAATGGTTTGGAAGCAGCCCATGTGTACACCTTCGTATTTGACGCTTTGAGTCATGGTAAGGGCGACAGACTTTTACATTGTTAGACTGGCATGAGGTTGATTGATTCACCGCTATTGATTACGAAGATTATAGTACACCCGTTGACTTTCAGTTTGATCTTGGGGCAATATCTTGCTTGGAAAGGAGAGAATACTTCTGGAACCTTCCATAATCCATTTTCTCATGACGCAATTGGGTTCTCCTTTCCGCACCCTTCACACATTTGTCAGATGGCTGGACATTTATTTTCATGTGGAAATGAAAATCCATATCAGAAACACAGTTTTTCTTTCTTTTTTTAAACATGTCAACTTGCGGGTGTCAGCTCTTCATGAACAAGGCTGATTCAACTTTAGTTGTTCCCGCTTCTAAGTTGGTGGCTGGTCGATCTGTTTGTCCCTCACCTATGGCTGCCATCAGCACTTTTTCTAGACTGAGGTGGTCATTCCGAGTTTGGTGGTAACTGAACCGCCATGCTGGCAGTGGTCTTTTTACTGCTGCCAGGATGGCGGTACAGACCGCCATATAACAAGTAAGGTGGTGAACCCAACGCAACACATACAACCCACCGCCAGCAGCGCCACCGCCGACGAGCAGCATCCGGCAGCGGAAGCCAACTGCATGCAGGCGGAAACCAATGTCTCGCCCTCCATATTCCGAGTAACCACTCTGCCAGGATATCCTGTGCACCATTACCACCATGAAAAACCTGACAGAAACAGAAAGTATAAAAGGAAACACCCACCTTGAGGCACAGAGACGCCTCCGCGGCTGCCATAGCAAATGAACTGCTAGTCTTTCCAGCGTTGTATCTCGTCATACACCTTCAGGACCACCGACAATGACGGAGATGACAACTGTAGGTATACCTAGCACAGAGGGGAGGAAATGGCAGTGATACACTCCCACACAGAACACACACACACCTCACAGGCCCAAACAACATACCTCAATGCCAAGTAACCAATACACACACAAAGCCAAGCAGATACGTGCCAAACATACAGCACAACACACACCAACACCCCCAACACACCCCAAAACCACACAACGACAACTAGACCACAAACACCTCAACACTGGCATAGACAGGATCATTGTGCGACACCATGAACTCCATGAACACCATGAACTCCATGTAGCATCGACACACAATCAATAGCTGTGAACACATATCCAAACAATGATACAGGTGACACAACACATACAACCAACATACAAGGAAATCCACACATGCAGCACTATACACACGAACGCACACAACACCCCATACAATCACACAAGCAAGCAGTGGCACACATCACAACATCCCCATGGCCCAAACCATCTATCCAGCGCATGCAAAAAAAAGACACAATCCACACACAGACCTCACACACCTATGAACACAGATGTCACACCACCATGTAGAAGGAAACCAGGACAAGCATCTCATCTTGCCAACCACAGCAATGTGGGCAGTTGTATTCAACAACAAAAGAAAAAAACTATATACAAAATGTGCCAATGGCAAGTCCAATGTCCACAACTGCAGGACACATTGTCCATCAAACATGGGCCCAACTTGACTCCTGACTGCAAATAGGCCTCCACATCATAGAGGTAGCAATGGGACAGGCAGGCACCTCAGGGGTGTGGAGTAGTGGGGGAGGCTTGGATGTGGAAGGGGCACTTTTAGGTTTAGGCTTGGGAGGGGTGACTTTGGCACTGGGAGTTCTGGAATTCTTGCAGGTTGGAGGAGCAGGGAAAACACCAGAGGGGGCACCCAAGGAATGGGAGGTGGAAGGACCTGAGAGGGACAGGGTGACACGCCGTTTACAGGGAAGACGGGGTGGGAGAGGAGTAGGGAAGCGGTCAAGGGCGGCAAGGAAAACTTTCCTAGGTACACTGGGTGGTCACATGATTGAGGGGTGGGAGTGGAGGTAGGGGGGAGTGATTGTCTGATGTGCCTGTGTGCTGTATGTGGATGCTGGTGTGTGCAATGTCTGTATGTGTGTGGTGGCTGAATGTTGGGTGGGTGAGTGGGTATGTATGCATTTTTTGGGAGTGGGGGTAGAGATGCAGGGAGAGGGAATGGGAGATGTGTGAGTGAATGTTGTGGTGGTGTGTGCGAGTGAAGTGGAAGTGCTGCAGGTGGCAGAGACGGTAGTCGTGGTGAGTGCGGATGTGGTGTGTGGTGTGTGTCTGTGAGTCTGCTATTGTGGTGACTGAGGGTATGACAGGAATGGTAGTAGGATCAGTGTGTGATGATTCAGTGCTGCCAGGTGTGAGTGGAGATGTGACTGCAAGGGAGGAGGTGGTGGGGAAGTTTCTGTTGTTGTATCTGAAGATGTGTGTTGTCTGTGTGCATGCATGTGTGAACGTCTGTGAACCCTATGACTGTCTTTGTGCACCTTGTCTGTTGTAGTGGGTGTATTCTGGTCTGTAGGTGTGCTTTGGACGGGTGTAGGGAGAGGGGTTGTGGATTGGGAACACGTAGCTGGAGGGGACATGGAAGATGAAGGGACACTGGCTGCCGTCAACGAGGTGGCCAGAGCCTGAAACGATCTCTGAAGGCCAGACAAGGCACTGTGAATGCCTTCCAGGAACGCATTTGTATTCTGCATCTGTGATGCCAGTCCCTGGATGGCATTCACGATCGTTGTCTGCCTCACACAGATGGACCTCAGGAGGTCAATAGCCTCCTCATTGAGGGCAGCAGGGCTGCCTGGGGCAGGGGCAGAGGTGCCTGCAGTGTAGGAGACTGTCCTGCCATTTGATAAAGTTTTGTTTTGACCAATGACTTTGTGTTTCACCACTGCGCATATTAGTTGCTCAATGTTCACCAGTAGCACATAGTATGTTTTGTTCAGTTTAGCCGCCTATGGGCTTTGACATTGCATTAGTCATTACATTCTGTATTGTGCCTATTGGCTTTGACATGGCATTAGCCATTACTTTCTGTATTCAGTTGAGCCGCCTATGGGCTTTGACATTGCATTAGCCATTACATTCTGTATTCTGCCTATTGGCTTTGACATGCTGTATCCAGTCTAGCCGCCTATTGGCTTTGACATTGCATTCCTATTGACTTTGACATGATGTATTCAGTTTAGCTGCCTATTGACTTTGACATGCTATTAGATATTCTGCCTATTGACTTTGACATGATATTATATATTGCATTTTGTATTCAGCTCAGCTGCCTATGGGCTTTGACATGATATTATATATTGCATTTTGTATTCAGCTTAACTGCCTATTGGCTTTGACATGATATTATACATTGCATTTTATATTCAGCTCAGCTGCCTATGGGCTTTGACATGATATAAGACATTGCATTTTGTATTCAGCTTAGATGCTTATTGGCTTTGACATGACACTAGACATTGCATTTGATATTTAGGTTAGCTGCCTATTGCCTTTAACATGACATTGAATTTGATATTTAGGTTAGCTGCCCATTGCCTTTAACGTGGAGTTCTGTATTTTTCCAAGCTGTGTTTTTGCACCAGAGAACCAAGATGTTTTGCTCTCACAGTAGACTAGACCTGATAAGAGAGAGTACATGGGCGTCGTTTCTCTTCCCTTGAGCTTGGGAACAGGAGTAGTCTTGGAGACCTGGCCAGTCTCCAAAAGGCTTGCTCAGTTTCCCAGGTCTGAGGGGAGGGGGCACACCTTTGTAACAAATGTAACAGGCTGCAGAGAGTCAGATTCGAATCTGCCGGACCTCGTGCTGGAGCTTGGCGCAGGCTGCCAGCAATCCCGTGTGGGTAGATGAATCTCTCTTTCTCGCGGCTGACAGGGGTCCTCAGCTTGCAGACCTTAGAAAGATGAAGCTGTGAATAGTTCCCACACGGTGAAGTATTTGTTTTGCTTTGCATTCAATATCTTATAAATATAACCTGCTGTGTATATTGCAAACTGATATATTTTGTTTGATTAACGCGGACTTGAAAGCTACTAATTCGTCATTCATATAACAACAATAAAAGTCTTCTTTGACCTCAGAAGTGCATTTCTGTTGTGTTATGTTAGTGCTTAGAAACTAAATAAGAGGAAAGCACTACAATTGGTACCAGGAGTGGGGTCGGTCATTAAGAGGTGATTAAGAAGGGGTTTGACGAGTTAGTAGATTTCTAAGTGCACACTTTAAAAGTGTAATTGTTTTTTTTGTTGTTTGGAGAATTACAGAAATTGTTTTCTGTTTGGAGAATCACAGTAGCACGGCAGACCATGTCTGAGAATACATGTGTTGATGAACTGCCTGATGGTGCTAAGAAAAACTGTGAATTGTTTTCTGTTTGGGGAATTACAGAAGAAAATGCATGTGTAGCTAAAAGGCCTGATAATGTTTTGAGAAATAATTCCCGTTGTATATATGTAGAAAACGTGTGTTTTGGAAGTAATGATGACAGAAAGGTCTGGATACCTTTATCTGCTTACAGAGAAATGCAGGAGAAATGTAGGAAGTTGGAACATGAAAATAGGAATTTACGTGAGCAAATTAGCCAGGATACGATAATTCAAAATTATGCTGAAAGTTATAAAAATGAAGAATCTTTCTTGTCCCATTCCAGTAATGAGGGGGTTAAGACAGCTCCGAGCTGCACTGAGTTTCCGTGTGAGCCAGGGTTTTTGGCAGCCAAAGTGCATTCCTTAACTGATAACACGGACGAGAGAGCTCAGAATGTGATTTACGAGTTACCGTTGCAAAATGCACAAGTAAAACGAAGGATTTTAGAGCAAGACACCCCGAGTTTCATTAGCTTGTTGGATTTTTGGAAAAAGAATAGCCCTCATTTGAGAGAAATCCTAACACTTTTGTACATGGTCACTGTGAAAAATAATATGCAGCTGCGCGCTTGTGATTTGGCAAATGAAATAATGCAGACTTTAGGTTTTTGCGCAGTGCAAGAAGGAAATACTTATGTACATGTAAATCATGAACAAGGAAAGAAAATAGTGCCCCTAGATAGAATCATACAATGGATCTGGTACTTGCAAGACAGGGCTAGAGTACCACAGATAAAAGAATTACCGATGAAATTGTGTGCACCATTTGAATTCGTGTCTACTGAAGATAAAAAGCATGTTTGTTTTACTAATGATTCATTGACTGAAATGTTGCTTTCTGGCACCGTAGAAGGAACAGCGTTGTATAATGTGTGTCAGATTTTAAAGCAAGAGCTACGTGAGATGTGTCATTTTTATGCTGATTTTTGGTTCTTTGATAATGTTTTAGCACCTAACTGGTTCAATTACCTTGCAGATGTTAATGAGAAAAATGCAGAGAGAGAAGTGTTCACCCAGAATTCTGCCTTAGTGGGGATAGCTATGTGGGTGCCCCAGAAATGTGAAAAGGCCACTTACAGGTGGGCAGAGATGAGAGAGATGCCCATTCCCCTAGATTTGATAAAAACTGTGCAGCACGCACAAAAGCAATCTGTCATGCAAGCAGTCACAGAGCAGTTGGGGAGAGGAAAGTTACCAGAACAGAAATGGCAAAGTGATCAGGTTTTAGGGAGAGTGATTGCTGCAGATTACCAAGGAAAAATCGAAATTATGCTGATACCTAGAAAAGAATCTGATTCATTCATACAAATTGGAGACAGAATGGCCCAAATTGAAGAAAATGCAGTGAATGGAGGTTTGGTAAAGAAGGAGTCTGCCCCAGCCCTTCTCACAGTGCAAGAAAAGGGAAGCTGTGGCGCAGCAGATAAAAACCTCAGTGCTGATGTGTGGGCTGAAGCCCCAAGTGATCCTCCAGAACCTGCAGTGAATATAACAAAGGGCCCCAAAAACGTCCTGCTGATTATAAAACAGGGAAAGAAAGAGGAAGGGTGCAGTTTAAATGAAAAATGTTATTTGCAAGAAAAGTCATACTTGTTTCTTTTGCAGATCCGACCACGTTTCGCCACTGTCCCTGAGTGTGCTGTGTGGTCCCCCTTCCGGTGTGTGCGTGTGGGGTCGGGGAAGGGACCGAATCCCCAACCTGAACCTGGCTGAGTAAAGTGCCAGCACCATGGATCCATTTTGCGCAAACTGCGCTTTCAGTTCAAGTTCAACTTGTTTGCTGTGTTTTTTTTTTTTTCCCCTCTCGTATGGAACTCTGACTTTTGCTTACCTTCCAGAAAACCTTTCAGGTGGACCGTGCCTCTTTACATGAGCAGAACTCATGCCACATCAAATTGCTAACACTGTTGAATTAGAGACTCATTCAGAGAAAAAAAAAAAAAAAAAATTGCCCAGTCTTTTCTATGTAGATGTATCTGATGTGAAAGGTTATGAAATCAATGTGTTAATTCACTTCTATTGCTTTACAGGAATTGCTTTGATCATAATGTTTTTTTGTGCTGATGTTTTTTTTTTTTTTTTTTTTTTTTTGGAAATATGAGATATGTGAAACAAAAATTCATTGGTCAAAGGGCGGAATGTCCTGCCATTTGATAAAGTTTTGTTTTGACCAATGACTTTGTGTTTCACCACTGCGCATATTAGTTGCTCAATGTTCACCAGTAGCACATGGTATGTTTTGTTCAGTTTAGCCGCCTATGGGCTTTGACATTGCATTAGTCATTACATTCTGTATTGTGCCTATTGGCTTTGACATGGCATTAGCCATTACTTTCTGTATTCAGTTGAGCCGCCTATGGGCTTTGACATTGCATTAGCCATTACATTCTGTATTCTGCCTATTGGCTTTGACATGCTGTATCCAGTCTAGCCGCCTATTGGCTTTGACATTGCATTCCTATTGACTTTGACATGATGTATTCAGTTTAGCTGCCTATTGACTTTGACATGCTATTAGATATTCTGCCTATTGACTTTGACATGATATTATATATTGCATTTTGTATTCAGCTCAGCTGCCTATGGGCTTTGACATGATATTATATATTGCATTTTGTATTCAGCTTAACTGCCTATTGGCTTTGACATGATATTATACATTGCATTTTATATTCAGCTCAGCTGCCTATGGGCTTTGACATGATATAAGACATTGCATTTTGTATTCAGCTTAGATGCTTATTGGCTTTGACATGACACTAGACATTGCATTTGATATTTAGGTTAGCTGCCTATTGCCTTTAACATGACATTGAATTTGATATTTAGGTTAGCTGCCCATTGCCTTTAACGTGGAGTTCTGTATTTTTCCAAGCTGTGTTTTTGCACCAGAGAACCAAGATGTTTTGCTCTCACAGTAGACTAGACCTGATAAGAGAGAGTACATGGGCGTCATTTCTCTTCCCTTGAGCTTGGGAACAGGAGTAGTCTTGGAGACCTGGCCAGTCTCCAAAAGGCTTGCTCAGTTTCCCAGGTCTGAGGGGAGGGGGCACACCTTTGTAACGAATGTAACAGGCTGCAGAGAGTCAGATTCGAATCTGCCGGACCTCGTGCTGGAGCTTGGCGCAGGCTGCCAGCAATCCCGTGTGGGTAGATGAATCTCTCTTTCTCGCGGCTGACAGGGGTCCTCAGCTTGCAGACCTTAGAAAGATGAAGCTGTGAATAGTTCCCACACGGTGAAGTATTTGTTTTGCTTTGCATTCAATATCTTATAAATATAACCTGCTGTGTATATTGCAAACTGATATATTTTGTTTGATTAACGCGGACTTGAAAGCTACTAATTCGTCATTCATATAAAAACAATAAAAGTCTTCTTTGACCTCAGAAGTGCATTTCTGTTGTGTTATGTTAGTGCTTAGAAACTAAATAAGAGGAAAGCACTACAGAGACGCCCACCCTCCTAGGTGAGAGAGCACGGGCAACTGGGTGGGGTGCTACAGGGCGGGCAGTGCTGGCAAGGGGGTTGGCAGACAACAATGGTGTTGGTGTGGTCCCAGAAGAGTCTGCCACTGCCAGGGAGCCACCATCGAAGGAGGAATCTGAATCAGATGTGTTGGTAGCTCCTGTCTCCCCAGTGGTGCTCCCCTCGCCCTCCGTCCCACTGGTCCACTCGGCTCCACTGGTGTCTGCCTCCTGGGTCCTGTGGGCTGCTGCATCCTCACTCGCCTTCCTACTTCACCAGATGATGCTAATGCACACATAGACAGAGGAGAGAGAAAAGGAAGGTGGGAGAAACAGAAAGGGAGGAAATGATGAGAACCCACACATCCACTTCACATGCAAACAATGCAGATAACAGTCCCTGCCTGTGAAACAAGCGACAATTTAGCAATAATTACCAAATGAAGTCATACAAGCGATGTCCAAACTCATCTCAACCCTGCAGCCTAAACACCTGAATGAAAACAACTACATGCCTATCAACTGCCAAAATGACTAATCCAAAAATCCAGCCCAGGAACATACCCAAACACATGTCATCCATTACAGGATGATACAAATCTTAGCATAGAGGGACTGAGGCACTAACTAACTGACAGGAATGTGTAGAGTACATGTGGTACAGAGGTCCATTGGTGTAGGAAGTGAAACATTTTTAATCTTCACGTAACATGCCTGTATACCCAGAGATGAAGGATGCAGCCAGTGATAGCACACTTGAGAGCCCCATACCTACAGGTGAACGTGTGTCACAGTACCACCACTTCTTATCCTACATGGCTCAACATAGCTACCATCACACAATCCTACTTGATGGTTGTGACAACCAGGACTGTACATTCCCTAATTCACATCTGACCACATTACTTCCAAATCCAAAGAGGGTGACAGTGCACAACCATGCAGTAGTCACCTGACAGTCAACACTTACCCCTTTGTGGCTGCTGTGCTGCCTTCAAGCGCCCATCTAACTCAGGGTACGCCACCGCCAGTATGTGGGCCATTAGGGAGGGCCACGTTGGGAGGCCATCCCCAGCTGGGGCTCTGCAGTCTTCCGGACCCAGCATCACAGGTCCTCCCACTGCTTCCTGCAGTGGGTGCTCTGCCGGCAATGGACCCCAAGGGTCCGCACTTCCTTGGCGATGGCTCGCAATAATCCCTTCTTCTGGTGGGTGCTGACCTGCATGGGAAACATTGAGAAAAGGGGGGACATGATGTAAACAATACGAATGCAGCAGCAGTAAACTTTGGCGACACACAACAAACAAAGACCATGCACACTGCCAATATCCCACACATATCTTGTGCATGCAACACACCTGATCAGTCATGACATGTCAATCTGCACACACATACATCATCATACGCCACCCAACATGTCCGACAAAGGAAGTTGTACTGACCTGTTGCCCTGGAGCACCGTACAACCGCTCATACAGGGGTAGGACCCCTTCCACCCCTTTCTTTAGATCCTCTGTTGAAAAGGCTGGGGCCCTTTCCCCTGCAGTGTGTGCCATCATTGCTCCAAGAACCAGGACACAACAGCACACAAAGTGGAGGTCTGTCTTGCCCGAATGCTAGAAGTCAAGTGAGCTGGCCCGCATAAAATGTCATTTACGACTGCAGCGGTCATGACCATCACCACCGGCGGTGATTGTCATTGGTCCCAATCTCCCATAGACATCAACGTTAACCAATGAGGAGTTGCTTGGCCCTCCGCCATGACGACTTCCAGCTGTCCAATGCATGCCGGACATGAGGATGACACATTAGTCTGTGACATTACTGTCCTGAGTTCACACAGTGTAACTACCTGAATGTCTTAAAAAATACATACTTTAGGTCACACATTGTGGATATTGACACATGTAGTGCATGTCTGGTGACATTACCACACTTGTCACAACATTTGTCAGCATATATGATCAGTATAGTGGAACACATGGAAGGTGTATGTGTACATGTCCTGTATATGTCCATTCCCACAGGAATTATGTGCCATCGTCTGGTTACGTATGGAGGGTGGAGCAATGTGTATTCCCACAACATGGCAGGCAACTTGCATGACTAAAACCTCCTGACTATCATGTGTCATACTTGGTAGCCTACATTGTGGGAGGTTCACAAAGTGTTGTTTATGTACCCGCACAGATATCGCCACTATGAAGTGATGAGGAATGCACCAATTTACTGCCCACTCGTAGATCTTGGAACCATGGAAGAGCACCACATCATCATGACCTATCGACTAAACCATTTGTGCATCTAGAAACTGGTCGCCAAGTTGAAGCCAGACCTCCTGTCTGGTTTCAAGAATCCCATGCCATTCCTCCAACAGTCCAGGTGTTGTCAGTCCTGCATTTCCTGGCAAGTGGCTCTTTTCAGGTCACAGTGGGACTGGCAGCAAGGTTTTCACAGCCCCAGTTCTCTAAGGTGTTGCAGGATGTACTGGATGCCCTACTCAAGTATTTGCACAGGTACATTAGGTTCCCACTACCTCCAGATTTTCCCACTGTAAAAGTAGCCTTCTACAACATATCAACTGTCCCACATGTAATTGGGGCCATTGATGGGACTCACATTGCCTTGGTACCTCCGAGGATCAATGAACAAGTCTACAGAAACCGGAAGAGTACATATTTGCTCAATGTACAAGTGGTGTGTCTTTCAGACAAATACATCACACATGTGAACGCTAAATTCCCTGGATCAGTACATGATTCCTACATCCTGAGGAACAGCAGTGTCCCTGCAATGATGTCATAGCTACAGGAAAAAAGGGCCTGGCTCATAGGTATGTGTACTGCTCTCCATGTCAGACGTTTTTACCCCTCATAACACAGTCAGCACTCCGCCTAGCATTGTTGCCTATAGTCAAGTTCCCTTTTGCACACAGGTGACTCCAGATACCCCAACCTACCCTGGCTCCTGACACCTGTGAGACATCCAACTACATTAGGGGAGAACAGGTACAATGAGGCACATGGCCAGATGAGGCGTGTGATTGAGCGGACCTTCGGTCTCTTAAAAGCTAGATTTCGTTTTCTTCATGTGTCTGGTGGTGCCCTACAGTACAAACCAGGGAAATTCTGCAAGATCATTGTTGCATGCTGCATGCTCCATAATCTGGCCCTCAGATGGCACCACCCACTGTGGGAGGAGGGGGACATTAATGCTGGAGCAGTGTTTGTGGCCGGTGACTGATGCTGAGGGGGAGGCTGACGGGGATGAGGCACATGACAACAGGACTGACATGATTTGTCACTACTTTCATTGATGTTCAGGTATGTCTGCATTGCATATCATCTTCACATGGGAGATGTATTGCTGAAGCCAATCTGTAGGCAGTATTTGCATGAATCAATTTTTGTGTGTGGACTAAAGCCTTACATGTTGGTTAACAACCTTGAAGGGTAGGTGACTTACCATGAGAGGTAGTAGAAATGCACAGCTGCTAAGTACATGTGTGGAATGCTGGTGCCATTGCGGTACAGCCTTATAGTTGTACTAAAGGTTAAGGGTCCACAGTCTGCCTGTGTGGGGATATGTTAGGGGGACTTATCAGTCTTGTCCTGCTGCATAGGCATGTCATGCTGCATTGTCATCTGCTGTGTGGCAAGTACATGTTCTGACTACTCAGGGAGGCGTACAATATAGGATGTTACCTATGTTACATCTTTCTTGTCCACCTCGTGTGTGTATGCCTATGCAGGCCCTTGCTTGTGGTATATCATATCTGCTGGGACACTCATCCTGTGTTTGTGTGCTATTGATGTATAACTGTGGATTATATTCCTTACAACATTGTATCTAATTCCATTTATTTTCCCCTCTACAGGTGACATCTCTTTTTGCAATCTGCTTGCTGAGTTGCCAGTTGGCATAGTTGACAGTGGATGCTACAACAATATGGATGTACTTTCACTCCTGCTGGAGCATCCCACTACGTCTCTGACTTTGACATTATTGTTGTGTAGACATGATTTTGTTGTTCTGTGACAAAATTGCCAATACAAACAATGAAGAGACATGCACCATGACTTGTGATAGTTGGTGTTTATTAAGTGTTGACTATCACAGTCCTGAGTAGTGGGGTAATGCTGTAGGTGATGATCAGAGTGAGTGGTACTTCTGTTTGTTTCACAGGTCCTTTATCCATGTGCCTCGGAAAGATGTGACCTTGGTATTGGACAGCCAACAGGGTTTAACAGTGGCACACAAGGGTGACAGTTCAGAAGGGGGACCACTTCCTGGTGGGGGGATTGGTCTTGGCCTGAGGTCCTGTAGGATGTCTAGATGGGTGACTTCTTTTGCAGGGGGGGTTCCTCAGCTGCAGGGTTAGGGGTACTGGTGGCCTGTGGGTCCTCCTGCTGGGCCTCTATTCCAGTAGCAGGTGATGATGTTGAGGTCAGTGGTGTTGACTGACTACTGGATGGGGCCTGCTGTTGGGTGGAAAATGTCTGCAGGATGTTATTGAGTTCCTTGAACTCCCCTAATATAGAGGCCATGGTGGCATTGTGTGCCTGCCACTGCTGTCTGGCCTCCTGGTGGTATTCCCCCTGCAGCCTTTGGGTGTCCTGCAAGGTTGTGAGTATCTGGCTCATCTTGTACTGGGTTTGCTGGTAGGCTCACAGGCCTCTGGAGACGGTCTCCTGGTCAGACATGTCCTGTACCTGCCTCACCCCTGGGCCCACGATTGGCCTCCCACTGGTCATTGCCCCCTGTGCCTGTGCCCCTGGTGCAGTGTGCCCCCTCCGACTGCCACCAGGACCATAATTATCTTGGGTTTGCACCGTTGACTCCTGGCCACGTCCTGTGGGGCACACTGATGATTGATGTGACCTTGGGGCACAGGTATGGGAAGGTGGGCTCTGCTGTGCACTGGCTGCCACAGGGGAGGTGGTTTGAGTTGTGGGCAGGGTGAGTCTGGTGGTGGTAGCCTGACCACTCATGCCTGATGGGCCACGTTTGTCGTCCGAATCCAGTCTTACAGGGGAGTCCTCCCCTATTGGACCTGCTTCCAGGCCTGGGCTTTCTGTCACTGGGCTCCTCTGCTGTGTGTCAGTACTTGGGAGACCTGTGTAATGAGAGGTTTTATGTCAGATGATGATATTGTAGCAGTGGCACACATGGTTGTATGCCGGCATTAACTGTATTTGCAGGGCAGTAATGGAATTGACAGTTACCGGTCCACGGCTTGTGTTACCATCAGTGGAAAGTTGCAATAGGCCTATTTTGGAGTACATTTAATATTTGTCTTGCTACTGTCATTGCTATGTACTGTTCTGCATTCCTAATACTTTCTGGTGATGGGAAGTGACATGGTTTAACGTGCAATTGCAGAGATGTGATCTGGATGTAGCAGGTAGGGTAGGGTGTGTTGCATTGTGGTAGTTATGGTACTTGCTGCTGTGTGAGGTATACATGCACTAGGTGGGGCTGTGAGGGGGGCTGTGAGGGGATGGTGTCAGTGGGGAGCTGTGACATGCAAGGGTGGGTATAGAGTCCATGATGGGTTTGTGCACGTTAGGGTGGTGTGAGGGAGTGAGAGGGTGGGGGGGGGGTACATGCTGTGCACAGGGACATGTTGGCCGGTGAGTACAGCAGACTTACCAGTGCCCAGTCCAGTAGCTATTCCCATAAGCCCTTCTGGGTGTATTATGGCCAGGACCATCTCCTCCCACTGTGACATTTCAGGGGGAGGTGGTGGGGGTCCTCCACCAGTCCTCATGATGGCTACTTGATGCCTGCAAGCCATGGCCCATACCTTCCCCCTAAGGTCGTTCCACCTCTTCCTTATGTCCTCCCTTGTGCATGGATGGTTCCCCACTGCATTCACCCTGTTGACTATCCTCTGCCATAAGTCGTTCTTCTGGGCTATGGATGTCTGCTGGACTTGTGCTCCAAACAGTCACGGGTCCACTTTGACAATTTCTTCCACCATTACCCTGAGCTCCTCTTCTGTGAATTTTTGTTTTGTTGTGGTGCCATGGTGGTTGTGTTGTGGGTGGGGGTGTATAATGTGCAGGGATTCTGGGTGTGCTATTTGTAGTTGCGAATTTGTGTAGTGGTATGTGCTCTGTGGTGTTTGTGTACAGTGGTGTGTTGTGTGATACGTGCTCAGTATGATGGCGCCTGTTGGATCTAGGTGCAGTGCCTCATTTCAGTGTGCTCTTCTCTCGCTCTGTTACAGTTTCTAGTTGCAATGGGTTCTGGGTATGTGTGGGGGGTTGTTTTGTAGTGCTGTGGACAGGTGTGTATGTGTCTCAGTTGTTTGGTATTGGTGTTGTCCAGTCTTGTGCAGTGTTAAAGCAGTGGTGCCTTTTTTTCCTGCAGCGGTTTGGGCCGCCAGTGGATTGCCACTGTGTTGGGATCCGCGATGCTGATTTGTGACTTGTTATTTGGCGGGTGGTATATTCCCGGCGTGGTGGTGGTGCAGCTGCCTCCTTCACACCATCATTTGGGCCGGCCGTGTGTTTATTTTCGGTCTATTTTTGGTGGTGTTGTGTGGGTTATTCGTAATGTGACGGTCTTCACTCCGCTGGTGGTGTTTCGGCGGCCGTTTACACGGCGGTCTTCGGTAATGACAGGCAAACTCAGAATGACCACCTGAGTGTCTCTCGCAACGTGCGTCTTATGAATGAGCCCAACAATCAACCATCAATGACTCTGAAGTGCATGGGCTTCCTCATCATTAAACTCAATAAAATTGCAATGTCTGATGAGCACATCAAGCCATTCAATAAGCTCATCCATTGTCTCACCATCTTATTGTCTCGCTTGATTGAAAACGTACCTTTCTTAGTCAACGCTTGGCATTGGATTGAACTTGGCTCCTAAAGCTTCTTTGATTTAACTGTGTGACATTGTCTCAGTTTGTGAATTTTTTTTAATCACTTCTTTCATCACCAGCGAGGTTCTTTAAGTATTTAATATTTTCTCATCATTTACTTCTTCCAGAGTGTCTATGAAATCATCAAAAGTCTTGATCCATGTGGTCCATCTGGCTCCAGTATTCTGCTTTCTGGCAGTATTGAATGGTGGCAGAGGTTCTTAAAATGGGGCAGCACTGTACTCCATGTCTCTTGCGGCAGCTAAGGGTAACCTTCACTACTTGAAGACTTTTTTGAGTTGTACTGAAGGCCCCTGCTGCCGACTTACCCTGTCTTCACAGCTTCTCTGGTAACCAACAACCTTTCGAGCACAACCCCTGTGTTCGCTCTTGAGTGACCTTGCCCGATTTTTAACTAGTAAAGTTGATCAGTAAAGTTCACAACTCGTACCTGGTGGTAGCTGCCTTTCTGTTGTACCTATTTGTCACTGCCTTTAGTGTTCTCTTGGTATGAATGATGGCTCAGTGTTGTGGCGCAACACCATGTTCTTTTAGCCTGGCCGACAAGTCTTGGTGGGCTCATTCAACGGCGCTCCTCTGCTAGGCCTTCAACTTCTCCACAAGACCTCATATGGGCTGGAGTGGAGCTTGCACTGAACATAGACCAACTGCAAGCTTCTTTGCACCGGCTTGGAGTGCAAGCGGCATGCATGAGCAGTTTGCTATTTCCTTGCAAACTCTCAGGGAAAGCAGTTCTGTCTCTTCAAGCATGTATCCCCTATTCATCATCAGTTGTCACTCCCTCCCCAGCCCGGGAGCATGCACAAGAACCCACCTCACATGGGGCTCAAAGTCAAAGTATTTGTTCATCAGCGTACAATATTCAACTGACTTCTCACTATCTTATAACCATGAACGACAACACCTTGACATCTCCCAGATTGATTGTATAATCCATTCCTTGAGTCCGCCCCGGCCATGGGGTCCTAGCGCTCACAGTCCTAAGACACTACAGTTATCAGTAGGGCACACAAGGGAGTGTGGATGGATCTGCTGCTCTGGAGATAAAACTGATGACTAAGGCCCTCATTATGAGTGTGGCGGGTTGGCCTCTGCCAGCCCACCACATCCCCACTCATACCGCCAGGGAGGTTTGGATCTGCCAGGCTGGAAATGAGCATCTCTGAAACGGCGTTCCACAGAAGACCGCCACAGTATTTTGAGCTGGCTTTCCACCACGTTTCCACGGCTGTAACACCGCCACGAAAACCCTGGCGGAAAGGCTACTGGTAACAGGGAAATTCTTCCCTTTCACCGGCAGATAAATCCAAGCAAGCACAATACCCGTGCCCCCACCCCCTCTCCAGGTACAGCGCCCTCCACCCCTCCTGCAGGTACATCGCCCTCCTCCTCCCATCCCCCCTCCACGTACAGCGCCCCACCCCTCCTGCCCGCTCACATGCACACGCACACAGATACCCACATGCACCCCACATACACTCATTCACCAACACTCACATACACGCATTCACTCACATGCATCCATACATGCATTCACTGCAACACACATACATGCATTCACTTCAACATTCATAGACACATTCACTTCAACATTCATACAGGCATTCACTGCAATATTCATACAGGCATTCACTTCAACATTCATACACGGATTCACTGCAACATTCATACATGCATTCACTGCAACACAAATACACACATTCACTTCAACATTCATACATGCATTCACACATGCATACACACATGCAGACACCCACTCACACACACACACAACACCCCCCACCCTCCCTTCCCTGTCAAACGCCCAACTTACCTTATGCTGTGAGGAGGTCGTACGGCAGGGAACAGGAACGGGCGCTTTCACCGCCAGCAGCACCCTGCCATCAGGACACCACCAGGCAGTATTACTGCTCGTAATACGGCTGGTGTAGTTATTTTGGTGGGCTGGGCCAGTGGTGGAACCGTGCATGAGCCTCCGCCCGCCAACATGACTACTGCTGGATTTCTACCCAAAATGTGGTGGAAATTCAACAGTACTCGTAATATGGTGGGCAGAAGACTGCCAGCACTGGCGGTCTTCTGGCGCCCGCAGCTTTGGCGGTCTTTGAAAAAGACAGTCAAAGTTAAAATGAGGGCCAAAGTTGTAACTAAGTGTCAACTGCATAGGCTGTGCATAAATGAAAGGGTGAACAAACGGTCATCTTAAGGCCCTGTAGTCTCGCAGGGGCTAGAGGGGAGATTACAGTGGCCATTTTGAATTAGGGAGAACATTATTTATGGCAATGGAGTCCACTGTGCCTTGTATATAATGAAATTTCAGATGATTATAAGAAAGATTTTACCTGCATTTTAGTCCCTTCTACAATGCTGGCTCTCCACCACCACTGCTGCATACAACAGTTCCTTCAGAGGAAGTGCGAAGTGAAGTGCACTAATTTTCAGTTAAATGCACACATGTGAATTGGCAAAATGATGTCACTCACAGTTCAAGGATGCCAGTGACTGAAGTGGGCTGGCCCACTGCCCCATTTTGGTATGTTGAGGTAGGCGGAAGCAAACTGTGAATGACACTTGAACAGACCAATGGATGGGGATGGCTAGCTGAAAGCCCATGCATATATGTATATTAGTATGTATTATTAGTATGAATTTTTGAGGAAAAGATGAGGCTGGCAAAATAGGTAAACCTGTTGCTAGGCCAGACCTACAAAGTAGGGGAACTGTTTTTCTTAAATTAGAATAGTATGGGCACTTCGTGGCCCTCGGATCCCGTCAACTTTGACCACTTCCTCAGCTGAGGCATCTCAAATGTCAGCCCTCCTGGGACGGTTGCCTTTTAACATAAAGTAGGGGAACTGTTTATGTCAAATTAAAAAAGTATGGACAGGTCATGCTCCTCAAATCTCACCCCACTCGACCTCTGCATAAAACAATAAATAAAAAATAAAGTTGTACAGATATACTATGAGTTAGAAAAGCCTATTCGATTTTTCCTCAGTTCTTATGTTTCAGTAGTTTCTTATTAAGGTTTCAATACTTGCAATAACAGCCAACCAATGTGGTAAGTAACAACCCACATCACCCTACACCTACACCCTTAGCAGTAACATTAGGGCATTACAACTTAGGAATCAGAGCCTGTTGGGAGGGCCACACCATAGAGTGGCAACGTTGTTGCATTCAGTAAGTCGAGGACTCAAAGATTCTGAGGACTTCTAACCCTGAAAGTCGGAGTTCAGGTAGTGACGGACAGGATCCCAGAGTTTGTAGGAAAGTGGGGTTTTATCTACCAAATAGTGGGCAATCTTCTGATGGCTCAATATGAACCACAGTTTATGAAGCCAGAGCTCATATGTGGAAGTGGTGGGCTTATCCCAAAGACAGAGGATCTCATGCTTAGCAGCCAGACAGAGGTGGGAAATATGTTTGTCGACAATAGAGTGAAGGGAATAAAATAACTCAAGGCCTTCCCAAGAGGGTCAACACAGGGTGTTTATCAATCTCACTACCATGGATCTGGGAGGCTGCCTGGAATATAGAGTCCCAGAAGGTCTGTAAGTAGGAGCAAGACCACAGCCAAGTCTGCATGTCAGCATGCCGTTGAGTGGGACAAACTAATGGTATGTAGTTGATGGGGTGTGAGCTGCCAACGGTACAAGAGTTTACAAAGGGTTTCCCTTCATTCTTAAGACTTAATCAGTATTCCTGCCCTATTACACAATCAGTAGCACTGAGTCAAAAAAACATTCAGGTGAGTGAAGTGCGAAGGAGCAGGTTCCTCTATTCGGAGAAATCTAGTTCATGAGTGACTACCTGCCCACCCATATCCTTCCCTAGCACTCACAGCCCCAGAGATATTATGGGACATGGGGACAGGAAGTGTGAGGGATTTATCCCATCCCTCTCCCAGATTTTGGAGTGGAGGTGACACGGAGGACAAGTGTTGGGGGACGCATAGGACAAAAAGTATTCCCTCCACACTTCCACTGTTTGCAGGGCCATTGGAGAGTGAAAACATTACTTTTGACAGCCCTGCTTTTGACCTGGTAGCCTGCCTTCAGTCAGGGTCGGATTTAGAAGGTAGGTATTTGCCGGTGTCTAAGGACAAATTCCTGAGGCCAGATGTAGGCACTTTTTTTTCAGGTTTGGGGAAGGTTCCCCACCTAGCACTAACTGATGGCCGACCATTGTCATTCTATATAGAATGACAATGGTCAGCCCGAGCACGCACAGCATATGGTGTGCCTCCTCCAATACTGGTCTAAGGGCAAAGCAGGGAGGACTTTGCTGCTGCTTCTGAGTAGAAGAGTTCACACCCCTCCCCTGGCAAAGGGAAGTGTTTGGGCTATAGAACGAGTTCTTTGATCCCCAGAGTGGGTGGCTAACCACACATTCATGGTGGTCTGGTGAGGCATTTTTTATGCAATCCACCTCAAATAGAGAAATAAACAGGAAAGCAAACCTGTTCCTTACTTGTTTATTGTAGATTTGCCACTTTATGGAAGTGCATTGCTAATAGATGCCCTAAGCAATGTGTTAGCTGTGCCTTAGGGCTGATGCTGTATAGCCTTTCAATTACTTTAGTCCAACTAAAGACCCCCAAGGAAGCATTTTGGATTTATCAAACAGATCAGATAAAATATTTCATCATGCACTCTTTTTTGGGGAAAAAAGGGCTTTCAAACCAAACAACTGAAAGAGAAAGTGTTATGGCCTTAATAGTTAAGAAATCTCTCTGATTTAAGTGCTTTCTACTCTGGTGTGTTGGGAGAGTCAGACTGGGCTGTAGGCTACCTCGCAGTGCGAGAAGGGCAGGTCCGACAGGTCAGTGCGCTTTTGTTTGGCTGTCTGGGGGCTGGTTTTTAATGTTGTTTTTCCTGATCTTATCACAAACATTGCTTGTAGCCAGCGGTTGAAGTGAATTAAGAGAAGTATGAGAACTGTGATGCTGCATGCAGTAGGGGTGGGGTCAGTGAGCGTGGGGGCGGGGTCAAAGGTGTTGCTATACAAAAAATTAAATAATTTGTACTGTTTTTTGGTCTTTCACCATCAGGTAGGTACATATAAGATAACATGCAGCTTCAATGAAAAATAAATGAAAAAAGTTGTTATTCATTGGGAAATGCACTATAGTACAACATGAAACCTCTATTAGGTAATGAGCTGAAGAGGTCTGTGTGTAACCAAAGAGTCACAGAATTAAGTCTTGGTTGGTGCAGTGGAGAAAAGTGAGGTGTATTTTCAGTGCTAGGACGTCACATCCTGTGACAGAAAACACGGTGAATATGTAATTCATTATTTTAAGCTTAGACTGCTACAAAATGCTTAAGGTCAAATGCTACTTCAAAAGTAGAGATTTTAGTAATACCAAGAGTGTACCAATGCATTTTTTACATCACTGTTCCTTCAATACCTCCAGGTGTAGTAAGTGTGATATAAATACAATTACAATTAAAAGCATGAACTTCACAGCCAAGTTGTTAACTCTTTGCACTACCACTCAAAAAGAATAAGGCCCTCATTACAACCCTGGCGGTAAATGCCGCCTACCACTGTGCCGCCAACATACTGTGACTGCGGCGGTATACTGCTACGGGTATCATGACCCACACAGAGAAATCCGCCACTATACAGACACCCTCACAAGTCCACCACACCAAAGGTCAGTGATAAACTGGCGATAGCAAAACCCACACCGTTACGCCAACAGGAATACGCCCACAGTATCACGACCCACGAATCACTGCATCGGTCTTTCAACCGCAGTAAACCATTGGCGTACACACTGCTGCGCTCAAAATACACACAAACTTACAAAACTTCACACACCTGACACACATACACACACCACACCCACACACTCACACCACTATAAAACACACACCCACATTACCCACAACCCTTTACGAGAAAAAAAGATTGCCAACAGAGAGAGACACAAGCCAGGAACACCCACTCAATCTGAGCCACAGAACACCATCACCCATATACCATCCACGCACCTCACACCACACACCCCAACACAGCACCCCACACATCACCCCACACATCCTCACACATATCACTCACACCACATCCATGGCACCCCAAAGACACCTCAGGTTCTCTGAGGAGGAGCTAAGGGCCATGGGGGAGGAAATAATCCGGGTAGAGCCACAGCTCTTCGGATCCCAGGTGCAGCAGATGTCCATTGCTAGGAAGATGGAGCTATGGCGGAGAATTGTGGACAGGGTCAACGCCGTGGGACAGCACCCCAGAACAAGGGATAACATCAGGAAGAGGTGGAATGACCTACGGGGGAAGGTGCGTTCCGTGGTTGCAAGACACCAGGTAGCAGTACAGAGGACTGGCGGTGGACCCCCACCTCCTCCCCCACAGCTAACAACATGGGAGGAGCAAGTCTTGGTGATCATGCATCCTGAGGGCCTGGCAGGAGTAGCAGGAGGACTGGACTCTGGTAAGTCAAATCTTTACTACTTTCACCCCCCCACCTGCATGCCATCACAAACTCCTACCCCTACCCTCACAACCATCACTCCACCACCTCACATTTACCCCACTATCACAACCCACCCATCCTAATACCAAGCCCTGCATGCCACACCAGTGCATGGACCCCTATCACAGACCTGCATGGACACCCATCACCACAGCATGCCCATTAGAGAGAATCACCTAGCCCACAAAATCACCACTCACACAAGGCAAAGCTGACAGGGCAATCACAACCAAACAGGGAAACACACCCATGCACAAGATGGCACACGCAGATACAATAACACTGCATTTGCATCCCCACAGGACCCCTACTCAATGTCACCGGAGAGGGGGTGCCATCAACATCCAGTCCCCCCCCCGAGGAGGACCACAGTGATGACAGCAGCTCTGCACGCCTGGATCACAATGACCAACCTGGCCCATCAGGGACCTCTGAACAGTTGGCTACCCTGCCACAGTCCCATACCACCACAGAGCCTCCCCCCTCAGGAAACACCACCAAAGCACCCACCCAGTGGGCCCATGCCACTGTCCTCAGGACACGTCAATCAGAAGTGTGTCCACCACTACAGGGACCACAGGCAACCCCTCAAACACAGGACGATCAGGCATCAGGGACCACCCAGCGGGCCCATGCCACTGTCCTCAGGACACATCAATCAGCAGTGTGTCCACCACTACAGGGACCCCAGGCAACCCCTCAAACACAGGGTGATCAGGGACCTGGGGTCAGTGGCAGTGGGCACACGGTTCAGGGGACAGATGCACAGGGCAACAGGGAAGCTGGGAGGACTGCTGTGCGACAGGGGGAGGACAGGCCCAGGGAACCCACTCTCCACGAGGCACTCTCCAACATCCTGTGAGCATACCACCATTCCCAGAAGACCATGGGCCAGATACTGGCCAAGTTGCAGGAGACACAGCGGCTGCAGAAGGGACAGTACCTGGGGATCAGGGAGGACCTCAAACACATCTACACCATCGTGGTCACCATTGCAGGGGTGCTGGGTGACATGGCCAACACCATGAGGGAGGCAGTGGCACAGCAACGGGCCCCTGACATTAGCCACACTGATAACCAGCCCTCCACCGCCGCTGGCGCTAATGGACAGGAGGCCCCGCCACAGGACAAACAGGACACCAGCACCCCATCCCCTGCAGAAGGAGAACCACCCCGCAAACGGTCCCTGCGATCCAGGCAGAAGCCAGAGAACATTGCCAAGACCCTGCTGGGAAATAAGACTCTCCTGATTGTCACCCTTCGGTCCCACTCTGTCACCCTTTCCACCTTGAACTGCCATCGCTCCCCTTCCTATGCCCCATTGGACAATGCACCTGTGATACCAAGAGAATGGACTCTAACTGGACATTCCTCCACCATCACCCCAGCCCATTGCACATCCCCCTTTACTTATCAGCACTTAAATAAGCACCCTTGGAACAAATACAAATCTGGAGTCTGTCAAATGATTTAAATATGTATTAGTACAACAATTTGAAAACATTGCAAGTCATATGTAAAGTTATATATACATTGGTATGACCTGTAGTGGGCAGCAGTAAACATACCAGGAGCTAGAGTGGGCCACAGAGATCTGAAAATAGAGATGCCAAAGGGTACAGTAAGTGGCCATAGACATAGGGAATTCAGGCTGCCTTGTACAATGTCCAACAGAAAACTGAAAAGTAAAGTGAAGTTAGTGTCTTACCTGTGTGTCACTGGAAGTACTGCAGTATAATATTACTTCTGTTGTCCACATCTTCTTCCCCTGCCTCTTCTTCCTCACTGTCCACAGGCTCCACCGCTGCCACAAAACCATCTCCAGGCTCATCCTCCTGCAGAAAAGGCACCTGGCATCTCAAGGCCAGGTTGTGCAACATGCAACGATGATCTGGCACGCCTTCTTGGGTGAGTAGTACAGGGATCCACCTGTCAGATGGAGGCGTCGGAATCTGGCCTTCAGGAGGCCAAAGGTCCTTTCAATGATCCTCCTTGTTCACCCATATGCCTCATTGTAATGTTATTCTGCCCTTGTCCTGGCATTCCTGACTGGGGTCAGTAGCCATGAGAGATTGGGGTAACCAGAGTCACCTGCAAATATTTGAGGGATACCTGTTAGACATACACTCACCCTTAGGGATAACCCCACACCCTATAGACCTACATCAACTGGGTGGGGACCATGGGCTCACCTATTAGCCAAACCGAGTGCCTCTGGAGTTGAGCCATCACATATGGGATGCTGCTATTCCTCAGGATAAAGGCGTCATGCACAGAGCCAGGATACTTGGCATTCACATGGGAGATGTACTGGTCCGCCAAACACACCATCTGCACATTTATAGAGTGATAGCTTTTTCTATTCCTGAACACTTGTTCATTTCTCCGGGGGGGGGGACAAATGCTACATGTGTACCATCAATGGCACCAATTATGTTGGGGATATGTCCCAGGGCATAGAAGTCAGCTTTCACTGTGGCCAAATCCTCCACCTGTGGGAATACAATGTAGCTGCCCATGTGTTTCAGCAGGGCAGCCAACACTCTGGTCAACACATTTGAGAACATTGGCTGAGACATCCCTGATGCCATGGTCACTGTAGTTTGGAAGGAACCACTTGCCAGGAAATGGAGCACTGACAGGACCTGCACTAGAGGGGGGATACCTGTGGGCTGGCGGATAGCTGAAATCAGGTCTGGCTCCAATTGGGCACACAGGTCTTGGATTGAGGCCCGATCAAGTCTGTAGGTTAGGATAATGTGTCTGTCCTCCATTGTCGCAGGGTCCACCAGGGGTATGTACACTGGAGGATGCCTCCATCTCATATTCATCTTCAGCGGTCGAAGCCTATGGATGAAAACATTGAGCAGAGGGTCATAATCACACATCTATTGCAATATGATGCATTTACAGAACCAGTATGTGAATCCGAGAGTCAGTTGCTGTGCTAACTGTGATGCAGTTAGGTGCCATGGCCTGAGCCCCCCTAAAATGGTGGCTGCCTGAAATGTGAGGAGTGACAACTGGAGATGAGGTAATTCTGCTGGCGTTGTGCGCCGTTGCAGTAGGTGGTCGACGACCGCCACGCAACTTCGCATTGGTTGTCATTGGGCCCTATGGGTTCCAGGAGCCAATGGCGATGTACGCCGGCGGTGACGGTACACACCGCCGCAGACGTGACTGCCATTTTCTATCTATTCACTCACTTGCTACCTGACCTTTAACAGGAGAGCACCTACACTGCAAGTGCTGCTGTGATCTGTGTCTGGAAGCGACAATGGCTCATGTGTCTGGGGAAAGGGCCCCTGCCTTCACTGCGGAGGAGTTGGAAACACTGGTGGATGGGGTCCTACCCCAGTACACTTTACTCTGCGGTCATCCAGACAAACAGGTAAGTACACTGTGAGCACGATGCGTGGACCATGAATGGATGCAGTGCTGTGTGTGTAGGCCACATGTATGGGGGGGGCTGAGGCGTCCTGGCCAGAGTGCTGCATGTATGGTGGTCAATGTATGTGCGTCAGGGAATGGGAGGGATATGGTGGGCCATGAGTGTGACGGTCCGGATGGTTAACTAATTCCCTTTTCTGACTTTTTCCTGCAAGTCAGCACCCACCAAAAAAAGGGTATTTGGCGTGCCATCACCAACGAAGTGCGGACCATGGGGGTCTTTCACAGGTGGAGCACCCACTGGCGCAAACGGTGGGAGGACCTGCACCGCTGGGCAAGGAAGACGGCGGAGGCCCAGCTGGGGCTGGCCTCCTAACGAGGAAGGGACGCCCGTCGTACCCTGACCCCCCTGATGTTCCGCATCCTGGTGTTGGCTAGGCACTTGAGGGCATCACAGCAGCCACAAGGGGGTGAGTACAAATTCAGATTCATTACTTTGCGCGTGTTAAGGTTTTACCTCGGTGGGGATGTGGACTGTGTGTGCCCCTAGGCCAGGGCGAACATGGCAGGGTAGGTCCCTAGATGGGCAGGCTCTGAAGCACTCCAACCCCAATAGTGTTAGTGGGCATCTACTACTGGCGAGGGACCTGTTGGTTTCAGGAGTGCAGCTGATGGCGCTAGGCATTGTACCCCATGGGCTGGTGACTAGCATTGTAACAGGTAGTGCATGGCCTAGTGCATAGGGCTGTTCCCTGTGTGTTGTGTATGTCAACGGTAGCGTTGTTGCTGGCATTGACCAAGTGTATCCTCTGTCTCTCCCCTCCCTTTTTTGTTTTGTCACCCTGTCCTTGTGGGCATTAGCATCAACTGGCGGAGGAGCAGAGGCACTGGCGACGGAGGGAGCTGCATCCCACATGGGCCCGTAGGCCGAATCCACCGACGGTGAGGGCACCAGTGGGATGGAGGGCGAGGGGAGCACCACGATGGGGACAGGAGGGGAGACCACAGACAGAGACTCCTCCTTCGATTGAAGCTCCCCTGCGGTGGCGGACACCTCTGTGCCCACCCCAACGACAGGTACAGGCGCCACCCCCCTCTACCAGCACCGCCCTCCCAGCAGCCCCTCAGTGTGTTTCCAGTGCCCGCTCACCCAGGAGGGTGGGAATCTCCTTTGCCCCAGGCACCTCAGGCCCTGCCCCATTCTGCCCTGCTGCCCTCAGTGAGGAGGCTATTGATCTCCTGAGATCCCTCACTGTTGGACAGTCAACCATACTGAATGCCATCCAGGGTGTTGAGAGGCATTTGCAACAAACAAATGCATACCTGAGGGCATTCACTCTGGCGTGGTGGCCCAACAGAGAGCATTTCAGGCTCTCTCCCTTGCACTGATGGCAGCCATTGTCCATGTCTCTAGCCTCCCTCCTCCAACTTCCTCTACCCAGTCCCAATCCCCTCAACCCCAGCCTATCCAAAGCACACCTTCAGACCAGCATTCACCCAAATCAACACACAAAAGTGGTTCAGGCAAACACAAGCACCACACTTCATCTCACAGGCATTCACACAAGCACCATCCCCATGCAGACACACCAACATTCACTGCCTCCACTGTGTCCCCTTCCTCCTCCTCATCCACCTCTCTCCCAGTAGCGTCTCCACTCAGACCTGCATGCACTACATCCTCATCCACTACCTCCATCACCAGCACGCCTATCACTACACGCCCCTCACTGGCAGTCATCACCCCACATCCATGCACATGTCCCCTGTGTCCTCCCCCACTGTGTCTGTGACCCCTCCTCCCAAAGTACACAAACGCAAGCAGCCACCCACCCAACAGCCATCTACCTCACAACAGCATCCAGCACATGCACCTGCACCCAAACTCAGCAGACAGACACCTCCTACAACCACTCCCTCTTCCTCCACTCCCAAACCTTCTCCCTCTTCCCGCCCCAGTGTCCCTAAGATGCTTTTCCTGGCAAACAATGACCTGTTCCCTAACCCTCCCCCCCATCCTTCCCCTCGGGCCAGGGTGGCCAAAACCCAGCCCAGCACCTCAGCCACCAAGTCCACGTCCGCTGTGGTTCCTGCAGCTGTCAGAGGCTCAAAGGGGACACCTGTCAGGCCAGTCAGTGTGCCACCAACCCCTGCCAAGGCTCAAACCATTCCGCCACCTGACAAGATGAAGAAGGGGACAGCATCCAGCAAGGGAAAGGAACAACAAGCCCACCTCAAAGAATCCAGCTGCCAGACCCAAAGTGACACCATCATCTGCCAAGGTCAGGAAAGGGCACAAAACAACAGGCAAGGCACTACACCTGTCCGAGGCTGCAGGAGAAGGGCTGGTGGCTACCAGCACAACTGCCAGCACCACCACCTGCACTGCGGCCAGCACCGACACCAGCACCCCTGCAAGCACCACTACTGTCAGCAGCAGCAGCCCAAGTGGGTAGCCGTCTGAGGCTGCAGGAGAAGGGCTGGAGGCTCCCCCCACCACTGGCAGCACTGGCACCTCCACCGAGGCCAGCACCACCACCTGCACCGCTGCAAGCCCCGCCACAAGCACCACCACCTGCACCGCTGACAGTAGCACCACAGGCAGCAGCCCCAGTGGGCAGCCGTCCGAGGCTGCAGGAGAAGGGCTAGAGCCTCCCTCCACCACTTGAAGCACCACCACCAGCACCGGCACTACCACCACTGTGCAGCCATGACCACCGCCGGATGGACTCTAGCCCTGCCTCCATGGACTATTATACACCCAGGTTACTGCAAATCACGTGGCTCAGACACCAAGGTGAGGGACTGTGAACTGCCACCCCCCAAGTGTTGCATCACTGGGCACAAAGCCCCCTCCAGAACCTGTGGAGAAAGGCATCCACTCACCCTATCCTTAGCAGGATGAAGCAGACTGGGCACAAAGCCCCCTCCAGAACCTTTTGAGAAAGGCATCTACTCACTCTATCCTTGGCAGGATGAAGCAGACTGGGCACAAAGCCCCCTGCAGAACCTGTGGAGAAAGGCATCCACTCACCCTATCCTTGGCAGGATGAAGCAGACTGGGCACAAAGCCCCCTCCAGAACCTGTGGAACATGTCACCCACTTGAGAGACTGTGGCTTTGCACTCCCCAGGACCAAGCAGTGGGCAAACCACCCACTTGAGACACTGTGGCCTTACACTCCCCAGGACCAAGCAGTGGGCAAATCACCCACTTGAGAGACTGTGGCTTTGCACTCCTCAGGACATTGCTGTGGGCATGGAGCCCCCTCCAGGAGCAGTGGCGTTGTCCCATCTTCCGGCTGAGGTGCCCCACTTCCCTGTCCCCCTGAGGTGCCTGTGTGTTTTCGACCTGATGCCCCTGCAGTGTTCTCTCCGTTTTGAGGCAGGAGTCAAGTGTGAGCATTGGCCTATGAGTTTTGGCCCAGTGGCCCACAGACATTTTGAGTGGACAATGTACCGCTGTATGTACATATTGAATATATTGTAAATGGTGTTTTTACATTTGTAATGTATAGCTGACTATTTCAAATATGACACTCATTTGACTCCATTCCTTTTGCCCTTGTGTTATTCCAGAGGGTTACGAGGTGTTTATGTAATGTTGATGCATGTGTTTATGTGTATGGTGTTGGGGGTGAGGGTGGGGGTGTTGCATGTGTGTGTCACTCTCTTTTTCCTCCCCCTCCCCCGTGTGCTAGTTGCAGTAATCACCGAGGTTGTCGCCACCGCCATTCGTACTACTGGTAGATGAGAAGATACACCAACATTGGTAGCACCTGTAGTTCGGGCTCCATGGTGTCCTGGTTCTTCGTTGAGTGTCGAGAGGTGAGTGGTTTCACTTCCAAATACTGTTTCTGCAGTGCTTTTGATGGCGTTGGTACCACCCCAGAAAAGCTGGCGGATGGGCGGGTTGTAATGGGGTGGGCGGTACATTGTCTTCCGCCTGGCTGTTGGCGGTTACCGCCGCGGTGTTTGTTGCTACAGCCGTGGCGGTCGGAGTGTTAAAGTGGCTGTCTATGTTGGCAGTTTCCGCCGTGGTCGTGATTCCATTTTTCTTACCGCCGGCCTGTTGGCGGTATTACCGCCGCTTTAAGACCGACCACCAGGGTTATAATGAGGGCCTAAATCTTTGTCATCACAAAGCTTAGAGTGATTAGGCCGCCATGACTGGCCCCTAAGCATCCTTTACATTTGCAGATTAACTCATAGTGCACATTTGCATTTCTTTCAGGCAAACAGGGATCTTGGCAGGAAGGCTTGTTTGCCCGAGCTGCCTGTCTGGCTTCGGTTTCACCTCACATGAGACTCACTCAATGACACTTCAGCTGAGGCATTTAAACTGTCGGAATGAACTAGCGCAGTATGGTGGTGTTTTTACAAAAAGTAGGGGAATGGTGGTTCATAAGTCATGAAAGTATGGGCACGTTGTGCCCCTCCGATCCCGCTCACTTTGACCACTGCTTTTAGCAAATGCACATACATGCGGCCTGCCTTATCCAGAGCCAATGGAATCATGCAACTGTGAAACCGCTGAGTTTTTCATAAAATTATGGATTTGCTGCATTTGCCACATACTCCATCATCTACTGCATTATCTGCAGATTGATTTTAAGGAGAAAAAGATTCTAGCTCATATGGTTCAAAAGTTACTAAAACAAAGCGACACGTGTTGCAGCACAGTGGAAGGCCCTTTGCAAAGCCACTTTTCTGTTACATATTGCTGTATTTTAAAACTGGATATTAAACCACAACTAATGAAGTGCAACCATCTCATTCCCACTTTCCCTCAAGTACTTATGACCATGTTGCAGGTCACAAAGTGAGGTTGCTGTCACGAAGATCCCTCCTAATTCTGTGCATACGAAAACTATGGGAACTGTGATCCTGAGTACAATGGAGGTTGGGTCAGAGATGTGACTATAAAAGCCTTGCCTCCATATTTCGGTAGCACCGGAGAAAACCAGGCACTTTCAACCCTACATCTTCCCTATGCCTCCCATTGCACATCAGCAATGCATTTTCTATCTACACAAGCCCACAGTTAGCCACACTAGTCTTCAGCAACTTTTGAAAGGAATAAGCAGATGGGCTTAAACATCCTCACTCTTTCCCAACACACATTATACTGGCATGAAAACGCTGCCCCTCTTCTCCTGGCTGCTCCACTTAGTGATGCGCAGATCTGACTGCCCCACTCAATTTTAGATGCCTTTTGAGCAACATGAGGTGCTGGCTTCTCCGACTGCCCCAGACTGTGAGAAAAAAACGACCACAGAAAGGAGAAAATACACCTGTTTCAAGACTCCCATCTCCAGGTAACACTCAAACATGTTTTTAAGAGTTCTTTCTCTTCCTCTGTTGCCTCTCTGCTTGCAGCCATATTTAGTATGTTTTGTTTAGTGTCCAACTAGTCTTTGCAGCCACTTCAGAGCACTTTGACACAATGTATTTGGATTATCAGGGTACAGTAAGGCGAGTTAGTTGTATTTTTCTGACCATAAATCCAGTTAGGAGAGCTACTTGCTTCCCAAAATAAATTCTGTTGTATTTTATCTAAGGGAGAGGATATAGAGTTATGGCCAGAGATGCCGACTTTGGAACTGGGGAACCAGGTTCGGGTCTCAGTGTTGGCTTAACATCCTGTGATTCTGAGCAAATCACTTAATATTTTTGTGCCAAAAAAAGTATATGATCTTATTTAATTGTGGTGGGGCGTGGTTGTTGGGCTCGGTAGTACAGAGGCTCGGACTCAGATTGTAAGGTTTTATAAGGCCGTAGCCAGGGTTTATTAATTATAATAAAGGTGCTAGAATAGAAACTGATCTTCTCCTTAGTCTTTTTCCTTAGTCTTTCTCCGGGGATTCTCTGGTTTAGGTGCTGGGTGGTTTGTACACGTCCTTAATATTCTTTCTGTTCTCCTTATAGATGGCGGTCTGCTGACGGCTTCTTTCGGGGAGCCCATGGACTCTCGATAAAACAAGAGGACAGGTCTCGGTAAGTGGAACGGTATGTTACTATCTTCGTTATCTTGTTAGTATAAGGGAGGGGTGTGAGGAGAGGAACGACAGGGGGAGGTGGTGCTGTTACTGAGTTTGGGTCAAGAAAGAGAGAGCGCAAGAACCTGGGCGATTACTGGGGCTGTGACAGGGTAGTGCAGGGCGGGTAACGTGCTCTGTGACTCCCGAGTTCCCAGCTCCCGAACCCAAGCTGCCCTGTTCCCCTTCCGCCCTCCCCAGTTCCCTTTTCCTCTTTTCTCCTCCCTCTTGCCCCTTTAATGCGGGTGCCCCTGAATATGCCCCGTACCTTGTTTAGCCACGACCCTCCTGGGTCGTGGGCAGGATTCTTCGTCCTCTCAGGAGTTTTCCCCAACTCCAGCGTGTGTGCAGGGCTTCTGCTCCTCCCTCCTCGGTTCGGCCGCAGGCGCTTCAGCACTGTTCAGCTCCTCTGTCCGCTCATCTTCTTCTCTCGTCTTCTTCCTCCCCTCTGGTTCGGCGTCTGTCCTTTTTATGGCGTCCTCTCCTTTCTCCGATCCGGCAACCCTGAAGTCCGGTGCCGATCGGGTGTACGGCCCCCACGCGTCTCCATGACAACGCGTAATGGAGAGCAAGGAGGTACTCTGCCGGCGCCAGGGCTGTACCTCGGTAGGCGAGGTGCACGACACCCGCCTACATTAATATAACAGGTGCTCATGTGAAGGTCTCAAATAACTTTGGGTCGAGTTCCTGCTATATAAAACTCCAAAACAAACAAGCATTGGCAAATAGGTCTTGCACATACAAGAGCTGTTGGCCATGGCAATGTATTTTTGCCATATTGTACACCAGTGTGGGTGCTGTTCAACAGGGTTAGAAGTTTTGTACAGGAGAGTAGAGTTCAATGTTTTGGTGGCAGAGAGTAACATAGAATGGAGTGGGAAAGGGTGGAGTGGGTTGGAGTGGATTGGGGTGGTGGAATTGTTTGGGGTAGAGTGGAGTGGATTGGATTGGAGAAGAATGGGGTAGATTAAATGTAGTGAAATTGATTGGAGTGGGGTGGTTTGGAATGGGTGTGGTGGACTGGAGTGGGGTGATTAGAATGGATTGGGGTGGGTGTATTGGATTAAAGTGATAGGACTAGGGTGGGTGGATTGGATTGGGTGGGCTGCATTGGACTGTGGTGGTTTTGAGTGGGGTGGATTAGACTGGACTGGAGTGGGGTGGGTTGTATTTGACTGGACTGGGGCTGATTGGATTCATTGGATTGTAGTGGGGTGGATTGGACTGGAGTTGGGTGGATTGAAGTGGAGTGGATATTTTGGAGTGGGGGGGATCGGATTAGAGTAGGGTGAAATGGAATGAGGTATGCTGACTGGATCGGAAGGGGGTGGACTGAACTAGGGTGGGGAGGATTTGAATGGAGTGAATTGGGTGGATTAGAGTGTGGATGACGGGATTGGGGTGAGGTTGACAGGAGTGCAGTGGATAGGAGTGGGTGGATTAGAGTGGGGTGGTGTGGACTGGGTAGAGTGGGGTGGGATGGGGTGTAGTGGGATGTACTGGAGAGGAGCGTTGTGTGGGTGGATTGGAGTAGAGTGGATTGGAGTGGGATGCATTGGGATAGAGTGGGATGGATTGGACGGAGGTGGATTGGATGGGGTGAAATGGAGTGGAGTGGATTGAAATGGGGTGGAGTGACCTGGATAGGGTGGGGTGAAGTGGGGTGGGGTGGACTGAAATTAGGTGGATTGGAGTGGAGTGGATTGAGATGGTATGAGGTGGAGTGGAGTGTGGTGGACTAAAATGAACAGGATTGAATTGTATTGGAGTGGGGGGAATAGAGTGTGTTGGAATAGAGTGGGCTAGACTGGAGTGGGGTTGATTGTGGTGGATTGAAGTGGGGTAGATTAGATTGGAGTGGGGTGGATTGGATTGGGCTAGATTGGGGTGGAATGGATTGAGGTGGATTGGATTCGTGTGGGTTTTATTGTGGTGAATTGGAGTGGGTGAATTGGGACGGAGTGGGGTGGACTGAATTGTGGTGAGATGGACTGGATTAGAGCAGGGTGGACTGGAGTGGGGCAAATTGTTTTGAATTGTGGGGCAGACTAAAGTGAGGCAGATTGTTTTATATTGGAGTGAGCAGATTGTTTTGGGCTGGAGTGGGGCAGATTGTTTTGGAATGGAGTGGGGTAGATTGTTTTGGATTGGAGTGGGGCAGGGGAGTGGGGCAGGTTGGAGTAGTTTAATTTGGTTTTGAGTGGGGCAGATAGTTTTGGATTAGAGTGGGGCAGATTGTTTTGGATTGGAGGGGGGAGGGGGTGGGGCAGGTTGGAGTAGTTTAATTGGATTTTGAGTGGGGCAGATAGTTTTGGATTGGAGTTGAGGAGATTGTTTTGGATTGGAGTGGGGCAGATTAGTTTGGATCGGAGTGAGGCAGATTGTTGTGGGTTGGAGTGAGGCAGATTGTTGTGGGTTGGAGTGGGGCAGATTGCTTTGGATTGCTGTAATGGACTGTGGCAGATTGTTTTGGATTGGAGTGGGGCAGATTGGAGTGGGGTGGGTTGGGAAGATTGGCGTGTGGTGGACTGGGATGAGTGAGGTGGAATGGAGTGGGGAGGATTAAAGTGGGTTGGGTTGGTGTGGGGCAGATTATTTTAGATTGGAGTGGGGCAGGTTGTTTTATGATTGGAATGGGCCTGTTTTGGTTTGGAGTAGGGCAGATTGTTTTGGATTGGAAAGGGGCAGATTGTTTTGGATTGAGTGGGGCAGATTGTGTTTTTTTTTAATTGTATTTAACCCCTTAACTGCTGGGTCTCCCCAGCACCCCCAACCGCCCCCAGTGCTGTGCCCTTTTTGCCTATTTAAGGTAGTTCACGCTTAGGCCCCCATAACTTTTTGTCCACACAAGCTATCCACACAAAATTTGCATCCTTTTCTCCAACATCCTAAGACCTAAGGTACACAGAGTTTGTGGGCTCCCCAAGAGGAGACAGAGAAATTAGCCAAAATACAGCTACAATTTGTCTTTGTTTTTTGGGGGGGAAAAATGCTGCAGAAAAAAGCATCTGTTTTTCTCCCCTCCAAATGGCATCAACAAAGAGTTTGTGGTGATAAAATGACTATCTTTCCAGCTTTCAGGAACAGACAGACTTGAATCAGAAGACCACATTTTTCAAAACAGTTTTGGCATTTTACTGGGGCATACCCCACTTTTACTATTGTTTGGGCTTCCAGCTTCCTTCCAGTTTAGTGACAGAAAAGGGTGTGAAACCAATGGTGGATCCCAGACAGCTAAACATTTCTGAAAAGTAGACAAAATTCTGAATTCAGCAAGAGGTCATTTGTGTAGTTGAAGTAAAAACAATATTAAAATTTAGTTGAAAAAAGGCGTTTCTGTCTATGTTTTCTTCTGTAACTTTTTCCAACTATAGAAGATTTTTTAAAGCAATATACCGTTACGTCTGCTGGACCCTACTGGTTGCGGGATATAAAGGGCTTGTAGGTTTATCAAGAAGCCAAGGTACCCAGAGCCAATAAATGAGCTGCACCTTACAATGGGTTTTCATTGTATTTCTTGTATACAACAATTCTATTGATTAAAATATAAAGAGTGAAAAATGGAAACCTATGTATTTCTGAAACGGGCACAAGATATGGAGTTTAGAAGCAGTGGTTATTTGCACATCTCTGAATTTTGGGGTACCCATACTAGTGTTGGAGTGTAGTTTCTTTAATCAAAATTTATGTGAACTGCTTGCAAAATGATGTGTAATGAAGCGTAGAAAACGTGACAGACTAATGTTAGCATATGCGTTTGAAATGTGCCCACAGGGAGTGGCCACCAATGTATCCGATGATTAATGAAATTGACTAACAATGAATTAGTAATGTACTAATGCATGATTTTATATTAGCATTGAGAGTTATATGTTAAGGTTTTGTTAAATTAATCATTAGGCCTTTGTTAGCAAGGGTCTGGGCCTAGCTCCCTGGTCTCATAATAAATGTGTTTTTCTAACGTGCAATGTGCTGTCTTCCTGGAGGACATAAAACTGTACTTTTCCAGAAGCTAGAGATGTTTGTGCAACCGTAGTAAATTCTTTCTCATGAGACCCGACTTGCTCAAGGAGACATTCATGCTGAATGCATCAGTGTAATTCGCAACAGGTACAAGGTCGCCCAAACTGGTAAAGACAATGGAGCTACTGACTGAAGCGAGGAGTGTAACTTTTCCTACCTGTCATTCTACCTGTTGAAGACGTAAATCACAGGAGCCAATAAACTGCATGAGAACTGTTTTAGGTGAAAATTCTAGTGAGGTGATCAACGGATCATTGAATAGAGATAACAATGCACCAAACATTGACCAATTGGAAATTAGAGACTTGACTGGCAAATTCGATTTAACAACGTGGTACAGGGAGAAATCAGCCATTAGAGGGACACCCCTGCTGTTACTCTGATATTCCGTCTAAATCTTTGCTGTTCTGATACTTTAAACCATCCTCACCTTTCTTGCTTACCCAATACTTGCTTCTCCTCCTTATGAGGGAAGTATTCCTACTTACCCTATTCTGCCAAGACTTTGCTGTTATATCCTGGCTGATGGTGGATCGACTGCTGTCCTGAGGACGAAGACTGATTCTGTATGCTGACCCATTACGGAGGGTAACTATATAATGATGAATTATAATTGTCTGTTTGCCTTTTCATTCTAGGTACCAACTGCTCTTTTATAGAGGCCATAGTTAGATGTTTTCTAAATTTGTGTTAAAAAATTGTTTTGCATGAAGCCCAACATGCCGATGCTAATCAGAGGTTAGATAAGGAGTTCACTAATTCGGATGCAAATAGACACATGACTGAATCTTGCTTTGTTGAATAAAGCGCTAATGATACTCTGCTAAAGTTAATTCATGTTGACGTTGTGCTTTGTTCTAACGTTCATGATCTTTGCTTTGCTTAAGTCATAATTCAAGTTGCCACATTGTGACATTGTTAATGTGTTTCCTGGTATTGAGACTAATAAACCTGCTGGTAGAGTGTAACCAATAGGGAATAAACATCATAAATCTTACTAAACTTGTGTGGTTATTCATGGCTGAAAGGTCATGTTGTGTTTCAATTCCTGTTAATGCAATTAACTAATTTGATTTATTTGTTATTGTGAATATTGATGAGGCTATTGATCTAATGATTGAAATGTGGAATAGATATCTCGTCTTAAGGTGTCTCCAATCAGGGTCAAAAGGTTCATTGGCCTAAAACGAGTCCCAGCAAGTAAAGTACCTAGGTCGGGATGCGTTATCAGTTCTGGTTGCAGAGGACGGTTTCGGCCCTTTGGGGCCCCAAGACGAGGGACCATTGTTTTAGAATTGTTTTTGAGATAATGCAAATTGGAAGGATGATGTGCCCCTAAGTCCCAAATGACTTTCTCAGGACCCCAGAGCTTGCCAAAGTGAGTTGGGTATGTTCTCGGCATTCTAGTGATGGTGTGAGTGAAGTAGGATTTGCGCTTGCACAGCTTATGCATACCGCAGGTGAATTGTGAGGTTTGTGAGAATTTTAGGCCAGGTGATGTTTTAGTAGGAGTGTGCTTACTCCGCGGTATGAGAGTAGGGAAGTCGGCGAACTTCATGTGAGTGTGGCGCTTTGTGCTAAAAAATTGTCCACGTGGTTGTTGGTGATGTACGGACCCTGCGTGGTTTAAGACTCCGGAGTATATTGATAAGTGTATGAGACACTTTGTGTTGTAATTTGCGTGGTTTAATAGGTCAATCGGGTGTGGTTGACGAGTCGAGTTTGGGTCAAGTGAGTGAATGAAAACTTTGATGGAGATTTGGTAAGTTCTAAAGTGCACTAAGACGAACCATTGACAAGTCGAGAGTAGAATTTGCGGGTCGAATTCTGCTTGCAAGTGTGGGATCTGAGAAGGAAAGAGTAGCGGCCGAGGCTTAAAGTGAAATCTCTGTAAAGTTCTGAAGCGATTGTGTTACCCTTCCTGTAGTAAACCGGCAAATTTGAGTTTTGTTAGTGCTCGCAATATATTGCATTAGTTTGTGTGAATCGAGAGTGAGGGAGACAAGCCGCAAGACTTTGTCAGCTGCAGTGTGTGTGGGTGTGACATCATTGGAGCCGCGCTGGGATAGGTCGGTTAGTGAGAAGGGTCGCACACGGATTGGCAGCCGTCCGTGAGAGGCAATTGGTTGAGAAGGTAGGCAAAGGGTGTTCTAGGAATTAAAGTCACTTCCTGATTCAGTCCTAAACAAAATAAAAGACGCAAAAATGAAGTTCTTCAAGGCTTTAAAGAGTGCTTTGAGGGGCGATGTGTACATTACCGCGAGTGTGGGGGAGCCTACACCGCCAGAGGATACTCCGGCTTATGCCGTAATGGAGGAGAAGGGAGTCGTGCCATGTCTTTGGCTAAAGCAATGGTGCAAATTAACTGAAAAGGATGGGTGTTTAGCGTTTCCAGAGAATGGGTCGTTCAACAAAGGGATTCTAGAGAATTTGCAGAAGGCATTAAATGAGCAAAAGCCGCCTCCGAGGCCAGCACAGTTTGAGGCGTTCGCAATTTGGGAATTGATGGCCATACAACAACGGCAACAGAAGTTTGAGAGGAGGATGAGAAAAGCAGAAAAGACACTAGCAGAGGGTAGATGGGATAGTGAACACAGAATGTGGAGAAGAGAAATAATAGACAGTGTTAGGATGTTTCCAGCAATAACTCAAGAAGCTGATACGCAGGGAAGAAAGGCCACTTGTAAAACGGACAAGGGCTCTAGCAAAGAGAAGGAGACTAAAAAGTCTTGGACAGAGGCAGATGACTCAGATGATGAGTTCCTTAATCAGTTGTTACATGATCGTCCACCGCCATATGCCATGGATGACAATAGACCAAGTACTAGTGCAGGTCCTGTAAATTCAACACAGAACCAGGGAACAGCGAATACAGCAAAGGTAAATGCAGTCGCAACACCAGCTCGAGTACAGAATGGTGTCAGTGTGTCCACTGCTCCTGAGATGCAGACGCAGTTGCAGCCACCACCTGTTCAGAGGCTCTACCCTGATGTCCCAGCATTAGAAACCACTACGAGCTTGATGGTGCCGCCTGACCAGGCATATGCGAGATCAAAATTAGTGCAGATTTAGCCAACTCCACTTTTACTGCCACAGATGGTTCCGAGTTACACTTTGGTCACAGGACCGCAGATAGCTACGGCACGGATAAAGAATCAGAATATGGGGGCCAGTGTTCCACAGGTTGTGGGGAACAAGCCAACACCAGCCGCCATATCCTTACCTATGACGGTTGGTCCACCAGTACCACTGTACGTGCAGGACAAGCCCAGTGTGTGTGATCAGGGGGTAATGACCCAGGACATGACAAGAGGAGGGTTCATAGGGAGCTCTCAAGGGATGAACCCAGTGGAACAGATTGTAGAAAGATCGAGGTCTCTGTTAGACTTCAGTCCGACAGGGGTTCCTTCAGATGCCATGAGACACTCAGGGTTGGGATTAATGACTCCGCAGATCCCAGGTGCGAATGCGTCACAACCACCAACGATACAGGCTGGAAATATCTTGTTGCAAGGTTTAACTGCGCAACAATTGAATGAGTGGTTAGAAAAGTTGAGTTCACCACAGACCACCCTTGCGACAGCAGAGCGGTCAGAAAGGGAAGAGTACCTGAATTTTGTGAGGTTAGGCATGGAAGCAGCTGAGTTAGTTGAAGGGAGCATGGGAGTAAACAGACTATAGTATACAGAGGCAGAATTGAGATATGTATGCACAAAGATAACTAAAGAGGTGAGCAAAGTACATCAGAGGATGGCAAACCTAGCAGATAAATATGGCATAGACTTAGACAAAACCAAGCACCTGAAAAGGAGTTACAGATTAGACTTTGAGCCTAAAGATTTTGATCACATGAGGTCTACTGGAATGAAGGCACACCTTAAGGAGATACTACAGAGTGCGCAGGTTTGGGGAGCTTTAGAGAAGTGGGAAGGCAGATGGGCAAAGAAGAGAGATAAAAGGAAATGTGACTACTTGGAGCATCAGCAGATAAAACCGGCTCCGGATACCGGTACAATAAAAATGCTACCCATGAGAGAGACGGCTGGAGGGGTTCTTGTCCATGTACCATGGTCTAGAGGTGACATTTTGTCCTTCACAAATGACTTCCCCAGGCTGAGGGAAAAGCCAATAGAGTGGTACCAGCAGACAGACAGATTTGTGAAGCTCGCGAAGTGTCTTTGGGAAGACTTGAATACATTGTTTGAGATCATAGTTTCAGCGGATTTGTGGCTCGAGTGTAAGAGAAGCGTGGATTGGCCGACGGAAGAACCGGCAAGGGACAGAGTAACAGGAGCTCCGTCTCCTGAGGTGATGAGGTACTACTTTAAGGTAATTGAGTTTTTGAAGCAGAAAGTGTCACCGCAAAACATTGATTGGCAAAAGATTGATCGAACGGCACAGGAAGGCAAATAGTCGATACATGCTTACTATGAGAGGTTGTTGAAAGCATTCAAGCACTACAGTGGTACAGAGGTCATAGAGCCGAAAGATATGAACCACCTTGTGTTCAGGTTCGTTGAAGGGCTAAGACCAGAGATTAGCCAGATGATTAAGAATAATTTGATCTGTTGGCAAGCGAAGCCCATTGATGAGGTGTTACAGTATGCAAAATACTGTAGTGACGAGATTGACTTGAAGCAGAGAGAGCTGAAAGAGAAGGTGATGGTGATGCAAATTAAGGCAGCGCAGGCAGGGATGCAGGGAAACGGAGTACAACAACAAATGATGCAACAGACGCAGGGAAACTGAATGTTTCAGACGCAAACGAGAGGCAGAGGTCGAGGAGGTTTTGTGCACCATGGTCCAGATTTGAATACAGTAGTGGTTCAGAATGATGTACAAGGGATGAAGAAGCTGTTGCCATGACACGCGTGTGGGACACTGGAAGCGGGAATGTCCGATGATGGTGCAGGAAGGTGTTCTTCAGCAAAGCAATGATGTTAATGCATTTCAAAATGTTAAAGGACCAAGAATGAGGGGTCCTAATCCACATTTACGGAATAACATGGTTCAGATGCAGGGTCTCCAACCCATGCAACAAGTGCAGTTGCCACGTATGCAACCAGTGCAGATGCAGCAAGTGCAACAGCAGATTCCAGTGGTACCTAGACAGCAAATGCAGTTGCCCTTAGCGCCAATGGGACAGCAACAGGTGATGCTTTCTCAGCACGTCACCGGTCAAGGAATGGGTCAAAATAACACAGTGCAACAGTTCCCATTGCGTGGTGAGAATGGAAGAAACAATGAATGGTCGGATGACAGTTCGGATAGTGAGGAGTGCAGGCTGGCAGCGTCCCTAGAAGTAGATCAGAGGGGACCCTATGTGCAAGGGAAGGTGATGGGTCACAAGGCCTCATTTTTGGTTGACACAGGGGCTACACACTCTACAGTCAGAAGTGCAGAGGTACCAAAGCTGCCCCTTTCAGGACATACAATAGTGGGAGTGGCAGACCAGCTCCTGACTAACCTGATCACAGATCCGGTTCAAGTCGAGATTGGTACCTTTCAGGGATTGCACAGGTTTGTGGTCTGTGATTCAAATCCCGTGTCCGTACTGGGAAGAGACTTACTTTGTAAGACCAGGTGTTCTATCACCTGTTCGAATGAGGGAATTGAGGTGCAGACAAACAGTGATGACGAGGGGGATGATGGTCAGATCTCAGAGCCAGAAATGGAGACCACAGATGAAGAGTACCCCTTGATAAGCTTCTTCCCGATGTTCACAATGACTGACTTGCCCACAGTCCTGCAAGGGACAGTCACAGAGAAAGTGTGGGATTTGACAGGAAAGGAAGTGGGATTGATAAGAGGAATAGAACCAGTCAAAGTCGACGTAAAGCCAAATGCCGTGTTTCCCCAGGTACCACAGTACCACATGGCACAGGATGTCCTCATAGAGGTGACGCAGATAATTGCAGACTTTGTGAAGCAGGGGGTACTGAAAGACGTGATAAGCAGCCCATGTAACTCACCTATAATGGGTCTGAGAAAGCCCTGTGAGAAAGTTCGAATTGTTCAAGATTTACAAAAGATTAATGACATAGGCCCTCATTCTGACCTTGGCGGGCGGCGGAGGCCGCCCGCCAAAGTCCCGCCGTCAGGTTACCGTTCCGCGGTCGAAAGACCGCGGCGGTAATTCTGACTTTCCCGCTGGGCTGGCGGGCGGTCGCCTTCAGACCGCCAGCCAGCCCAGCGGGAAAGAGGCTTCCACGATGAAGCCGGCTCGGAATCGAGCCGGCGGAGTGGAAGCTGTGCGACGGGTGCAGTTGCACCCGTCGCGTATTTCACTGTCTGCGCAGCAGACAGTGAAATACATGTAGGGGCCCTCTTACGGGGGCCCCTGCAATGCCCATGCCAGTGGCATGGGCACTGCAGGGGCCCCCAGGGGCCCCGCGACCCCCCCTACCGCCATCCGGATCTCGGCGGTCCGACCGCCGGGATCTGGATGGCGGTAGGGGGGGGTCGGAATCCCCGCGGCGGTGCAGCAAGCTGCGCCGCCGCGGAGGATTCAATGGGGCCGCGGTACACTGGCGGGACCCCGCCAGTGGTGCCGGTCCGACCGCGGCTTTACCGCCGCGGTCGGAATTCCCATTGGAGCACCGCCGGCCTGTCGGCGGTGCTCCCGCGGTCCTCCGCCCTGGCGGTCAAAGACCGCCAGGGTCAGAATGACCACCATAGTGGTGAAGTGTTGCCCAATAGTGCCAAATCCAGCTGTGATTATGTTTCAAAATCCATGCAACGGGGGGCGTGGCTGGGCCACAAAAGAAGATGGCCACCTAAGTCCGGAGCTCCGTGCCGCAGTGGCCCCGAGGAGGCGGCGGGGTCCTATGGAGGCCGAAAAATCGCCTTAACGCACGCCGAAACCCTCCCACAACCTCGAGCTTCCGTCCGAACCTCAACAACTGGCCGCCGAGACCCTATCGGCCGACAGCGCGCCTCGGAGGGAAAGGGTGAAAAATGGCCTACAGAGAGGGCGGAGCCGCGTCTCCTCGACCAGAAAACCGTCTCTCTTAAGGACGGAGGAACCCAGTCCGAAAGACCCTGAGGAGCCTCCCAAAGCCCAGGACCTCCGATCTTGAGTGGGGACACGCTCCGGAGCACCAGGGGATCTAGGGTGCACAATATCGAGGTAGGCCCAACTGCGGAGGGGGAGCCCCGCTCTCGAGCCAAGAGAGGAGCCGGCCTCCCTACCATTATGGCGACTGGAGTCGCAGGCACAGTCCTTCGCATCCTATTTCCAAAGGGAGGCGGTGAGCATTTATCCTCTATTTGGCCCGGGAGAGGAAAGAAGACAATGCCGCGGAGCGGCGAGGGGAACGAGGTGAGGAGGCGAGGAGGGGCGAACCAGGACAGTAAACAATAGAAAGGAATAAAGACACGGAAACAAGAGAAGAAGGGGAGTAAGGGAAAAATAAAAGGAAGGAGGAAGAAAGAGCAAACAGAAAAGGGGAAGAAGAGAGCTAAGAACCAAGCTAAACAAAGAAGGAGAGGGGAGGCGAAAGGGGGGGGGAAGAGGAGAAGACAGAAAGAAAGAAGAAACACACCAAAAAATCCCCCCCCCCCAACCCATCCGGGAACAGAAAAAGGATCAAATAAATTACCGCCTCAACCCTAAAATCCCCCCAAAACAAAACAAAAAAAGAAGAGGAGGGGAAAAAGAAAAGGGAAAAAAAAAAAGAAAAAGAGAGAATATAAAAAGTCATAACAAGACAAGAGCCGGCTGACTGCATAACACTGCTTTCGCCAGACTCCGAGGAAAACTCTGGAACCAGCTGGACAACACAAGCAGACGGACAAGGCGATGCCCGGCAGCAAAACAAACCAGAAACCCACTGGTAAGTCGGCACGACAATTATTATTCTCTGAAGCTCTCCATCACAGGCGTCCAATATCTACGATAACAGGACCTCACTCACCACCCTCCCAAACACAATCCACCGCAATGTCTGACAAGGAACAATCCATAACCATGGAAAAAATACTACAGGAGATCACCGCTGTCAGCCGCCGAATAGAGGGAATGGACGCTTCTCTGTCTTCACTGACCCTGGAAACCAAATCTATGAGATCAGACATTGCAGGTTTTCAAACCAGGGTGACAGGCTTGGAACACCGCATGGGCTCATTAGAAACGCAGATGACCACTTATCGAGACAGAGACCAAGACCTCCTTTACCTTAGGAGTAAACTCACAGACCTAGAGGATAGGAGCCGAAGAGATAACATTCGCCTACTGGGAATCCCGGAGCATGAAGAAGGTACAGACATGCAGGCCTTCCTGGGCTCCGTTCTCCCCAAACTAACCTCCCTGGACTTCGACCCACCGCTGGAATTCCAAAGAGCACACAGAGTAGGCCCGAAACGTTCTGATACATCTTTAAGACCCAGACCGATAATCGCTTGTCTATTACGCCACAACCATGCCCAACAGATATTACAAACGGCGCGTAAACAGGGCCCTTTCCGGATAGGCCAACATGACATCCGAATAACGGCTGATTACTCCAAGGACACCAACGAACGAAGAAAAGCCTTCCTAGCTCTAAGACCTCGACTTCGCCAAATGGGGATGAAATTCGGCCTCTTCGACCCCGCCAGAATGTGGGTCACCAATAACAGTATATCCAAAGACTTCTATAATCCAGACGAACTGAGCCTTTTCCTTGACTCTTTTCAACATCAGCCTATGGACTCTACCAATCCAGACTGTTCACAAGATACCGGGAGAGAAAACGAAGGGGGAGGACTCTTACCCCTGGGCCCAGAGAAAGAAGGCCCGCTCCGTCATGACACCGACCTCAATCACAGGGGCAGGGACGCAGAGAGGCTAGCCAGACTACACAACGACAGGGGTCAGGTTCTCCACGCTGTGGCAATCTACACCCAACTGTCAGAAAGAGACAAATCCAGATCACCTCTAAAACCAATGACTGTACCCCCCTGAGACACCGATCCCTCGCTGGGTGCATGTGAGATGATTACAAGACATTGAAACTGGAACGACGAGAACTCACGGAAGGATGAGTACAAGCCTGGGTTTTGTTTGTAACCATTATTACTTAACAATCGTCAATAACCTTTTTAACAACATTAGATGACCATTATGTTTAGATGTTCTACAAGATAACACGGGGCTTTATTCAATAACACTGTTGCATAGACATCCACTGTATAACACGAAACGCACAAGCCGGATCTTGCAGACCCCACAGGTGATGCAAACACATACATCGGGACCTTGCTCAGTAGGGACAAGTTCCAACACCTAAAGAGAAGCTGCCATTCACCCCCTCACAGCACTACTACAATATAGAATATTCGACAACACAACACCACACAATAACAACAAGACTACATGAACAGGCCCGATCCTGCAGACAAGTCGTAATGCTGTCCCCTCTCAGCTAAATCTACCACCCTCCACTTCTCCCTTAAACGGCCGTTCCGGGAAACAAAACGAATGTAATATAATCTACACGCAATAATACACACCCCGACGATCACTAGAGTACTGCCACAGGGGACGATAAGATATAATACAACACAACATTACATATTACGGAGATGCACCACTACTTCTTACGGGAACACTATGGCGGTCATTCTGACCGTGGCGGTCGGCGGTCGCCGCCCGCCAAGCGGTTCCCGCCGAAAGACCGCTCCGCGGTCAGAAGACCGCGGCGGCCATTCTGGTTTTCCCGCGGGGCCGGCGGGCGACCGTCAGAAGACCGCCAGCCGGCCCAGCGGGAAAGCCCCTTCAACAATGAAGCCGGCTCGGAATGGAGCCGGCGGAGTTGCAGGGGTGCGACGGGTGCAGTGGCACCCGTCGCGATTTTCACTGTCTGCTTTCTTTGTGGGGCCCTGTTAGGGGGCCCCTGCACTGCCCATGCCAGTGGCATGGGCAGTGCAGGGGCCCCCAGGGGCCCCACGGCACCCGTTCCCACCATCCTGGTTCTGGCGGGAAGGCGGTCGGAATCCCCATGGCGGTGCTGCAAGAGGGGCGAAACCGCCGGCTCCCCTTTTCTGACCGCGGCTTTACCGCCGCGGTCAGAATCGCCCAGGAAGCACCGCCAGCCTGTTGGCAGTGCTCCCGCCGCCCTCCGCCATGGCGGTCATGGACCGCCAGGGTCAGAATGACCCCCTATATCTCCATGGAGACATGACAAAAAGGTCGACATTCATACGTATTCCCCAGAATCCTCGCCATGAGGGGGATGCAACCCCCCCATATACTCGCGATAACACCTGACCACGTAGATGATGAGCAATAGACCAACCACTTGTATACACAACCCATGTTCCACCCTTCAATAACAACACCCACCCCGGGGCTGGTCCCACGACATATAAACTAATAGAATGTAATAAGATTACCTGTGTGGAAATAAGTTATATTGCGTTACGTTATGCTATATTATACTATGTTATGTTATACAAATTAACAGATTGCAGTGACATTATGCTGTTTGACATTATGTTGTTTGACATAGCGATATTATTCTATATAAGTATAGTAATATTTCAACTGTTATTATGTGCAAATGTACTCCAATATCCTGATCTGAATCGGCATTATGTTACTTAACACCCTCCCCCCCCCTGCCCTCTCCTCTCCTCCGGCCCTTTAGACACCCACCCCTTGATCCCACAAATCACTTCTCCCCCCCCTTACACAAATACCAACACCTACGGTAACATCTACATTACAACCATCACCACATTTATATCTATCATTATAATCATGATTACAAATACACACCCTGATCCACACCCACCCCCCTCCTCGACCAATATACCCTCACAACATAGAACCCATTGCGATGACATACATCAAGTACAGTGATCGCTAGCCCCCTTTCACTCGAAAATAGGATAAACATTTACCCTATTAACTTAGACACTAGACACTGCGAGGTATCAACTGGACCCTTCTCCATCTCTTAATCCAGGCCAGTGCGAACTCCCCCTCTACCACCTTTCCCACTGTACCCACCCTCACCATATTAAAATTATGTCACCAAATCCCCCCCCCCATTATCTACACATTATACCCTCCCTCATCAACATAGCTACTACCCTCTCCCGGCCCCCCCCTTCCATAATATGCCCATGGATTCCCCCCATATCCGTTCCCCTCCTCAGGAGCTCAGCTCAGAACCTGTGCATTCGACCACCTTGGATCAATACTGGCCTCCCCCTGCCCCAACGCCGCCTCCTTGGCAGAGAGGCTGCATCGACGACATTAGGAGGTCGGATAGGACTCGGACTCGCCGTTTACAGACCGTCCCTAAGGGAGCATAGTACTCCCGGTCCTCCCTATATCCCTCTAACCTCTTCCCCTCCTAATCACCACATCCATTCCCCTTTACAGACAAACGCTAACTCTAGCCTTCTTTCCTCCCATATTATCCCTTTCCCCTCCCTCACCAACCCCTACACGTTCTTGTTTCTCCCCCCCCCCTTTTCTTGTTGGGGTACCCGACCCTCATCAGCTGCCTCTGTCTCACCCCTCGAACTCCCAAATATTCATATTACAGCGAACACAGTACCACACGACTACCACCCCCAGTATTGCTGAAATTCCTTCCTCCAACTCAGTATGCCAGAGACAACCCACCACATAGTACACCCTCTACGAATCCTCTCTTGGAATGTTCATGGCATGACGAATTACATCAAACGGAAAAAGATCTTGTCATATTTCCAATCTAAAAAAGCAGACATAGCCCTGATCCAAGAAACGCATCTTGATAATATAGAGTCCGACAAACTTAGACGTGACTGGGTAGGAAAGGTCCTCTTCAGCTGCTGTTCAGAAGATCAGGGAATCAAGGGAGGCACACCTCGTAAATGTGGCGTAGCGATACTAATACGTAAATCCCTGCCGACTACGATCATTAAAACATGGAATGACACAGAAGGGAGATATACATTTGTCAAACTGAAAATAGGAAATACCTTCCTATGTGTGGGCTCTGTCTATGCACCAACCGGACCAAAGCGTTCCTTCTTCCTACAACTCAATCACGTACTGACCGAAATAGGGACCACACACTAGGAGGGGATTGGAATCTTGCTAGAGATGCCATACTGGACAGGACAGGCCCCATCGATGTGGGCAATAATCCCGATAGGGCCTTACTGACGGACATCACAGCAGATGTAGGTCTAGTCGACTGCTGGAGACTAACACACCCAAAGGACAAGGAATTCACATTAATTTCGTCCGTCCATGGCACCCAATCACGCCTGGACTATTTTCTTGTATCACACACCATAATCCCCCAAATACTAGACACTAGCATCTTAGATAGCGGACTCTCAGACCATTCCCCGATGTTACTCTCTATTCAGGTGGGCTTGACCTCTCCTGGTCGTAAACCATGGCGCTTTGCCATACACAGATACCGTTCCCCCCAGGGGAAAGAGCAACTCAAGGCCCACATATCCACATACATGACCGAAAACATAGGCTCTGTGACATCCAAGCGGGTCTTATGGGCAGCGGCTAAGGCCACTCTGAGAGGGAACATGATGAGGGACGCAGCACTGGCCAATAGAGATAGGGAGGTCCGCTACCGCACCATAGAAGACACGATCCAACGCCTCACCAAACAATACACTACTCAGCCGTCCCCAGCGCTACACCGCTCCCTCGAACAAGCCTGAATGGCACACAACGATCTTTACACAACGCAGGCAGAATATGCACTACAAAGATTACGTCACCGCCACTATGAACAAGGAGAAAAGGCCGGACGCCTCTTAGCGGCACAGCTCCGACAGAGAGATGCTGCCTCAGCTATCCCAGCTATAACGTCTCCCTCCGGAGCAGTACTGACCCGCCCGCAAGACATTGTGAATGAATTTGCTACATATTATCAACTCCTTTACACCCCCGAAACCCCGACCAACCAGGCACAGACAGAGGCATTTCTCACGGCGGCAAAATTGCCCTGCCTATCAGAAGCCGGCCGAGCTCTCCTTGAGGGCGATATAAGCAAGGAAGAAATTATACAGGTTATCACAAAATTCCCATACCATAAATCCCCGGCCGAAGATGGATTCCCAGCGGAATTTTACAGATGGTCAGGAGAGGAGACAACCACAGCAGTACACGAGGCACCCATGGAGGCGTGCCAGGAGGGCTCTCTGGGTGCCCTGTCCAACAGAGCCACGATTGTCGTCCTGCCTAAACCTAGAAGGGACCCCCTACTTTGCAGTAGCTATCGCCCCATTTCCCTTTTAAACGGAGACGTTAAATTATTAGCTAGTGTCGTTGCAGCACGTCTACGCAAAGTCATACCGTCCCTAATCCATAATACCCAGGTGGGATTCGTACCGGGCCGCACTTCCAGAAACCATATGCGCACACTATGCCACACCCTGCTTGAATCGTTAAACCTACCAGAAGAAGCCTTGGCACTATCCCTCGACGCGGAGAAGGCATTCGACCGCATCAAATGGCCCTATCTATTCACCACCATGAAACATTTTGGTCTCGGAGATCAATTTATTTCTAAAGTCCGATTATTATACGATCACCCTACGGCACAAGTTAACTGCGGGGGCTTTCTGTCGGACCCATTCCCCATCGGAAGGGGCACTCAACAGGGCTGCCCCTTGTCTCCGCTCCTATTCCTACTAGCAATGGAACCGCTGGCGGCAACTATAAGGAATTCTCAACAGATAACAGGTATCTCCTTACTAGGGGGTTCCTCCAAAATCTATCTATATGCAGACGATATTCTGTTAACCTTGTCTGCCTTAGAAAGATCCATCCGATCCCTACTCTCTATCATAGAAAGCTTTGCACCCTTGTCCGGGTATCGAGTAAACTGGGACAAGAGTGAATCGTTGCCCCTATCTCACGTAACAACGAGAGCTGCAATCCATGGCCGCCCATTTAAATGGACCCCAACCCACCTCAAATATCTGGGGACATATATTAACCGAGGCTTAGAACACATGGGGGGTTATTCTAACTTTGGAGGAGGTGTTAATCCGTCCCAAAAGTGACGGAAAAGTGACGGATTTACCACCAGCCGTATTACGAGTCCATTATATCCTATGGAACTCGTAATACGGCTGGTGGTATATCCGTCACTTTACCGTCACTTTTGGGACGGATTAACACTCCTCCAAAGTTAGAATAACCCCCATGGTCAGGGATAACCTAGACCCTCTTATATCCCGAATGAAACAGGACTTTGCCAAGTGGATCTTACTCAGCCTATCTATGTGGGGCAGAACACAGGCGGTTAGGATGGTCACCCTCCCCCGCTTCACATATGTTTTAGGCATGCTCCCCCTACAGATTCCGCTCTCTCTTCTCCGAAGGATTGATACTTTGATAAGGTCCTTTGTCTGGGGTTCTATACGGCCAAGACTAAAACCGGGGACAATATTAGCGTGCAGACCCTATGGAGGACTAGGTCTACCCTCAGTAGAACAATACTCTCTAGCCCTACAACTATCACAACTAGCCTACACACTACCAGGCACTCCAGACCCCCCACAATGGACAATCACGGAGAAACACATACAGGGACAACACTCCGAACTAGGCGGGATATATACCGACTACTCTCACTCGTCCAATCCTATCCTCGCGGCCACAAATACAGCGTGGCGCAGAGCCCACCGGCTACTGGGAGTGCACCCTTCTCTACATGCCCAAGCCCCTTTAGCGGGAAACAAATGTATAAAAATAGGGGGAAGTACCCTAAGATGGCCCCAGTGGAACGACGCTGGTATCCACAACATAACTCAAATAATAGATGGCAAAGATTTCCGGTCCTTTGAATCCCTACGGGAAGAGTTCGGAATCCACAAAAATCAGGAATGGAGGTACATGCAACTCATGTACTGTATGCGCAAGGCCCTAGGACCCCCACCTCCGTGGACGATCAAAACCTCACCCGTTGTCAATTACCTGCAGAAATGGGGCCGGCACAGAGGAGTTATGGCCGGTCTATATGCAGAGATTGCGAACCATCTTTACTCGCAACCCCTCCTAGGACGACTGCGTCTCAGATGGCAAGATCGACTAGCGATAGCCTACACAGAAGAAGATTGGCAAGACATAATCGAAGCCCTAGACAGAGGGGTCCGCGAGGCCCGCCTGAAATTCTGTCTCTTCAAAATCCTCCAGGACTGGTACTGGACCCCCACAAAACTCTTCAGGGCAGGTCTGATACCACATGCGAGGTGTTGGCGATGTGCAGAGCTCCATTGTGATCTACTTCATATTCTGTGCCACTGTCCGACGATACAGCCCCTATGGGAAGCTGTGTTCCAGACACTTAGGGATTTCATATCAATACCAAACCCGTCACCGATAACACTCATTATCTTACACGACATGCGCCCATACCCCTCCCTATCACGCCCCCATAAACGACTACTTCACACGGCAATTGCCACAGCAGGAGAAGTGTGGCTCAATGGTTAGAGCGGCAGACCCTGAGGCTTTTTACATTTTAATTTACATTTACAGCGAAAATCTGTATTCTTTGACACTGGAGGTCTGCTGTTACCCCAACACCAACGGAATGGATGACAGCCATGTTCCAAACAGCTACCCATGAGCGAGTCATTTATAACCTACAGGATCAAGCGGCCCTATTTACAGAAATTTGGAGCCCCTTCCTGACAAGACCATGAGGCAGCTGGCTGATGGTCAGTGGATGGCAGTTGACACCCCACCATCTTCCTTTCTCTCCTTCCCTCGCTTCCCTCCCTGCTCTCCTACCCCTTTCCTCCACTCCGGAGACTATTCATCCCAGAGAACATCCTTTACATCATGCCATATCGACCCGCTTAAATACGTACTAGAAACTATCCTTCTTGGTTTTGCTCGATCAGAGGCTAATTGTCCAACATTAGTAGGCAAGACCAGATTCTTTATACATCTAATCCTGAATCTACACAGATACTCTCCCTTGTCTACCCTCCCCTGGAATGGCCCTCTCCCCCCCATAAATGTATCCTCTTGGCCCACCCTACAATACACGTTGATAAATGTATCACATGGCACAATCCTATAAGATCGTCGGCAAATGACGAGGAACAACCGGAATATCCATCTAATAACCCAGAAACACGGAGCCAAAATATTTGCCTTTCCCCCCTAATATTCTACCTAACCCTCCTACTTCCCCGTTCTCCTCTCTATCACTCTTCTCTCTCTCCTGCTCCCCTCTATTACAATTTGACCCCCAATAACCTCTACCCCCCTTCCTCGCACCCTCCCTAATTTTCAAACCTTAGTCTATGTCGACGAATCAATGTACCTATTAGACAATGTACATTCAGATATCATTTGTAAAATTACCATCTGAACCACGGATTACTGAAAAATGTCAATGCATACTGTGTTTTGTCTTATATTTTTCTCTAATAAAAGATTTACAAAAAAAAAAAATCCATGCAACGCAGAATGGTTCTCAGTTGTCAATTTGTCCCAAGCGTTCTTTTCCGTGCCTCTTCATGAGGACAGCCAGTTTCTTTTCAGTTTTAAATTCCTGGACAAGGTTTACAGTTGGTGTCGAATCCCTCAGGGGTTTTCGGAGTCACCATCTATCTTCAATCAAATTTTGAAGAAGGATTTGGAGTCGTTGGAACTACCTTTCCAATCGACTCTAGTGCAGTACATTGACGATCTGTTGATTGCTTCCAAAACAAGAGATGACTGCAAGTACGATACTATTGCCCTATTAAACTACTTGGGAAAGAATGGGCATAAGGTGTCCCCAAAGAAGCTGCAGTACTGTCAGAAAGAGGTGAAATATCTAGGCCATCTGATTGAGAAAGGGTCGAGGTAAATATCCAAGGAAAGAGTCACTGCCATATTGCAGATGAATCCCCCGACATCTCGGAGAGATGTTAGGATGTTTCTGGGAATGGTGGCTACTGTCGTCAGTGGATTCCGAATTTCTCAGTTATCTCCAAGCCCTTGGTGAGGCTGACCGTTAAGGAGGTTAAGGATGGCCCAGATACTCTAATTATGTCCGAGAAAGAGATGAGGGCGTTCATTGAGCTGAGGGAGTGCATGTGCAGGGCTCCAGCTTTAGGTATGCATGATTACACAAAGCCTTTTGTCTTGTTTTGTCATGAACGTGATGCTTGTTCTTTGTCTGTCCTGACACAGGTCCATGGAGGTGCAAACCGACCAGTAGCATATTTTTCAGCTACTTTGGGCCCAGTCGCAGCAGCCTTACCAGGTTGTTTGCGTGCAGTTGCAGCAGTTGGTCAAAGCCTCACACAGTGTGAAGGCATCGTGATGGGACACCCGTTAACAGTTATGGTCCCACATTCAGTTGAAATTTTGCTGACCCGAACCAAAACTCAGCACATGACAAATGCCAGATTAACAAAGTCTGAAACAATTATATTGGGGTCACCAAATGTGTCATTGAAACAATGCACTGTGTTAAACCCGGCAACTTTGCTTCCAAATCAGAATACAGAAGTTGGTGATGCTGAGGAGGTAGAAAATGATTGTCTTGAGGTAACAGAACTGGGCACCAAACCGAGATCTGACATTAAAGACACCCAACTGGAAGAAAATGATTACATTCTCTTTGTCGATGGCTCATGTCTGAGAGATTCAGTAGGAGTACTGAGAGCCGGATACGCTGTGTGTACAATCACTGGTATCCTAGAAGCATCTTGGCTTGAAAGAGAATAGTCGGCTCAAGTGGCTGAATTGGTTGCCCTTACTAGGGCGTGCCATGCCGCTGACAAGTTGAAAGTCACAGTCTATACTGACAGCAGGTACAGATTTGGGATTGTCCATGATTTTGGCCAGTTGTGGTCACAGAGGGGTTTCCTGAACTCCTCTGGTTCTCCAGTGAAAAATGGCGAAAGAATTAAGGAGCTGTTGCACACGATTCAGTTACCTCTTGAAATTGCCGTGGTGAAATGCAGTGCTCATGTGAAATCACAAGATTTTGTGTCAATGGGAAATGGATATGCGGATCAAGTCGCAAGGTTTTGCGCATTGAACTGTATATCGTTCAAGGATCAGTGAGAATTGTTACCTGAAACAGAAAATGAAACATGCACAGGTTACGCATTAAGAGTGGTTGACACTCTGGAGGAATTAAGGTTATTACAGGGTCGTGCCAGCAGGGAGAAGAAACGTGCTTGGCTCAAGATGCAATGTGTACAAAGGCCAGACGATTTGTGGGTTTCAGACTAGGGTAAAATGGTTTTGCTGAACAGTCTTTTGTCACAATTTGCAAGGTTTTACCATGGGCAAGCACATATTGGGAGAGACGCCATGATCAGGTTGTTCAAAATTGATTGGTTCAATCCAAAATTCAGACAAGCCACAGAAGTGATTTGTCACTGGTGCATCATCTGTCAGCAGATGAATGCGGGGAAAGAGACAGTGGTAAATTTGAGCCACATTGGGAGAGCAGGAGGTCCATTTAGCAGAATGCAGTTGGATTTTTTTAAATGCCTGTGTGTGGAGGTCTGAGATACGTGTTGGTGATTGTGTGTATCTTTAGTCACTGGATTGAAGCTTACCCCACACGTAGGAATGACAGCCTCACAGTAGCGAAGTTGCTGCTTAGGGAATTGATACCACGTTTCGGGTTTCCGATCTCTTTAGAATCAGATAGAGGAAGTCACTTCAACAATGAGGTGGTTAAGCTCTTGTGTGCCACCCTGAACATTGAACAGAAGTTACATTGCAGTTAGTGCCCTGAAGCATCAGGACTAGTTGAGCAAATGAATGGTACTCTAAAGTCGAGAAAGGCAAAAATGTGCGCAACTACAAATTTGAAATGGCCTGATGCATTGCCCTTAATGCTCATGTCAATGAGAAATACACCCAACAAGAAAAAAGGACTCTCTCCTCATGAAATTCTCATGGGCCGAGCTATGAGATTGCCCGCAGTGCCTGCAAATGCTCTTGTGAATATCATGGATGATATGGTGTTGGACTACTGCAAGGGTCTGGCTGACGTGGTCCACTCTTTCTCTCACCAGGTGGAAGCAACCACATTGCCACCGATAAATGATCCAGGTCACAACCTGAAAGCTGGTGACTGGGTTGTTGTCAAGAAACAAGTGAGGAAGTTGTGTTTGGAGCCACGTTGGAAGGGGCCATATCAAGTGATACTGACAACTACTACTGCTGTGAAATGTGTGGGGATTCCAAATTGGATCCATGCCAGTCACACAAAGAAGGTGACATGTCCAACTGATGAGGAATTTGTGCTGTCGAAAATAACAGCTACAGAAAAGGAAGTCTCAGGGCCGGAGAGTAATCAAGGGGAAACTGAGACAGGAGGAGAGCCCGTTGAGGACGGCTTGGTCACTCAAACAGCAACCGAGATCCAGAGGGGTGACAGTAAGCCTATCTCAACTGAGGCCCCAGGAGGACCGACCCAGAGAGAGTTTCTCCCAGAAGCAGACAGATACGTGTTTGAAGTTGAACCCCTGACAGACCCAGAACGCGAAGGAGTTGAGGCGGAAGGAAGTCAGAGTGTCCAGACTCCTCCTGAGCCGCTTGCAGGTCCAGCAAGAGAAAACACCATAGCACAAGAGGAGGGCGTTGAACAGCAACCAGGAAAGCCAAACAATAAAGGGACACTGAAAGGAGGTAAGTGGCCATAATCGCAAGTGATAAAAGGAAAGGTGGTTGTTGATGAAACAATAGAGGAAGAGGTTGATACCACAAGGAAAGAAGACCTGAGCGAAGGAGAATTGCAAGGTGACCGCAAGCTGAAAAGAAAGAGAGTAGCAAACAGAAGATATGCGGGTCCTGAATGGGCTTATGCAACATCAGCTGAGTGGCAACAGGAGTTCTTGGCATTTTGTTTTGATCGAGAAGTTCCAGGTCCATACTATGGTACCTGAGTTTGGCAATGAGGAAAAGAGACTGTGTTAAGCTGAAGTTGAGTTAAGAAACGTGAGAAAAGAGACTGATAAATTACCGGATGTGTCACTGTCAACCTGAATTGACTTTCAAAAACTGATTGTGACAAGCTGCTAACTGAATTGACAAGGATCCTGGGAGTGAATGAGAGAGAGCTGTAAATACTTGCTGAAGAAAGACTTTGCTTAGCCTTGCTGAAAGAAAAAAAAAGAGAGCTTTATCCATCCTCAGTTGGTTGTTTACATTTGTAGTACTTTACTTTCTGATTCTTTACAGATCATGCCGAGTACAGGAGATGACAGTGAGGGGAGTAGGCGTTGTAAATATTTGGGTGTTGCTCTGGGTGTTGTGTGTGATATTCATTATAGCTTTGTTTGTGGAGATGCGATTAGTGGATGAGAATGAAGCTAACAATGCTACAATTTCTTGGACTGCTACACTAACACCTTGGGAGAGGTTTGAGCAAGATACAAGGTATCTGCATGAGGAAACTAACACAAAAGGGGAACTGTCTACTGATGATTTCTATCGCTTGCTGAGTGAGCATGTTGACACTATGGATGCAAAAGCTTGTTATGTGTGTACACAAATTCCTGTTTCAGTTCAAGAGGGAGTTACATATCACAGTTTGCCACTAACTTATGGGATAAGTTGTAGTTTGCTACTAATGCGTTTTTATAACCAAGAAGAAGTGCAATATTTTTACTCCAACCATGACTTGATATTCTCTTATGTGCCTATCATAGAAGATTTGAATAGTGTAGCTAAATATTAGGCCATAAAGCTGATTAAAGGGTTCTTTGAACCTAGAGTAACAATTAGTACATCTTATGCACACTGCAATAATTTGACATGCTTGCTTACACCGGTAGAGAAAAGCTTTTTAGCTCACACTGAACATAGAAGAAGGATTTTAAAGGGGAAATTAGAAAAAGGACTGCAGCAACGATCCTTTATTAATAGTGGTAGTGACAATGGAATTAGGGAACAAGGGAAACTAGCTTTAGATGCGCGACCTGTAGGTAAGCTTTGCATAACACGACCAAAGTCATATTATGACAACGTGTTTGTGGGAATGAGTGAATGTAAGCATGTGTTTTTGTTTCAGAGTAAATGGACATTCATGTTAAATGGAATGGATCAAGTGATCCCAGGGGTCTATTGTATATGTGGACTTAATGCTTATTACCGTCTTCCAAAGGGATGGTATGGGACATGTTATTTGGGAATAGTTTTCCCAAGGATTTACCAGCTAGAAGATTTAAAGAAATTCCCGAAAGTGACTAAATTACTTCGTACTAGACAAAAGAGAGAAACTGCTGCTAGTGTAGTGGGGTGCATATTTGGAGCAATAATAGTAGGGGTTATCGGAAGTTGTCTACTATTGTGGATAACATGCTGACAAATTTCACAGGAGCTATACTCCTGATGGATACTGAACTTGCTGCGGAGAGGGCTATGACTCTTCAAAACAGGCTTGCTTTAGACATTCTTTTAGCGAAAAATGGCGGAGTCTGTAAGATGCGTAATGAGCGTCACTGCTGTGCCTACATACCTGACAATAGTAGTGAGATTAGAAGTATGTTTACTAACTTAACAAGAGTTAGTGCAGATTTGAAGGAATTGAAAGAACCAGGTGCGTGGGAAAAGGTTGGAAAGGGACTTGCTCATGTGGGAAACTGGTTTAGTAATATTTGGCATGGGATATTGGGAAAACTAATGCAGGGAATAGTGATTATTCTGGCTTGTTTATTTGGGCTATGGTTATCATGCAAAATTAGCAAAAGGATTAAAGCAAAATTGGCAAAAAGTAATGCGAGGAGGGAGGAAAAGAAAAGAGAACAATTGTTCAGCACAAAATATGAAAAGGCAAAACCAAAGAAAGAAATTGAGATGAAAGAGATTAAGAAATGTCAAGGTTGTTAAAGAAGGGATTTGTGTGATGACAAGAGTCATCAGAGGAGGGATTGTTGGAGTGTAGTTTCTTTAATCAAAATGTATGTGAACTGCTTGCAAAATGATGTGTAATGAAGCTGCATAGAAAACGTGACAGACTAATATTAGCATATGTGTTTGAAATGTGTGAAATTGACTAATAATGAATTAGTAATGTACTAATGCATGATTTTATATTAGCATTGAGAGTTATATGTTAAGGTTTTGTTAAATTAATCATTAGGCCTTAGTTAGCAAGGGTCTGGGCCTAGCTGCCTGGTCTCATATTAAATGTGTTTTTCTAACGTGCAATGTGCTGTCTTCCTGGAGGACATAAAACTGTACTTTTCTAGAAGCTAGAGATGTGTGTGTAACCGTAGTAAATTCTTTCTCATGAGACCCGACTTGCTCAAGGAGACATTCTTGCTGAATGCAACAGTGTAATTCGCAACAGGTACAAGGTCGCCCAAACTGGTAAAGACAATGGAGCTACTGACTGAAGCGTGGAGTGTAACTTTTCCTACCTGACATTCTACCCATTGAAGACGTAAATCACAGGAGCCAATAAACTGCATGAGAACTGTTTTAGGTGAAAATTCTAGTGAAGTGATCAACGGATCATTGGATAGAGATTACGATGCACCAAACCTTGACCAATTGGAAATCAGAGACTTGTCTGCCAATTTGATTTAACAACGTGGTACAGGTAGAAATCAGCCATTAGAGGGACACCCCTGCTGTTACTCTGATATTCCGTCTAAATCCTTGCTGTTCTGATACTTTAAACCATCCTCACCTTTCTTGCCTTACCCAATACTTGCTTCTCCTCCTTATGAGGGAAGTATTCCTACTTACCCTATTCTGCCGAGACTTTGCTGTTCTATCCTGGCTGATGGTGGATCGACTGCTGTCCTGAGGACAAAGACTGATTCTGTATGCTGACCTATTATGGAGGGTAACTATATAGTGATGAATTATAATTGTCTGTTTGCCTTTTCTTTCTAGTTACCAACTGCTCTTTTGATAGAGGCCATAGTTAGATGTTTTCTAAATTTGTGTTACAAAATTGTTTTGCATGAAGCCCAACATGCCGATGCTAATCACAGGTTAGATAAGGAGTTCACTAATTTGGATGCAAATAGACAAATGACTGCATCTTGCTTTGTTGAATAAAGCGCTAATGATACTCTGCTAAAGTTAAGTCATGTTGACGTCGTGCTTTGTTCTAATGTTCATGATCTTTTCTTTGCTTAAGTCATAATTCAAGTTGCCACATTGTGACATTGTTAATGTGTTTCCTGGAATTAGACTAATAAACCTGCTGGTAGAGTGTGACTAATATGGAATAAATATCATAAATCTTACTAAACTCGTGTGGTTATTCATGGCTGAAAGGTCATGTTGTGTTTCAATTCCTTTTAATGCAATTAACTAATTTGATTGATTTGTTATTGTGAATATTGAAGAGGCTATTGATCTAATGATTGAAATGTGGAATCGATATCTCGTCTTAAGGTGTCTCCAATCAGGGTCAAAAGGTTCATTGGCCTAAAACGAGTCCCCGTGTAAGTAAAGTACCTAGGTCGGGAAGCATTATCACTAGCATGTGAATTACAGGGCATTTCTCAAAATGACGTCTTTCTTACATACTGTCCCACATTTGGAAGGCACAGATGTAGAGAAAGACAATTGGCAATAACAATTGTTCTTCTATTCTGTGTTCCTCCAAGTCTCCTGATAAAAACTGTACCTCCCTTCTGTGGGTAGGCCTATTGCCCGCGACAGGAAATACCCCAAAACGCTATGGCCCTCATTATGACCTTGGTGCGGGCGACCGCCAATGCGGCTGCACTCCCGTCGCGGTCATTATGAGATCCCCACTGGGCCGGTGAGCGGAAACCAGGTTTCCGCCCGCCGGCCCAGCGGGGATCTCGGCCGCAACACAGGAGCTGGCTCCAAATGGAGCCGGCGGTGTTGCGGCCGTGCGATGGGTGCAGTTGCACCCGTCGCGCTTTTAAGCTGCATGGGGCCCTGTCAGGGGGCCCCTGCACTGCCCATGCCAGTGGCATGGTCCGTGCAGGGACCCCCAGGGGCCCCGCGATTCCCCGTACCGCCAGCCTTTTCCTGGTGGTTCAAACCGCCAGGAAAAGGCTGGCGGTCGGGGACTCGTAATCCCCTGGGCGCAGCGCTGCCCAGGCGGATTATCACTGCCGGGGCAAATGTGGCGCAAAACCGCCGGCCCCGGCGGTGCGACCGCAGCGCTTCTGCCGCGGTCAAAATACCCAGGATTACACCGCCAGCCTGTTGGCGGTGCAATCGCCGAAACAGCCCTTGTAATGACCCCCTATGTGTACACATCACATTTTTCCAATGAAAACAGATGTGTTTTTTGCAAAGTGTCTAGCTCTGGATTTTGAGCTCTAGCTCAGCTGGCACATTAGGAAACCTAGCAACCCTATGTAGTTTTTAAACCGAGACACCTAGGGGTATCCAGAATGGGGTAACTTGTGGGGCTTTCACCATGTTCTTTCACCCAGAATCCTTTACAAACCTCAAAATGTGTACAAAAAAACACATTTTTCTCACATTTCAGAGATGCAAAGTTTTGGAATCTGAGGAGAGCCACATACTTCCTTCCACCCAGGATTTTCCCAGGTCTCCTGATGAAAATGGTACCTCACTTGTGTGGGTAGGCCTAGTGCCTGCGACAGGAAACTCCCCAAAACACTATGTGGACACGTCACAGTTTTCCAATGAAAACAGATGCGTTTTTGCAAAGTGCCTAGCTGTGGATTTTGGGCTTTAGTTCAGCCGCACATAGGGCAACACAACAAAATTATCATTTTTTTCAAACTAGACACCTGGGGAATCAATAATGGGGTGAATTGTGGGTCTCTCACCAGGTTCTGTCACCCAGAATCCTTTGCAAACCTCAAAATGTGTCTAAAAAACACATTTTCCTCACATTTCAGTGATGCAAAGTTCTGGAATCTGAGGGGAGCCACAGACTTCCTTCCACCAAGCATTCCACCAAGTCTCTCAATAAAAAGGGTACCTCACTTGTGTGGGTAGGCCTAGTCCCTGTGACAGGAAACGCCCCAAAACATTACATGGACACGTCACATTTTTCCAATGAAAACTGACATGTTTTTTGCAAGGTGCCTAGCTGTGGATTTTTGGGCACTAGCTCAGCCGGCACATAAGGAAACCTAGCAAACCTATACATGTTTTAAACTAAACACCTATAGGAATCCATAATGGGGTGACTTGTGGGGCTCTCACATCTGCTGTCACCCAGAATCCTTTGCAAACCTCAAAATTTGGCTAAAAAATTACTTTCTCCCCACATTTTGGTGATGGAATCTGAGGTGAGCCACAAAATTCCTTGCACCTAGCATTCCCCTAGGTCCCACAATAAAAATGTTACCTCACTTGTGTGGGTAGGCAATAATGATAACTAATGTGAGTGTACTAATTAGTCCTGGGATCAGGAACCATTTAGGGAAATCTATCAAACCCAGACATTTCTGAAAAGTAGACATCAAGGGGAGTCCAGGGAGGTGCCAGTTGTGAGGTTTCCTGAATGTTTTTCCCCCGAATGCCCTGCAAAGATAAATCATTGAATAAAAACACTATTTTTCCTTGCATTTCTGTGACGTGAACTACAGGAATATGCAGGGATCCACAAACTGTTTACCACTCAGCATTCCACAACTTGTCCTGATAAAAGCACTACCCCACTGGTGTTCCTGGGCTTACTACCTGCTGCAATAGTGGGAAGTGCAGAGCTGTCCCACTGTAGCACTATCTGTCGCTTGGCGAAGAGAAGCACAATGGCGGCAAGCCGCCGCATGTTAATAGGTAGTGGTTTAACATAGCCAAGTAATGCCATAAAAGGGTCTGGGTTGATGGGACATTCAAGAATAAGGGACAATGTGGCACAGATTATTTCCCAAAATATGTGCATATGTGTGAAGGTACATGTGAGATGAGCGAAATCCACTTGTGCTGCCTTGCATTTGGGACAGTGATGGGGCCTGGCAGGATCAAGTTTTGCCAGCGTTTTTGGGGTAGTAAATACTCTATGTAGAAATTTGTAGTGCAGGAGCTTATGCTTACAGTTGTTAGAGACATGTTTGGCCTGAGTGCAACATCAGTATCACGTCTTGTCCTGGATAGAGTATCCCAAATTCTGTTCCCATGCAGCCCGTGATCACTCAACGCTAGTGGGATGTAACTGTACCGCAAGGCGGTAGAGTCAGGAAATAAGGTTTTGACAATCTGGTGCACTGAGTACTATTGTGAGCCGGTGCACTCTGGAGGTTCTTCCGGTAAGGTATGCAAGGTATCATAGAGAGTATAGAGTAACCAGTTGATTATAAAGGCATCCATGGGGTTAACGGGAGACCAGTGCTTAATTTGTGCGTGTTGTTTCCGGTGCTGAGCACCGGCACTTCTTTTTGAGAGCTGGGGCTTACTCTTCTGCCTCAAGCATTTGCTGGGAGCAAGAGACACATATGGGAAAGACGGAGAAAGGGAAAAATGAAAGAGCATCACAAAGGGAGAAAGTAGAAGGCTGCTAGAGTGAGCTGAAGGGGCAGGGAGTGGCTTTATATAGATTGAAGAGGCCCGAGATGGCTTCAGGATTACGCTGCCTCAGTATTCCATGTTCCCACATTTAATTGCAGCAGCCACGTGTTTAAGAGGAGGGCTTTGGGCACCAGCACCTTTTTATTTACAAATTAAGCACCGAGGGAGACCCCTCCAGCAGAAGCTCTAGAGCGAAGCATACCATTCGAGAATAAGTGTCCAACAGTATGCAAATTGTGAGTTTTGAGTATACGTTGCACTAACCGCTCCCGAATAAGGGGGAGCAGGGATTGTTTGTAAGGGGTAGGTGGGGAGGGTATAGGATGCGCAGACCTCCAAGGTGTTCTAATTTAGACCACACCCAGCACGTGGTGGGAAATGTTTGTATTTCAGCAGGATGTCGAGGTAGTCCATGTGGAAGGAAAGAGGAAGTTCAGGGGCCTGTGCGTGCTCAGGTTTAAAATATGGGAGTCTCTATGGTACCAATAGTTCATAAGGCAGTGTCAATGTGCTCCACTTAATGCAGGGGCGACGTCCAACCCACACCAACCTCGTGAGTAATCCTTGCAGTATACCCAAAAATTATTTGTCAGAGTAATGGGGATATTTAAAAAAGAAAGAAAGAAAGCGAGGGACGGAGAACCACTATTTTAATGATGGCCATACGCCCAGCTAATGTAATGGGCAATTTGATCCATCGGTCTATTTGAAGGGAGGGTTTTCAACAGCAGGGCTGTAGTTTTGCGTATAACCTCAGAGCCATCTCTGTGTAGATGGATGCCTAAGCATTTAGTGCTGTTGGTACACCATTGGAACGGGAAGTCTAAGGGACATGGGACCGCGGGGTAGATTGTTTTGAATTGGGGTGGGGCACATTGTTTTGAACTGGGGTGGGGAACATTCTTTTGGATGAGAGTGGGGCAGGTTGGAGTGGAGCAGATTGCATGGGAGTGGGGCAGATTGTTTTGAACTGAGGTGAACCAGATTGTTTTGGATTGGAGTGGGGCAGATTGTTTTGGATTGGGGTGGGACAGATTGTTGTGGATTAGAGTGGGCAGATTATTTGGATTGCTGTAATGGAGGGGGTCAGATTTTTGGATTGGAGAGAACTGTTTTGGATTGGAGTAGGTTGGGAGAAATGGAGTGTGGTGGAGTGGAATGGATTGGGGTGAGTGGTTTGGATTATAGTGGAGTGGAGTGGATTGGGGACAGTAGTTTTGATTGGAGTAGTGCAGATTGGATTAGAGTGGGGTGGATTAGGGTGTAGTGCACAATTATGTGTTAGAGCATCATTTTAAAAATTACAAATCAGAAAGAAAAAATGTTGGTTTGCAACATCTTTTTAAGCACAGCGCCCTCGAGCAGAAACAAAACAAAACATGAGTGCAAAGTTAAAAAGAAGACTTGGCAAAATAAAAACGTTAGCTATAGTAAATAAAACTTTGCACTTTTGTTTGTCCTGCTGAGCACGTTTTTGGCAGTAGTGCGGCGTATGTTTGCTGGGCACAAGAAGTTAAAAGGAACAAAATAGTACCTCAGCCACCTCAGGAGCAGCAGACTGACAATGACTAAATTGAATCAATCAGTGTTTGGTCCCTGCTCCACGGACAAGAATAGAAATGATGCAAGCCCTGTAGTGACCAATTACAAGGCTGTAAAGAAGAGTCCCATGCAAGCCAACAAATGGTAAGCAACAGACGGGCTCCAAGACCTTTTATAGTTACAAAAGTCTTGCAGGCGAGAAACATGCTATCGCAGGCTCAACTGTAAAAACACAAGAGACCTGCATCTGCTTATAAAGCGCTTCCAGCCATGTTCTCGCGGCCCCATAGAACAGAAATATACAGGGCTTAATATCATACCAACTAAGTAGCACTCATGTTATTAACCTCCGAAGGATGAAAAGCAGGTCCTGCAGAGTCTTCAGCCTGTGGCCTCAAGGTTGCGTTAGGACTGTGGCAGCAGAAGCCTTGATTCCCTGAGCTACTGGTCATTAGACTGTTTGATAAAACTGCATCTTAGTTTTGTTTTTAAAATAGTGTATTTTGTGATTTTACAGGTTTCTTAAGGTCAGTGGTGTGAAGACCACAGGGGATTTGTATTGAGTCTCGGAGGCTGACCCTGTTACCTGTAGAAATATTGTGTCTCCTATGCCCCTGAAGAGACCGTCCGTAGATTCAGAACCCACTTATACCCTAGGGCCTAGACACCTCCGATCACTACGTAACCAGTAACTTAACCGCTTCTGTGCCGCGGACGTAATGGTTACCTCCTGCAGCACAGTGCTTGTGTGCCCAGGACGTAACCATTACGTCCTGGGCACAGAGCCCAGAGGGAGCGCTAGCGCTCCCTCTGTGTTCTTTCCTCATACCCCCCAAAGGCAGGGATGGAATGGGAAGACCTTCCCCTTCCAACCCTGACAGTCCCCCCAACTCCCCCACCCCCTCTGTGACGTCAGCACGCGATTGGGCACTGACCTCACAGAGGCCTCCTCCCATCTCGCTGGAATCTCAGGTTCCAGCGCGATCGGAAGAGAAATGCTCGGCATTCCTCTTCCGATCATGTGGAGGAAGCCTGAGAGGCTTCAAAGGGAAGGAAATGAATTTCCTTCCCTTTGAAGTCTCTCTGAGCATTTTAGCAGCCGGATTGCGAAGCGATCCAGCTGCTAAAATGCCAACTAGACAACAGGGATTTATTTTTTATAAGAAATTGTCATAAGGGGAGCGACCTCTTGGGCAAGGGTCGCTCCCCAAGGGGGCATTTTTGAAGGCCTTTTCTGCCCCCCCTGGGGGCATATCGGCCTATTATTAGGCCGATCTGCCCCCGGTGGGGCACAAACCTCTAGGCGCCAGGGATCATTTTCCTTTTTTTGTTTTGTTTTTGTTTGTTTTTTAGAGGTGGGGAGCGACCCCTTAGGCAAGGGTTGCTCCCCTAGGGGGCAAATTATATTTAGGCCATTTCTGCCCCCTTTGGCGGCAGATCTGCAGATTTTTGCTATGCCAATCTACCCCCAAGGGGGGCAGTAACCACTAGACACCAGGGATCTTTATTTTTCCAATTTCACGCAAGGGGAGCGACCTCTTAGGCAAATTTATTTTAGGTCCTTTCTGCCCCCCTTGGGGGTAGATCAGCCTATTTTTATTAGGCCGATCTTCCCCCAAGGGGGGCAGAAACCACTAGGTACCGGGGATTTTTTTTTTGTGGCAATTTCACGCAAGAGGAGCGACCCCTTAGGCAAGGGTTCCTCCGTTGGGGGGGGGGCAAATTTATTTTAGGCCATTTCTCCTCCCCTTGGGGGCAGATCAGCCTATTACTATTAGGGCAATCTGCCCCCGGGGGGGGGGGGCAAAAACCACTTAGACACCAGGGATTGGTGTGTGGGTATGTGTGTGTTTTGTTTGGGGGGCAGCCCCTTGGGCAAGAGTCGCTCCCCATGGGGGCACATTACTGTTGGCCATATCTGCCCCCTTTGGGGGCAGATTAGCTTATTTTTGGGAGGCCCATCTGCCCCCAAAGGGGGGCAGAAAGCCCACCAGAGACCAGGGTGTAGTGTGGTTAGTTTTACGTATTCATTGCGCTTTAGCTTCAGGCTTTAGGCCTTTGTGCACTTTGCCCTGAATATATTTTATTCATTTGCTGACAGCTTAGAGCCTCTGTGCACTTTGCTCTATATGCTTGTTATTAGGCTTCGTACTGTTATTTTTCAAATAGCCAGTTCTACGGTGTTTTTTTTTATTCATATCACACTGTTTTGCCTACTTCAGCACTGGAGTTCTCCATAACATATTTACTCTGTGCTTCAGTCAAGGATACAGTCTGGTACATTGCCGATAGACGTGGTAGGAGTTTAGACTTGGCATTCCTGCGTAGGGACATTTTGTGATCACAATGACATGTTAGTTATAAAATCACTTCCTTGTCCCAATACACGCAGAGGGAGATTCCGACCAGGGAACCACAACTAGACGCTGACTGCCCCGTTGCAGATGCTGAACCAAGATCACAGGTCTTTGCTCAGGTATGAGGGCTGATGTCTCCACAGTGATTCTAACAGGCAAGCTAGAAGCTTAACATGCTGTGCTCTAAATAGAACAAGCAGAGGGAGAGTAGAAACTGTTAGACAATATGATAGCTTTGTTCTTATGTTTTACTCTCCTGGTGACTATTTCAATCCTACTGTGTTGTATCGTTCTGGTTATTGCGGCTCACGCCTTAATATCTAAAAGACAGTTGTTTTATTAAAACATTATATAAAACTTATACTGTCTTTGTCATTTGTATATGAGATCATATTGGAAATAAGAGAGTTGGTTTGGATCTGAGTAACCACGACTTCCCTGAGAAGTTCCAAAGATGTCATGCGCTCGGCTGCCAAATCATTCCTTCCACATGGGAAAAATGAGGCACTGCTAGTTAGCCGGAGCAAAAACTGGATTTAGGGTGACAGAGTTCTTTACACGTGGGTCAGACTCAGTCCCCCACACCGTTATAGATCCTGCTACCTAGAAATCCAGTAGTCTCATTTAGAAAAATGAGAGCCCACGCGACATGGCGCCGCCAACGTTTGGTCTGGCTCTAATGTTTAGGTCCGACTGACTCTCTTGGTCTCATATATATTTTGACTCCTCGGTTCCGTATACGGAGACGTCCGTGGGGCTGAGGGTTTCCGCCGCCACGGCATAGGTGCTTCCTATTGCTTAGTGGTTGGTTGTTCAAGCTTGAACTTTGAAAGGAAAAACCCCGATATTGGTGTGCCTTCTCTGACCTGAAGCTATTTTTTATAAAATGGCGAATCCTAATGTAGTGAATATAGCAATTAATATGCGTCACCCGCTCACGGGACATCTATTGACACATGGACTGACAGTCCAGGGGGGTCCAGTCACTTTTGTGGTGGATGCCCATGCAGCCTATAGAACGGAACTTTTTTATTCTTGGGTCGGATTTCCAGCAGTGGATGGGGGAACAAATACTTTTCACGAATACACTGTTGCGAATGTCCCTGGACAATACAGGGCTTACGCTTATTTAGAAATACCTCTATCTTATCAAGAACACCATAATTGGCTTGATGGCGCCCTCCCACACACAGTAGCACAAGTTAGGTTAGGTCCACTGAGTAATGATGGTCCTACCTGGCCTTTATTGGCTACATATACACCACATCCTGTGGTTGCTCAATTGGCAGTGGTTGAAGTTCGTCGTTTATATACAGAATTAACGGCTACATATAGACGATTAGTTCAGTTTGTAATGCAGACACTAAATACGAATGCAGCGCGTGCTGCTCCAGCGCACCCACAGGCAGTGGTTCCGGGTATTAATCCGGCCACTGTACACTCAGTTATGGGTAAGGTACCGGCTAAACGAGAGGAGACTCCATTTTGGCTGGCGCAAAAAATGTATATGCTGGAAGCAGTATTTCCCCATACGGGACCTCAGGATAAACATAGGATTTTGATGATGTGTTTGCCGTACGGGATGGTTCCTCCGGTGGACCTTTGTAATACCTGGGGCACGGTGTTTGCCGCGCTCTACACTACGGCACACGGTACACCGACATTAGCTAATTTACCGGACGTGCTTAAACAGATTCAGGATGAATATGGGGCTGCCCCTGCCTTAGATTTGGGCATGCAGTTGCTGGGCAATTTTGCCACAGTTTCTTCTATTATTTTGAGTAATCTCAAAGGAGAGGCAGTAGCACTAGCAGTGCGAATGCGTCTTCGGGATGTTCCGCTGCATAATCAGGAGCAGGAGCTTCCGAGAATAATTGCGGAAACATATTCTAGTATTGGTCGTGATAGCCTGGGGGCTAGACCACAAAAACCCCAGTTACAGGGTAAAAATAATAAGGACAATGCTAAACAGCAACAACCTGAGGGTTCGAAAAAGCGCTGGGATAAGAAACAGCAAACACCTAAGAAAGATGGTGGGCAGTCTCCGCAACCGGAGACCCCACAGAATAAGTATAATCTCAGGAATAGGGATACTTTGAAGACGCCTGATAGATATCAATATACTGATACACACCAATCTTGTTCCTTTCAGGACTCCTCGGAGAAGAGAAGTGAGAGAGGTGGGCGGTCAGAGCGGAGGACGGAGTACGTGAAACCGAGACAGGATTCACAACGCTCAGCGGAGGTTTCTATTAAACAGGAAGAGAAACCGCTGCAACAAAAACAGCAATTTAAAAAGAAGAAAGTGGCAGCAGTCTCAGTCAGACATGCCGCTCAAGAAGAGAGTTCTCTTGACGAACAAGACATGGGCGTTAGCACTGTTAGACAGCGCGGCAGAGGTCACAATAGTTCGCCGGAGTCTTCTAGAGCATCTGGAGGTGAAAGCAACTGATGACTTCATACAAGTCGAGACGGCGGATATGCGAGTCTCTGATCCTGATAGAGTATATGAAGTGACTCTGCGATTGGAAGGGGACATTGACCGTATTATAAACGCCATTTTTTGGGACCATGTGGTAAAATCATATGATGTTCTGCTGGCTGAACAAGATTGGCCACCTGACTTTGTTCGCAACTGTCCGGTTGGGGAGGTGGTTATTACACCTTCCTTCTCACCACTTGTTCCGAGACAACTAGCGGAGTCCTATAGTAAATCATGGGCTCTAGCACAGGCTCCTGCCTTGTATAGAAATAATGTGGGGTGGGACAGACAATCACCTTATCATGTAATTCCGATAAAGGGCGAACCTCAGCCACAACCGCAGTATCCTATCAAATTTGAAGCAAGGGCATCGGTTAGGAAAATTCTTACACAATTGGAGTACCAGGGTGTAATTGAGCCCTGTGTCTCGCCGATGAATAATCCCTTGTTTCCGGTTGCTAAACCAGACCATTCCTATAGGATAGTGGTGGATTACCGACATTTGAATAGTCATACACGCACATATGCAATACAGAATTCACACAGCGCAGCGCTTATGAATAATATAGTGCGTAAAAAATACAAGACAACATTAGATATCTCAAATGGATTTTTCTGTCAGAATATAGCGCCCGAGAGTCGGGACTATACCTGTTTCAGTGCGTTTGGCTCTCAGAAAAAGTTTTGTCGTTTGCCTCAGGGGTATAAGAATAGCCCAGGACTGTTTTCGGCTCGTGTAACTGAAATGCTGCATGAGTTCGACCCTGAAGCATTATCATATGTTGATGACATATATCTGACAGATGATGAGATTCTGCAACAACTGAGGCGTGTATCGCGCATTGTTGTGGGGTTTGCTGATATTGGCTATAAGTTTAATTTTAAGAAATCAAAGATTGCCTTCCTCAGCGTCATTTTCCTGGGATATGAGTTGTCGAGTGAGGGCAAGAGCCTAGCGCCACATTTTTTGGAGAAATGTGCTTTATTGCAGCCTCCTAATACGGTTCGGAAGCTCCAGTCATTGCTGGGGTTTCTGAATTTTGGCAGAACTTACATTCCTGAATATGCGATGCGTATAAAACCCTTATACGAGTTGATTCGCCCGAATTTTTCGAGTAGATTTTGGACGATTGAACATACACACATACTCCGAGAGTTACAGAGTGATCTCTTAGCGGTTAAACACTTACACACACGGGACAATAAGACACATTTAGTCATCAGGGTGATACCTGGGGCTGTTGGGTTTACTTATGTCACCTTTAATGAAGGGGAGACAGTCCCGATTGCATACAAGTCTCACTTGTATTCTGCTGCAGAGCAACGTTTTGCACAAACTGAGAAAATTCTCACTGCAGTACAGATGGCTGTTATTAAAGAAAGACTGCTGTCCCAGGGTCAACGCATTGTTGTGGTTTCCCCAGTTCCGGCTTTAGAGGCCGTTACAAAAGCGAGTGTTCCTAATTCGAAAGCTTTACACCCGCGATGGATACAATGGGCTACGTCTTTGACAGCCACTGATGTAGATTATGTATTTGACCCTAAACTGCAGACTCAAGAATTTCTTCAATATGAGATGGAATACCCTGTTCCTGCTGGTACGTTGCCTATTGACCAATATCAAGTGGTCATGTATACCGATGGCTCTGCGCAACCAGCGGTTGGGACTAAACAACAGTATTCTGATGCATGTGCGGTGGTGAGCGGCACTATGGAGGGGGAAGTGTTACATACTTATACTAAAACCTTGGGAGATTGCACGGCACAGATGGCTGAGCTCAAAGCTCTATTGTTAGCTTTGGAGCACGCGGATCCAGCACTTTTAACCTTGCTGGTCTGTGACTCCTACTACTGTGTGCAGTCTTTCAACGAATATTTACACTATTGGAAGATGAATGGGTTCAGAGATTCTAAAGGCAACACCATTAAACATAAAATGTTGTGGGGTAAGGTTGCGGATCTGAAGGAAACGCTTCCTAACGTCCATGTTGTGCATACACTTGGACACCAGCGCGTTGGAATACACGTTGCTGGGAATACTTTGGCTGATGAAGCCGCGAAATCGGCAGTGGCTGTCGCCACTGTGGCCGCAGTGACTCGTTCGAGTTTCAAACCAGACACAGATATTTTGGCTGCCATAAAGGCTACGGCTGCTGGCACGCCCTTTCCTAAAGGATTTCCTTCAAAATATAGTTACTGCTTGAATGGTGCGCTGAATGCTACTGTTACAATTCCAGGCATTGGTGTACGTGAAATTCCCAATAAAATTGAGAGACCTCGATTGATTTCTGCAGCACATGAGGGGGTGGCTTCTGCACATGCTGGGGTGGCTGCCACGATTTCACTTTTACAGGCTCGTTACTGGTGGTCTGGTCTCTATAAAGAGACGAAGCAATATGTCCTTTGTTGTGACGTTTGTCAACAAATTAAAGCATCGTCGGCTAGACGCCCGCAGCAGACGCCCCTTCTGATTTCAAATAAACCATTACAGTGTGTGTACTTGGATCATTGTGGTCCGCTGACACCAGATAGTGCATACAAATATATTTTGGTTGCTGTAGATTCGTGCTCCAGATTTGTATGGGTATGGCCACAACGCTCGGCTGACGCTCGAACTGTTATTAAAGATTTGCGCATCTTTGTCGATATATTTGCAGTTGCGGCTTTTCATTCGGACCAGGGCCCTGCTTTTGCCTCTAAGGCATTCAGGGACACCATGGCTTCGTTGGGGGTCCAACTCCAATTCTCGTCTCCATTTCATCCCGAGGGAAATTCTGTCATGGAGCGTTTAAATCGTGATTTAAAGCAGTCCTTAACGGCCAGAGTTATAGGTACGGGTCGTGGTTGGCTAGCCCACCTATATGGAGTACAGAGAGCACTTAATAACTTGCCTAGAAGGTCACTGGGGGGTCGTACTTCATGTGAGTGCCTGTTTGGAACACGAATGTATGTTCCTGATCTAGATGGTCCTGGTGTGGAGGCGGCAGATATGCCCTTTGACATAAATGATCGTGTCACTGTTTTGCAGGATTTACAACAATTCCGTGAAGATAACTCTTCTGCCAGTGCTGCCTCCTCAGGAATTAAGGATGAGCCAGTAACACCTACTGGTTGGATACCCAGGATTGGGGATCTAGTGTGTGAAAAGGTCGCAGTTAAAAAATAATTTGGTCCTTCTTATCGAGAACCTGTCCCTGTGTTGGGGGTGAGCGGCACGAGAACTGTGATTTTACCGCCGCTGCGAGGGGCCAAAGGAAATCGCTTTGTTTCCATTGATAATGTCAAGTTACAACATGTGGCCGATTCTGCACAGCAGACCAAGAGGGACACCCAGTAGTTCCGGAATCCCTCTCACTACTGGGGAAGAAGTCCCGCTGCAGGTGATTTTCACCGACAATGTTTCCTCTCCGAGCTTGGGGAGGGTGGATGATGATCTTGCGATTGTTCCACCGACGACGATTAATATGGAATCTTGTGATCAAATTGATGTACGTTCTACTGACGTTTCTGAACATGTGGTTTATAGCGTGCCACGGCGAGAGCCTCCATCTGCTTCTTCGTTCACAGTTGCACCTTTTGCTAGAACTGCTTCTGGCTGCTTCAACAACGCTGATAATGATGGGTCCGGCTCCTCGTCCTCGATGTCTTCTGTCCACGGTCCACGACGGCTGCTGGGATGGCTTAAACGAACATATTTTGTTTTTCCTTGGAACTATTTTTGGCTGTTTTTGGCCATGATGACTATTTTATTATGGTTGGGATTTGTGGTTACTTTTTTTCTGATAATACATGGTAATTTTCTTCCTGATCGATCTGACATTGAGCATGTAGAGACAGTGTTAAAACCGCATTTTTCATCTCATATGGTTCGAAGAGACTTGTCCACAGTGAACATTTCTGCTATACCAGTTCCGGATGGAATTGTGTGGGATAAAGTAATGTTTGATATATATGGTCCCACTGAATTGATTCAAATACCGTATGTCCTCAAATTATCAATGAATGATATTGTTATACCTGGCATTGTTTCTGATGATTGGGATGTGAAGACAGTAGATTCTATGCTAACGGATTTGCAATACTATACTGTCTATGACGATGAAGATGCTTACCAGTTTAGAGATAATCATGGTGACATGTTTTGTTATAACTATTATGGACACCACTTTATTCATAAAGCTAGTAGCCCTAAGCCCATGTTTAATTATGTGCAATGGGAACATTGCTCGACTCCTCCACAAGGTAGTTCGTAAACGTATTATGATAAATTTGCGTATTTTTCTGGGCATGATCAATGTAATGCTAAGTCCTACTATTTTAAAGTTGCACCGTATTCTAATAAGCAGATGTTATTGATCGATACTAAATTACTGTATTCCAATTTGTTTGTATCTAAACTTTCGGTCGAGGGATATGAATACTGGTTTAAAACTGTTGACTTAAAAAGTGTTTGGGGTTCGAAAAATTGGCATATGTGGGGCAGGGACACGTTATTTAGAGCATGTATTATCCCGGTCCAAATGATTTTCCTCAATGACACAGTACAACAGACTAGCTGTTTGGGCTTGGCGACAATTAAGGAGTTAACTTTGCCTAGTATACCTGTCCCTTCTAAATTAACAAATTGGCAGCACTATGTAAATGCTACTTTTAGTGACTTTACACATTGGGTCCAAAATGGGACGCTTAACACTTCATCGTTACATCCAGGCGGGTGGTTATTATGGCCTGTAGACACTAATGTGTGTCATCAACGTTTTGTCACCTCTTCAGGGGGGTTCAGGACTAGTAGGGCAGACCCTCGTTATGTATCACCAGAACATGTTGATATTATAACTACATACAGTGTGGGGAAGCTTTGTCAGCAATGGTTGAAGTCATCCACGCTGGATGCAGTTAAGTCACATCTCACGTTACTGTCCAATGATAATGACTTACAAGATTTTTTGTCAGGTCCCAAAGTACCACGGAAGAAAAGGTTCTTATACGAGGTTTATAATGAGATTTGGAAGCTTTCACAACAAGAGGCTGCAGCCCGGTTGAGGCAGATTGATCAGGAAAATCTGATGCAGACTTTGTCTGTTGTTGATAATGGCATGCATACCCTTTCTGACCGTGTTTACACAATTGACAGCATTGTTTCCTCTGCCATTGACATTATTAAATCGGACATGTCTTCTTTATATCATGGGCAGAGTCAGACGCGGTCCATCATGCAGCTGGGTTGGACTCTTCAGACCTTGAAGGCGGGTCGCGTTCCATGGCAGCACGTTCGTGCCAGAGAGATCTTTATCTCTTTTAATTTGACTCGTCAACAACAACTGATGGCTAAAAAGGAAGCGACATATGTTATGTTAAATATTGAGAAATTAGAGAAACTGCCTTTCACGGTAGCTGAGATTCCGTCAGCTGAATGGTTGATTCATGGGGTTATTAATTTGCCTATCTCTACTTTGCAATTTACTTCGTGTTTGAAGCACATTCCGGTGGGTAGATATGAACTATTGGGAAACAGTTACATACACGAGGTGTGGGACCTTCCCTTTCAGTACAGATGTGTTAATGGTTTGAAGGAGGTTTTTCTTAGCGGCAGCGAATGCGAAGCTTCTGTCAGCCATTCAATGGTTTGTAAACAGCTGTCCTTGCACGGGGCGTGTAACGCTTCGCTTGCTAACTTAGCTTGTTATCTGAAGGGAGTTCCAGTCCCGGTTATTAAAAACACTTTCCAGGTGCTTTCTAACGGCAGTTACATTGTTCTTAACAGCGAACGCTGCTGTGGCATGCGTGCCGGAATAGTTTACATCGTCGTTGTCAACAAGGCCGTTACGTGCTGCGGGAATGTGTTGTTTCCCCCCACTCAATTTAGGGAGGTAGCGGACATCTGGCCTCATATTGATACTTCCAAGGTTGATTTCGACAAGTTGAGTCGGCTAAAAGCTTTATTGTTTCAAAAGCATGTGGCCCTTACATCTGCTAGCGAGACCTACGCACTTCAGGTGGCAAGGTCATCGGCGGAGATACAGTCCCTTTTGAATACTAACTTTCCGAATCACTTCGGTGAACTTGTGGGACGTATATTTAATGCATCCAGCACTGCTGGTATTGCATATTTTTTCAAAGTCGTTGGTGTTGGTTTTGCTCATACCTTCTCTTCCATATTCGGTTTGATACCTTCGGCTATACATTCTATTTTCTGAAGCATTTTTGGGGGTTTCCCGATTACTTTGGCTTTATTGGCTGGAGTCTTGCTGTTGTTGCTATTTTTTCGCAATGGCTGTCCCGTCACGACGAGATCCTGTATTGCTGCTCCCGTCAGCGCAGCTGTGTCGTGAACGCATGCTGCAGCATTTTGGAGCGACACTCCTGGGACATTTGGAGTGCGACTGGTCTCTGTCATTCAGACCGGTTTTGGATTGTGTGCAACCCGTGTTTCGATGCCTTTGGTGCTCGTTTGAACATGCACTGGCTCTCTGTCTCTCATTGCAGCGCCCTCCAATGGTCGATACTGATCTGTTGATGTTCCCGATTAGGGCTCATTCCCAGACTTGTGTACTACGGATGCGCTTGCTTCGTGAGGCAGTTTATGAGATTCCCTTCCTGGAGGAAGATGGTATTGTCTCTTTCATAGGCCCTGCACGGGGTGCCGCCCTGAATGGTTTATGGGCTTTAGATCACACCTGCTCCATGGTACTTTGTGGCGTGGATCTTCCGATATTGACATATATCGAAGTGGAGGAACTCCTGCGTTCTATTGCTTCTATCTGACGATTGGATTTTTACGAAATTGACACTATGTTGAATTTGGTTTTATGATCACATGTTACCTAAATTTATGACTTTGTTGTCTTCTCACCTTGTCGAAATAATTGTTTTAGGTATTGTTTATATTTAGGGCATCCTTTTATATTATTGGAACCACTTGCTACCGACAAGGGGAGGGTGTAGTGTGGTTAGTTTTACGTATTCATTGCGCTTTAGCCTCAGGCTTTAGGCCTTTGTGCACTTTGCCCTGAATATATTTTATTCATTTGCTGACAGCTTAGAGCCTCTGTGCACTTTGCTCTATATGCTTTTTATTAGGCTCCGTACTGTTATTTTTCAAATAGCCAGTTCTACGGTGTTTTTTTTTATTCATATCACACTGTTTTGCCTACTTCAGCACTGGAGTTCTCCATAACATATTTACTCTGTGCTTCAGTCAAGGATACAGTCTGGTACATTGCCGATAGACGTGGTAGGAGTTTAGACTTGGCATTCCTGCGTAGGGACATTTTGTGATCACGATGACATGTTAGTTATAAAATCACTTCCTTGTCCCAATACACGCAGAGGGAGATTCCGACCAGGGAACCACAACTAGACGCTGACTGCCCCGTTGCAGATGCTGAACCAAGATCACAGGTCTTTGCTCAGGTATGAGGGCTGATGTCTCCACAGTGATTCTAATAGGCAAGCTAGAAGCTTAACATGCTGTGCTCTAAATAGAACAAGCAGAGGGAGAGTAGAAACTGTTAGACAATATGATAGCTTTGTTCTTATGTTTTACTCTCCTGGTGACTATTTCAATCCTACTGTGTTGTATCGTTCTGGTTATTGCGGCTCACGCCTTAATATCTAAAATACAGTTGTTTTATTAAAACATTATATAAAACTTATACTGTCTTTGTCATTTGTATATGAGATCATATTGGAAATAAGAGAGTTGGTTTGGATCTGAGTAACCACGACTTCCCTGAGAAGTTCCAAAGATGTCATGCGCTCGGCTGCCAAATCATTCCTTCCACATGGGAGAAATGAGGCACTGCTAGTTAGCCGGAGCAAAAACCGGATTTAGGGTGACAGAGTTCTTTACACGTGGGTCAGACTCAGTCCCCCACACCGTTATAGATCCTGCTACCTAGAAATCCAGTAGTCTCATTTAGAAAAATGAGAGCCCATGCGACAAGGGAAGATTTTTTTTTCAAAATAAGAGGGTTGGGGTATGGCCATACCCCCACCCCAAATAAATGGGGGCAAAGTTGTTCTGCCCACCAGTGGGCAGATGGGGCAATTACCCCTGATCCACACCCTGGGAGGGAGAAAGTCTACCAGATGCCAGGGAATTTAAAAAAAAAATAGTGAGGTGGTGGCTAACAACCAGTATGGGCCTGGTTATGCCCCCACCCCAACTGAAGGGAGTAACAGTCTTTCAGCTCTCCCCCGCACACTAAAACATCTAATCTAATCCCACACCAAGCAAGAGGACATTTGATTATTTTGGGTTTTCGTTTTACATTTGGGCCATGAGAGCTTGGCTAACTCTCAAAATCGTCCCACTTGGAATGGTGAGGGCTGCACTTAATGGACTTTGGGACGGTGCCATGTAGAAAAATCCTCAAGACCTAGACACATCTGAAAACTAAACATCTGGGTGATTCCAGGGTGGTGTGCTTCACAGGCACCCCACACCATTGTTTTACCCACAATGCCCTGCAAACCTCCAACTTTGCTGGAAATCACATATTTTTGTGATGGAACCTTCCAGAATCTGCAGGAATCCACAAAATTCCTATCACCCAGCATTGTCTCATCTATACTGATAAAAATTCTGCTGCACTTGTCAGCCTAAAATGTTTTTTTCTCAAACTGCCCTTATTGACCCGCTTTGGTTCCCCCTCAATTTCGACATGTTTTTGGCTCTTCCCTGTCACAAGCACTTGGCCCACCTACACAAGTGAGGTACCATTTTTATCGGGAGACTTGGGGGAACGCTGGGTGGAAGGAAATTTGTGGCTCCTCTCAGATTCCAGAACTTTCTGTCACCGAAATGTGAGGAAAAAGTGCCTTTTTGGCCAAATTGTGAGGTTTGCAAAGGATTCTGGGTAACAGAACCTGGTGAGAGCTCCACTAGTCACCCCATCTTGGATTCCCCTAGGTGTCTAGGTTTTAAAAATGCACAGGTTTGGTATGTTTTCCTAGGTGCCAGCTGAGCTAGAGGCCAAAATCCACAGCTAGGCACTTTGCAAAAAACAGGTCTGTTTTCTTTGGGAAAATGTGATGTGTCCACGTTGTGTTTTGGGGCATATCCTATCGCGGGCACTAGGCCTACCCACACAAGTGAGGTACCATTTTTATCGGGAGACTTGGGGGAATGCTGGGTGGAAGGAAATTTATGGCTCCTCAGATTCCAGACCTTTCTGTCACCGAAATGTGAGGAAAAAGTGTTTATTTGGCCAAATTTTGAGGTTTGCAAAGGATTCTGGGTAACAGAATCGGGTGAGAGCCCCACAAGTCACCCCATCTTGCATTGCCCTAGGTGTCTAGTTTTAAAAAATGCACAGGTTTGCTAGGTTTCCCCAGGTGCCGGCTGAGCTAGAGGCCAAAATCCACAGCTAGGCACTTTGTAAAAAACAGCTCTGTTTTCTTTCTGAAAATGTGATGTGTCCATTTTGTGTTTCCTGTTGCGGGCGCTAGGCCTACCCACGCAAGTGAGGTACCATTTTTATCGGGAGACTTGGGGGAATACAGAATTGCAAAACATGTGTTATTGCCCCTTGTCTTTCTCTACATTTTTTCCTTCCAAATGTAAGGCAGTGTGTAAAAAACACATCCATTTGAGAATTGCCCTGTAATTCACATGCTAGTATGGGGACCCCAGAATTCAGAGATTTGCAAATAACCACTGCTTCTCAACACCTTATCTTATCTTGTGGCCATTTTGGAAATACAAAGGTTTTCTTGATACCTATTTTTCACTTTTTATATTTCAGCAAATAAATTGCTGTATACCCGGTATAGAATGAAAACCCATTGCAAGGTGCAGCTCATTTATTGGCTCTGGTTACCTAGGGTTCTTGATGAACCTACAAGCCCTATATATCCCCGCAACCAGAAGAGTCCAGCTGACGTAAAGGTATATTGCTTTCAAAAATCTGACATCGCAGGAAAAAGTTGCAGAGTAAAACGTGGAGAAAAATGGCTGTTTTTTTCACCTCAATTTCAGTATTTTTTTTATTTCAGCTGTTATTTTCTGTAGGAAACCCTAGTAGGATCTACACAAATTACCTCTTGCTGAATTCAGAATTTTGTCTACTTTTCAGAAATGTTTAGCTTTCTGGGATCCAGCATTGGTTTCACACCCATTTCTGTCACTAACTGCAAGGAGACTCAAAGCACAAAAAATAGTAAAAATGGGGTATGTCCCAGTAAAATGCCAAAATTGTGTTGAAAAATGTGGTTTTGTGATTCAAGACTGCCTGTTCCTGAAAGCCAGGAAGATGGTGATTTTAGCACCGCAAACCCTTTGTTGATGCCATTCTCAGGGGAAAAAACACAAGCCTTCTTCTGCAGCCCTTTTTTCCCATTTTTTTTTTTTTTTAAACTGAATTTTTGTTGTATTTTGCCTAATTTCTTGGTCTCCTTCAGGGGAACCCACAAAGTCTGGGTACCTCTAGAATCCCTAGGATGTTGGAAAAAAGGACGCAAATTTGGCATGGGTAGCTTATGTGGAGAAAAAGTTATGAGGGCCTAAGCGCGAACGGCCCCAAATAGCCAAAAAACGGCTCGGCACAGGAGGGGAGGCCTGGCAGCGAAGGGGTTAAGTGACCTGCAAGAAAAAATAAAACAACTTCAGCTGCCCCAACTACACTGCATCACAAGGTTTCAGCTTTACAGATACTACACGCAACGTAACTAAGACGTGACGTTTTTGTCACGTGATTTTACGCCGTCGCTCAGCACTTTCCTCTAATGGAATATAGTCACCACCTTCTTGTGGAGCACCCTGTTTCCGGGTGGGAACGGCTGAGAGCGCATGCGCATTGCCTTATACTCGAACTTTGAGAAGATTGAGCTTCAACATTTCTCCTATCGGGAGTAACGTACAGGGGTTTAAGGTAAGGACTTGGAGTTCCGGTATCCAGTGAGTTGAGTGGATTTCGTGGAGTGGGTATTTGAGACCTTCCCGGAGCGTGTGGTGTTTGTCTTACAGGAAATGTGCAGAAGGCAGGCAGGTAGAGTTGCGAGTAACTAACTGCGTGCACAGCCCTTCCTGCTGCCCCGAACACAGGGCAGGGCATGGCATGTCAGTAAACTGAGGTTGATAAATGTATAGCTGTGGTAACATCTGTATCCTCCGTGCCTCTTCCTGCAGCACATTGGGGAGAAACCAGGGTGCCGCTATGTAGAACCGAGGGCGCTCATTCACGGAACGACTGGGCAGAACTGCGTCGACCTGCATCTTTCAGCGCCCAGAGCCGGTTAACTAGCCCCGGTCTTTTCCCAAGAGCTTTAAAGAGAGATCGCCCTACGATTAGCGTGGGAGTAGCCTGGGCAGGGAGTGACAGGCGCCGTCTGGCCGCGGGCACAGCCCTTCCTGCTGCACACGCCACAGCTCACACTGTCTTACAGAGGTGAAATAATGGCACGCTGGCGTTAGGTGCCAGCCCAATGTGATATGACTGGTTGGACCCTCCAAACGACTCACTCGAGAGGAATGGCACAGGGAATCGCGTACCCGGGCACATAGGGCATTAACCTCTCTAGCCTGTGAGGTGGTAGTGAGGGAGTGGTCCTGCCTTTGCTGCACCGCTCGGGTACGCGAAAGGCAAAAACACAGAGACGTATTTTTTGGCGTTTTTCTTTGAGATACCCAGACTGATAGCCTACTGAAATCTGACGTCGTAAGTCAAACATTCTTGAGTTTTGATAGTGAGGCTGTGATGCAGACTAGTTCTACACCTCCGTGTTGAAGCAGTTGTCGCGGTTTTGATCTGCCAGTGCTTGGAGTATCTACAGAAAGGGAATGATGAGTGTCCGTTATTGTTGTAAGTGTTATCTATCGTGTTTATCCAGTATCAGAGATTGTGATTGTTGGTACCTGCTTAGTGCCCTCATTCCTTGCTCTTTCATGCATACGTTACAGCCCTGTTGATTTCGCCAACAGTAGAGATTGGTGGGCTTTGTAGCCTAGTGCATATATTACTACCAGGTTGTACACAACACCTATGTATTGATACTTACTGCTCTGTATTACCCGTAGCAGGGACCCTATATCAGTGCTTAATTTTGTGCTTGTTGTTTCCGGTGCTGAGCACCGGCACTTATTTTTGGGGGCCGGGGCTTATTCTTCTGCCTCAAGAATTTGCTACGAGCAAAAGACATGTGAAAGACGGATGAATGGAAAAACGAAAAAGCGTCACAAAGGTAGAAAGTGGAAAGCTGAAGGGGTAGGGAGTGGATTTATATGGATTGAAAAGGCCCGAGATGGCTTCAGGATTACACCCCCTCAGTATTCCATGTTCACTTGCAGCAGCCGCGTGTTTAAGAAGAGGGCTTTGGGCACCTTTTTAATTACAAATTAAGCACTGCCCTATATGCAGTGATTTCAATAGGACAATAAAACTGCGGGTGCTTACTATTCCGGAGTGCTTGGGAGCTATTAAGTAGTACCACAGTAGTTTCCCATTATAAGTAATGCACCCGTGCTGAAACGTGCAGGTACTCTCCCTTCCACGTTAAATAAGCAAAGGGACATTTAAATTGCTACCTTAATGTTATACTCCTCCAGACACAACGTCAGGATCGGATGGATTGGAGATGGTTTCATGTTCGTTTCTGGTAATGCTTTATTTACACATCATAAGAGTGTAGGGGTTCTGGTTTGCACTTGTGATGCAATCGAGGGTGATTTGGCTTGGTTGCAATTACTAATGCTGTATGCTTCCTCCTGAGGCATGCCTAAACCTTCGCTGTATGCGAGAGACGCCCTTGGTGTTTCATGCCAAGTACTACGATTTCTCCACTTTACCCTTGATAAAAAGGACATACCATGAGAGCAGACAGATCGCAGGATATGGCAGAATGCCCAGCGTCCGTTCTCCGTTGCTGACAAGTGCTTCCCCGGGGATCTATGGGTTAGGGGAAGTAAACTGGCTTGAGCGATGACTATTCCTCCATAGCTCATGCTCGGACCCCGACTTAAAGCTGCTGTTGCATGTGACTGAAATGTCAGGCGAGTTAGACTCGTTTTACAAGCGAACTAGGGTTAATCACTTAGTTTATGAGAAGTCACCGAGTCACAGACTGCGCTTCCTAACTAGCATTGCTTTGCTCATCTGTTTCGGGGGTGAGGGAGGGAGTATCCATAGTTAATAATTGTAAGTTTATATGTGTATTTTTTTTAAACGCATTATTCACGTGGAGAGTGATTTACGTTGAAGTACTCCGCCTGTGTGGGTGGAATATAAACACACATAATCTGTCTAACAAGGTCTCTGGACGCATCCCTTGACCTGCCAGTGAATTGCACTCGCGGCACACGATGTTTTTCCACAAAACAGCTAAAGCTCGGAACACCTACTTACACGCCTTCTTGCTGCCTGCTAGAAGCCTTTTAGTAATTTATCCCCCACCCTCCCCCCCACCACCACGCTTTACCAGGCGGGTGCAAACGGATATGTCCAAGCTTCCAGACTGTCGATCTGCACTCTAAACACAACCGCGCTTCATCTCCTAGGGCAACTATAAATTGTGGTGGTGGTGATGGGTAGGTGCTGATTGGTCAACAGGCTAAAGCCTTTCACAAAATAAAGTGATTTTCCCTTGTGTAGCTTTTGTTCCTTAGGTGTAGAAGTCCGTAGTTGTCGCCTGTGATTGTGTGACTCAACATGAATGAGGTACAGTGATTTCGACTAGACTGTCCTCTTACAGGTCCTGTTTAAAAGTGAAGCTGCTGACGTTATGCTTTGTAAAGCTACGAGAGTCACGGTGCATTGTGTACCCTGTAACCACTGTCGACTTTTCTTTGAATTGCCATTGATTTGATTTAATATTTGCAGTGTTATTGATTGCTACGGATTACAAATAATTGTTACTACCTGTTTAATGACTGAAAATTACCAATACATGCATAAAAGGCTAAAACATGGGTTAGGAATACATTGTTGAAAAGATTCTGAGTTTCTGTCCTGAGCACTCATAGTAAAGCTGTGTTACCTTGGGTAGAAACCCAGCCTCCTTTTAACTAGAACTGTGCATTTCTCTGTTGAAAATCCCCTACATGCACCTAAATGTGCCATCTCTTCAAACAGAAGAAGGTACCTGGGGAAAGATTCCATTGTTAGCGGACAAAAGGGACGTGGTGTTCCCCCTAAGACGCTGATGTGCAACAAATCAATGTGGCACAGGCAATTATGTAGCACAAACCTAGTGAGAAGACTAGGCAGTGCTGTACATTACACTGGGAAACTATCGTTGTGAATATCAAGTAGGGATTTTAAATTTTTAGGCACTTAGGGCCAGATGTATGAAAGCTTTCCCCTATGTAACAATCCAGTTCTGCGACTTGGTAACCATTAGAAATGGGAGTCTCTAGTTGGCAGTCAGTTGACACCGTGTCCAAGTAGGGATCCTCACGCAAGTTAGGGTACGGGAGAAATACAGCTCAGATAACCACTGCTCACCAACTTGGTAGCTACTTGTTAAACTTTATTTCGGCAAATATTGCCATAAAAGTCCAGACAAGAGATGTGTACAACATACATATATACATTTCACAATTAAATATAAGATACAATACATACAGTTGGCAAGAAATATATGGATGTCTCCATGGTTAAGCAGTACCGCGTATAAAAATATAAGTAACAATTTATAAATTAGTTAAAAGCCAGAACTAAAAAAATTAATTAACTTGGATCGAGGAAACAGTGCATCATATACCTATACAAGGAAGGGAAAGAGCGGGCCACCTAGCAAAATATTACAGTTTGTGACCAAGTCATTTTCTGATAAGGTACACATTAAATAAAAATCTACTCGTGCCAAACACCACTAATTGTGAAGTATTAGTCTGAAATATGCGCTCTGCTTCTTTGTAGGATCTAACCCCCACATATTTACAAACGGGTTTGATCCAACAATCCCTTGGTTTCTTGTATACTGGGCAAAAGAAGAGTAGATGAGCAACATCTTCTTTAGCCCCTAAAGTACAGAGAGTGCACAATTCACAACCTTTTACCCCTCCCCAATTGCATGTGTAAGCATTAATCTGTAAGACTCCATACCTAAACTGTAGAGATAATGTTTTTGCCAATGTAGGACCCACCTCATCCAAAAATTGTTCGAATTTAGGTGAATCTTTTATGTTAAAAAAACTCAAGGTCAGAATACCAGTCGATGAGCTATGCAATAGCTCTCCGTTGACATAAGACCAAAAAGTGTCCTTTACATATTTCCTGGTACATGTTGTCATATTCTGAGGAACTTCCCATAGGTGTGATAAACCTAATCTCTCATACCACTTAGATACATATTTTAACCAAGGGGTATTCATATGACCATCTATCTGAGTTAATTCAGTCAATCCACTCTTGTAGTCACTCAACTCCGTGGTTACCCATAACCTGACCCAATACAGCAGTGGTCTTAATAACGCTTGATAGTCTGCTCTTTTAAGATTAATATCAAGGAAAACAGGGACTAGAGGAGTTCTTGTCGGTATTTTAAGTAGCCTTCGTACAAAGTGGTTTTCAGTTTTTCCAAAGTTGTTGTTACAATAGTAGCCCCAGAGTTCAGCACCATAAAGGGCGGCCGATTGGGCCTTCGCTTTATATACTTCAAGTGCCGGTGAGATTGCTTTAGAATAACTAGCTCCGTGTACTTTTAGAATAGGCATTGAGTTTTGTTTAAGGGATAAGATGCTTTTATCCATCTGTCCTTTCCAGGACAGGTTACTATCCAGCATTAACCCCAAATAATTAAAACTCCCTACCTGTTCCAGTTTTTGATTCTCCAAGGACAGATTATTCCTGAGGGATTTCTTGGGGTTTATGGACATATACTTAGTTTTGGTAGGATTTATTTCTAGCCCCTTCCCCACACAATACTTCTGAAAAGAATCCACCAAATTTTGCAAACCTCTCGGAGTTTGAGAAATAAGGATGGTATCATCGGCAAATAATAATGCCGTAACCGGCTCACCACCTAGCTTCGGGGAGTCATGTACACAATTCCTTAAATAGCTCAGAATATCATTAACATATAATGAGAAGAGTGTAGGTGCTAACACGCAACCTTGGCGCACACCACGGTCTACAGGTATGGCCCTTGAGGTTTCACCTTCTTTTCCCCATCTAATTTTTGCATAGTTCCCTGTGTGAAGCTTGATAAGTTCTTTAAGTAGTTCCCCAGGGACCGCCATGTTCCTTAATGTAATCCACAACGAATTGCGCGGAACAAGATCAAAGGCGGCCCTTAGATCCACGAATGCCACATAGACTACCCTTCCTTATGTTTATATACTTCCAACAGATGCACATAAACCTAAACACCTGGCCAACCGTACTGATTTTTACTCTAAAACCAGCCTGATATTTGGTTAATATTTTAGTCTCTTCAATCCAATCTAAAAGCCTATTTAAAATGTGTCTGGCATATATCTTTTGAAAAATGTCTATTAAACTTATTGGGCGGTAATTACTTGGATCATAGCGATCACCTTTTTTAAAAATTGTTATGATTTCTGCCCCTTTCCATGAATCGGGGATCGGTGTGCCTGCCACAATAGAATTACTCAGGTAATTTATATAAGGCCCCCACACATCCACATCATATTTTAGTAGATCGCCGGGAATTTTATCAGGGCCTGGGGCTTTGCCCATTTTCACAGCTAATAAAGCCTTATTAGTTTCTTTTAAACTAAAAGTTAATGGAGCAATACTCATCTCTTAGTTTGTCTCATGGTCCCCCAAGGGCAAACTCTCCTTTTTGTTAGCATAGAGCTTAGTGAAGTGATCACACCAAGTATTTTCATCTAGGAAAATATCCTTTGTTGATCTACCCTGCTTATTTCCCTTAGCGATTAAATTCCAGAACATGCTCTGATCCCGTAACTTAGCTGCATTCAAGAGATCCCCCCAAAAAACTTTCATCCCATGCTTTTTTAGCTTGGGCCATAGTGTTTTTGTAGGCTAATCTACCGCTTTTTATGTCCAAGCGATTCCCGGATTTTACTGCCTGGATCAATCTTGATTTTGCTATTCGACAATCTTTATTATACCATGGGTTCGCTGTCTCAAGATGGTTCCTTATCCTATTACCATCTTTTTTATAGATTTTACTCAATAGTGGAGTTAGTGAATCTACCAGCTTAAGATGTAAATCAAGAACACCTTGCGTTCCCACTAATGCTGACTGTAAGTCTCCTACCGTTTCAGTAAATACATTGTAAATATTTATCAGCGTCTTTTCTGTTCCCAAGATGTATGGCCATCTTAGAGCACGCCTGTTATTGGTTACCTCTAGCTCCGCGACCGTGGTATTTAATACGGTCTCTTCTTCGGATCTAATAATAGATGATTGAGAGTCTAGCCATAGTTGGAGGGGGAAATGGTCACTCTCCGTCCTATGGTCTATCTTGAAATCGATTAATTGGTCCCATATATTCTGGGTAGCCATTACAAAATCTATATGTGACCTGGAATTTCCCTTAAAATAGGTTGGAGCTGCTGGTCTGTCTGATCGGAATCGACCATTACAAGCCCTTAGATCATGTACCACAGTCAACTGTAAAATCTGTAAGGCGGCTTTTGTGCTTTTAACTGAATTTGCAGATTCTAAGGGCAGGTTATCATTAGCAGCATCTTGTTCATCAAGTAATTTTTCCAACCCAAGACAGGCTCATATTTACAGTTAAAATCCCCACCAACTAACACCTTTACATTATCTCCTAATGAATCTAAAAAGGAATCCAGGAGTTCTACCACCTCTGATTCCTTGTTAGATGGGGACGGTCTATTATATATATTTATTAAATGTATAGTTTCTTTCCCTCTTGTATCAATTTTAAGGCCTAGTAGGTCCGGAGAGGGGATGGATAACTGGGTGACATCTATTTCTAGAGTCACTTTAACCCAGATAACCAATCCCCCTTTGGCTCTACCTCTAGTTGATGGAATAGCATAAGAACAGTATGTTTTATACCCCAACCTATGGGGGGTTTCTACCATCCAAGTTTCCTGTAGGAATATGATATCGTAATTCTCAATATAGGAACACCATACCACATCCTCAAGGTTCCTGGCTAAGCCAGCTATATTCCAAGATATCAGTCTAATATTTGTTTTCCCTTTTACACAGGGTGAATCTAATACTATAGGTAAGTTGTCTTTTTCTGTAACATCCTCTGGTTCAACTAAAGGATTTAACTCTTTGTCTTGATTATAGTCTTTACTAACGTTATTACCCTCCCTAGACACTGTGAGGCACTTATCAGGTACGCCCAAACTGATTACCTCACTCAAAATAGAATAAGGGGATTTAACGCTGTCTACCACTTTAACTGTCCTTGAATTTCTGGGGCTCGAAGGTACTATAAGTTTCGGTTCTAAATATTCTATACTCTGTGTTTTTGTTCCCACGTCTGGGTATATACTAACATTTCTGTGATAAATTCCCCTGCTTGTGGGAGTCAATCGTTTTCATCCAAAGTACTCAGTACCGAAAATCTATTTTCAATTGGAGTATAAAAATTTGTGTTTCTTCTATTAGTCAAGAGTCTGTGTTTTTTAGAAAATTCTGATGTACTGGCTAAATGTCTATAAAAATAACCCAGGGGGTGCACACCCACGTCAGACTCCTCTACATCCAAAGAAGCTGCTCTAAGAAGAACAGTCGCAACATGTTGAGGGTGCCTAAAATTAACAATTACACAATCCCCCTTACATTTTTTCCTCGTGTTTCCGATCCATGGTACCCATCTAGTAGACAGTATATGATCGGATAGATGTGGGGGGAAACCACAATTTTTGTTTAACCAAGCAAGTGATTTCCGTTTGAGAGAATCATGTGATTCCTCACGGAAATTCGTTGCTGTTGGGTCTAAGGGAGGAACATTCGAAAGGACTATGACATAAGGTTCACAATCAGGTGGAAGATTAATATGATTTGGTCTGTTCACGGGAGTAGTGTGCCTCGCAATATTAGATGCAGCTGCTTTCATATGAGAGGTACTATCCACCATACATGGTGGCTCCCTAGGTTCTGGTAAACATGACCTCTGTGCTACAACCAATTGTGCAGAGTTATCAAATTGGACGGGAAGCTCAGGCTGTTTCATAGTCTGTTCCTTACACATCTTATCTAAAAGACCACCCAACCTAGATACCTCCATAGATAACAATTCAATTTTTTCCATAAGAGGTTTAGTCATATGGTCTAGTTTCTCCTCAAATAGCTTAGCGATGTGACCCAAGAGATCACAATTCTCATCTTCCTTATTATTTGTAATCTCATTATTAGCTACATTGCTTCTATGACCATATTCTATTGTTGGTTTAAGATGTATGTTCCCCCGCTTGATTTGCGTTTTTCTGCATTTTCTAACAGCTCTCTTAGGAGGAGAGAGAGGAGGAGAGTGAGACAATGCAGACTCACTCGGGGGCTCCGATGGGTCTTGAATTAGTGGTTCTAAAACTAAGGGTAAAATGGCTGAATTTTCCAAGGGGAAAGCTTCAATATTAAGGGGATCCACCATAATAGAACCGCTACCATCTTCTACAGAAGAAAACATTTCTGAGGTGGACTCCTTCCCTAGGGATTTCCTTCTATCAATGTTTATCTTGCTCACCATTTTAACCAAGTAATTATCCAGGGTGGAAATATTTTTAGCCATTCTGCACCACCCTCACATGTATAACAACCACTACTAGTATTGATAAAATACTCGATGGTCTGTCTAATTTTATAGCCCTGCCCTACGCAGAGCTTTTATATCGTAACAAAGTATAGGGCACCTACATATATCAGCAATAACAGCAATAACACAGAACACAGAACAACAAGTGTATATGACCCAGAAGACACAATAACTCAATTAAATAGAGCCCAAGTATACAGCTTACTAAAGCGCTATCGGATTAAGTAGAAGCAATTAACAGCTTAGCGAATTGGCCCAACCCGACCCCTTCCGGACCCCTAACGGCCACACAACGGCCCGCCCTTTGCCCGGGCTTAGCCCGGCGTGGTCCCGCTCAGCCAAGGGCAGGATCGGTTTAATAGCGCCTTTGGGCGCGCAAAATACGTTGGCTCCGCTCCGCTTCCGGAGTGCAAGGGGACCTGGGTAATGTAGTCCCCGTCCTGTCCCGTCAAATGCTCCCCCCACACAGCGGTCGCGATGTCAAGCGACGGCGGGGGGGAGACGTGGAGGCCAGCAGAAGGAGCAGCAGCCCCGAAAACCACAGGGGCACACAGGTATGCAACACGATGCGGGCGTAGGTAAATTCACTGTAATCTCTGACTTGGCCTTCGTGACGTAAATGACCAGCCAAGATGTTTCCAGTTTCCGTTGCTTACAAAAAGGAGAGGCGTGAAAGGAGACTTGGGGTTTTAGGAAACCAAAAATGAAGATGGAGACAGTTCCAAATGAGTAAGAACGGCAAGCTGATAGGCTGTAGTTTTCAACTAGACTGCGCCTTTGGCAGACGCGGTAATCGCTCCTCCTATAGGACAGTAAATGTCTTGCTTACATATGTGGCAATTTTCAACAAATACGCACCAAATCATTGAGTTCCTTATGGATCCGTTTCAGGGCCGTGCTGGATTTGTCCGAGGCACCCTACGACCCTTGTTCTGGCGGCTGGGGGGAGGGAGGTAGCGGAAGGGCGAGGGTCAGGTGAGGTCGGGGCACCGCGGGAGCCGGTCTATCGGCGGAGGGCGGGCATGGCTCCTGCGCACTGCTGCTCTTCCGGATTGAGGGGATGGGTACCGCGCGCGAGCTCCGCCGCCTCGCGGCAGTCGAGTGCCGCCGCTGACAAGTCGCCGCGGCCTGCGCGCCCTCCTGCCTCGCCGCTCGTGCCTCTGTATCCGCGGCGCCAGAGGCCTCCCTTGTTCCGCCTTGTTTGCCCTCACCAGTTGACTACACAGCTGCAGGGCGCCCCGCGTTCGGTCAGTTCGTCTCAGTTCGTCTCAGCGGCTTCCCAGCCTAAGACGGCTGGAAAAGCTCAAAATAACGGCCAGGCAACAGGGACCACTGCTGGGGAGTAGACTGTGCCCCCCTCAGCCCACTTCCCCCGCACCACGGCACCGACAGACTTCCGCCAACGAGAGCCACCCGTTGTGGTAGCTACTCACAAGCAGTCAGGCTTCACTCGGAGGCAATGTGTAAAGTATTTGCACAAACATACAGTATCATAGTGAAAACACCACAAAAGGACTCCACACCAGTTTAGAATAATAGCCAACATTTATCCAAATTAGACAAGACCAGATCGACAACAACCCAACATACACAAAATGAGATCACATTTTTTAAGTAAAAAGAGTCTTAATTCATAAGAATCAATGGATGCGTTTTTTTTTTTTTTTTTTTTAGCACAAAGTACTTGATATGCGTCAATAAAGCCACTGTGGCAAGGGTGTGTCAGAAAAGCAAGCAAGGCATTGATTCTTTGCTTGCAGGGAAGGGATGCATCGACCTCAGTGATGTTGAAGTTTTGGCGCCCAGGGATGATGTGTGGAAAATCCGGATGCATGGTAACAAAGAAGTTGTGCTGCGCTTGCAATGTATCTATTTCTGCAGGTGTTGTCGTTTTCAGCAGCTGCCGCAGTGCAGGTGCTGCAGCGATTTTTCTGCCGCTTGGCTCAAGTGCATGGATTTTCACTCAGGTTGTACCAGCTTCTCCTTCCAGGGACTGGATGAGGAACCACTTGGCAAGTCGGGGATCTCAGCAAGAGAGCCCAGGTGCTGGCAGGTGAAGTCTCTGATGTCCCTGAGACTTTTTAACAGGAGACCAGCTCAGTCCGAGCCCTTGGAGAAAATTCACAAGCAGGATACACAACAAAGTCCAGTCTTTATCCTCTCTGAAGTAGAAGCAGCAACTGCAGGCCAACCCAGCAAAGCGCACACAGCATAGGGGCAGTACTCCTCCTCGCAGCTCTTCTTCTTGTCAAAGGTTCTGCTTGACCCAGAAGTGTTCTAAAAGTCTGGGGTTTTGGGCCCACTATTTGTATTCATTTCTGCCTTTGAAGTAGGCAAACTTCAAAGCAGAGTCTTTGTAGTGCACAAGACCCTGCCTCTTTCTTGCCCTGCCTCAGCCACACTCTAGGGCAGAGGTCTTCAAACTGGGGGGCGGGCCCCCCTTGGGGGGGCCTCAAGTGATCCCAGGGGGGGCGCCAAACTCTGGCCAAAAGAAATATTACACAGATAACATGCCTTTGTTTTAAGCAGAAGCATGTTATTGCAGTTTTAAAAAGTTAACACTACTTAACTGCAATGTTTAAATAAGTTTAGACATATTTAAACATTGCCATCTTTCTAAAATAATTGTGAAAAAGTCTGAGGGGGGGGCCCAATGATTTTTATTTTTCAACTGGGGGGGGCGTAGTGTTAAAAAGTTTGAAGACCACTGCTCTAGGGGGTTGGAGACTGTATTGTGAAGGGTCGGGCCCAGCCCTTTCAAGTGCAGGTGTCCGCTCTTCCCTCCCACTCTAGCCCAGAAAGACTCATCAGGATATGCAGGACACACCTCAGCCCCCTTTGTGTTACTGTCTAGAGTGAATTCATAAACAATTCAACTGGTATTCTAACCCAGACGTGGATTCAGCAGCCGCGCAGAGGCACAGAAAGATTAAGCAAGAAAATGCCCACTTGGTAAAAGTGGCATTTTCAAACTTACAATCTAAAAACCAACTTAACCAAAAATCAGTTTTTAAGTTGAGTTCTGAGACCCCAACGTCCACATCTCTATCTTCTCCCACTGAGAAACTACACTTAAAAGGCATTTAAAGGCAATCCCCAGGTTAACCTATGGGAGAGATAGGACTTTCAATAGTGAAAAACGAATTTGGCAGTATTTCACTGTTAGGACATGTAAAACACACCAGTACATGTCCTACCTTTTAAATATACTGTACCCTGGCCATCGGGCTATCTAGTGCCTACTGCAGGGGTGCCTTAGGAACAGGAAAATAAAAGGTGGTTGATGCTGTAGAGTCCGCACATCCGTGGTTATGATGACAGGCTAGTTAGTCAAAATTACAGTATTAGGGTGCTAGGTCCGGTATGACACCCAACCACCCAAATCACTGTAAGATGGTTTCAAGAGAGTAGTCTCGGGGCATCAAAATAAGTTGACACATGCTCCAAAATGGTAGGCCATTATAAGCCCAAAAAAGGAACATAGTGCAGCAACTCTTGTGAAACCATCTTACAGTGATTTGCTCTTCCATTCCTATTGGTGAATAGACACTTTCTCTTCGTTGGACTTTGACGTGTCAATCTACATCCATACAAATGATTCCATCTATTTGCATTATACTTTGCCTTGAAAAAGTCCTTTGGACGAAACACGTGTTGGCTATTTTGTGTATTTCAATACTCACCAGAAATAAAGATCATTCGTTGGAAGAAGAAGAATTTCTTTATGGACTTTGCCATTTATTGTTTGTACTACCTTTTGGTGTGCTCTGGTATTGTGTCAAATGTAGGGGTGCCTTACATGTACTAAAAGGGAAGGTTCGGACCTGGCAAGTGGGTGCACTTGCCAGGTCGACATGGCAATTTAAAACTGCACACACACTGCAGTGGCAGGTCCGAGACATGTTTACTGGGCTATTCAGGTGGGTGGCACAATTGGTGCTGCAGACCCACTATTAGCATTTGATGTACAGGCCCTGGGCACACATGGTGCACTATACTCAGGACATACTAGTAAATCAGATATGCCAGTCATGGGTAACCAATCATAATCACAATTTACATAGGGAGTACTTGCACTTTAGCACTGGTCAGCAGTGCTAAAGTGCCCAGAGTACCAAAACCAGCAAAAACGAAGTCCAGCACACAGTCACAAATACAGAAAGTGGAGGCAGAAAGACAGGGGAAACTATGCCAGCTCTAACAGTAACCTGTTACAGACTCGCAAAATAGGTTTGCAAGTTGCTATTCAGAAGGGCCGTGTCTAGGCGTCCCTTCTTCATAGCGAGTCACAGGGGATGTAAGATTGTTTTGCACAACACGTTGACAGTTACCACCCACTTCAAGTGGGTGGTATCCCACTCGCAAATGGGAAGGGTCCCCATGGGACCCCTTCCCCTTTGTGAATGGAAGTGAAAATAGTTTTTTAAAGCAGGTAGTGCACCCACGGACCACTGCCTACTCTGAAAAAATGAAGAAAAAATCTTTTTTTTTTTGTTTGAAATGTATCCCATTTTCCTTTGAGGAAAACGGCTGCATTTAAAAAAAAAAAAAAAAAAAGGGGGTTTCCTATCCCCAGCAGATCACCATCCCTGTGAGTGCGGCCATTCCCAGTGGGGTTGCAAATTGCGACCTACCTCATGGATATTGATGAGGTAGGTCATTTGCAACCCTATTGGGGATCACAAACAGTGTTAAACACACTGTTATACATCTCATTTGGCAATTTCCTAATATCAAATCACTAAGATTTGCTATTAGGAAATCGCAAACCCAAACCTACGTACATCTGGACCCCAGAGATTGTTATTTTCTTAGAATCATACGTTGTTGAGCCAACTACTGAGCCGTGATTCGAACCTGGCTTCTTGAATTACAAGATCAGCAGGTCTAGCCACTAAATCTCATCTTCTCAAGTATCATGCGTCTTGAAATTTTATATTGCTTGCCCTCAGTCTATTTAAAAATCGTGTTTATTGAACGATTTGCTGTCTGTGTAATTCAGTGTTTAAATCAACTGGCTGATGCCTCTAGTGTTTCATTTACAGAAAGCATCTTTAGCCACCATTAAGAAAATATTTTAAATCCTAAAGGCTTTAAACCAATTCATTAAACTGAGATGTAGGCATTTCCAGTAAATGAAAAATGTTGACGTTGTTGATGTGTGCGGGTTCCATTCTTCCCCAGCTCCTTCACTCCCATGTTAAATTTATTTAAATTGTTCACATCTGGAGAAGGAAACCTATCACAATTTGCTGGGATTTTGCGTGGGACACCTGTAAATGGTGTATTCAATGGTGGAATACTCAGTCGAGCTTCAGATACAAGATTGCTGTCCTTTTATTTAAAAAACAAACCAATAAAAAGAAATTCACCCCATTCTTTAATTCCAGAGTTTATAGAATTAAAAGGGTCATGATCCTGGCATGAAAGGATTATAGAGAGGCAGTAACCAGAAAGTAAGTTGTACCCAAAGTACCTGATAGATGGCACTGAAATGCACAGTTTTTGTTTTTTCATATTGTGTAGTGAATGGAAGGTGTAGCCTCGACTGTTTGTGACCTTAATGTTGCAACTCGTTTAATAAGTAGGGCAATTTCTATTTTCTGTAGCTTAGTGCCATGTACAAGTCTTTTCCCACTTATAACTTAGTATGGTCCTTTTCCATTGCCTCCAAATGAAGGTACAACATAAACAGGAGCTGCTCATCTTATTCTGCACTTGTGAGGTACTGGACATTCAGGCCCAGAAGGAAAGACCAGATTAGTTATCCTCAGCAGCTCAGCGTGCTGAATGTTTGTATCTAGTGCTTCTTATGGCACTTTTATGGAAGTGCATGTGGAGTACCTTTTGCAGAGTCCTACTTGCATGGGTCATTTAAAAAAGAGTGGAAAAATAAGGAGCCTAATCCTTAAAGTTGCACCTCGTTATACATAAAGCAAGGGTGCACAATAGACCAATACTCATTGCCAGAGGGGATCATGGAGATGTTGCATAGTATGTAAGAATATGTCAACATAATCACTAAACCAAATACGACGTTATAGTAATTTGCAAGGATAAATTAGTAAACTTTTATTTAATACATAAAAGACAATAGACCCTAAAGAAAGGGTAGTCACATGTGTTTGTATTTAGAGGGGCATGTACATCTGAGGGAACTAGTTCAAGAATTAAGTTAGATCCAAATCAAAACTTCAGGGTTACAAGAAATATGACTACCAATCAATTCATTGTCTTTTCAACATTGCTCAAGTTATCTATTGGAATATTACTAATGGAGAATAGAGGATTGCTTAGAACTTAGCCCTGTGTGACGAGTAAGCAATAGACAATTTTTAAAGCATTTTTGCCTTACCTTCAGCCATAATATGCAATTCTGTTGGTTATTAGATTGACTTGCTTTTGTGACTGACATATATATATATATATATATATATATATATATATATATGTTTTTTTTTTTTTTGCAGTGCACTTCTATTTCACATAGCCATGGCAAATGATAACAGGCAAAGAATAACACAAAGGGCCAATGTGTTATGGTATTAAATAAAAAAACCTGTTTGAATAATAGTTTATAAAGTCAGTTATTGAACATACTGCATACACTAGATTGAAGATTTTTTGCTATTATAATCCGAGTTAATTCTAATCTCTATAATCGGAGTTAATAACTGGATCATTTTCTCTAAACTGTCCTATGATGGAACTAAATATACCACAGTTTTCATATGCAGCACTGGCCTTTACTAACCAGCTTTGTTTAATACCGTAGCTCTTGGGTTTGCTGCCAGGCTTTTGGCTTTGCCAGTGTTTGTTTTGTCATGGCTTCTGCAAAGGTTTACTGTTTGGGACGCTGCCAGGTTCTCCTCCACAGTAATTTAAAAAAGTGCCTTAAAGTTAAAAAAAAAAAAAAAAAAATCTCAAAAAGTCTACTTTTCCATAGTAGCCCCTGGCACTAAAGGGAACTACTTTGTGTGTTTCTGTGCTCCTTGTGAAAGAGTAGAATACGATTGCTCACAGTCAAGTTCACCAACGGCTGGCCCGTTACCCTGTACTTTATGCTGTAATAAGTGGAAGAAAAATGTGAACACCAGGGTAACAGAACAATTAGTGAAGAGGGCTGCTTGAAATCCCCTGTAAGTATTATATACTAGTAATTTTTGTAAAATCTAACAGTTTTGGGGCTAACACCAGACGTACAACAGAGAACTTCAAGCCCTGGTTAAGAGCTTTTAAACTGCACATATCGTATATCTCACGACCCTAGAGTTACCCTTCCTAAGTGTTACACAAGAACGCTCCACAGAATAGCTTGGAACTGAGTTCCCAAGTAAGTTTTGAAACTGTTGCATGCCTTTTTTTTTCAATCTGAGCCTCCAAAGATGGCAACACTGAAGTTTACTTTAATATACAGAGGTGACGTGAAACAAGATATTTTCTGCTGTTTCACTATGGACATTGAACAACCCTCATTACTTTGTGCATGAGTACGTTTTGTCATGGCATACCTGGATGTGTTGCTTCCGTAAACATATTGCAACAACAGCTTCCATTGTGTTAAATTTTTATCCTCTAATCGGCTGTTTTGAGCTACAGTAATGCAATAGATTCGCAGAAGGGCATTTCCAAAGGGAGGAAGAGGTTCTTTTAGAGAGTACAGAGTGAGTAGAAGAGGAGGTTACAGTTTAGAAAAGAGTCAAATTTGCAAAATAGTTAGGGGGAATGTTAGGCTTAAATGGTAATGAAAGGAGTGAGGTGGATGGTTAGCAACTGCAATGGTGAATGAAGGAGGCAAAGAGTGAGTGAGAACTTCAGCGCAATAGTACCAGCAGTGGATTACAAACCTTTGTCAAGCTACTTCCTTGCATAGAGGACTAAATATCGCATTTTGTTGATTTCCAAAGTGGAGAAGAAATGGCCTGGTCTGAGCTCTGCTAAGCCTTCCGCTTCAAGCATAGCAGAAGGCCCTTTTCTACATTTCCTGGTTTCCAGTCATGTCATGCTGCTTTTGTATGACTTGCATGTTCCACCAGTAGTCTTTGTCTTCAGGTACTATCAGCTGTTAAAGTGATCTGCTATGCAAGCAGTGCAGCAGGTTTTGACTTTGGTGCGGAGTTGTCAGAGTTTATCATTGTGTTACTATTATTTGAGGTGGGCTGCTGCATGTACGATGCTCTTCCATGAAGACATGTCTTTTAGGGATGCTTGTTGTACATGCTGTTATATGTAGGCATTTTTGAAAAGTACTCACTGCTTGTTGATTGACTCTAGTTTTAGGTAGGACTGGTGTATCTCTGCCTAAATGGTGGTCAGTCCTTCCGATATACTGTGTCAATGAGGGGAGATCTTTAGTTAGAGTGGCACTTCATCTGCATACTGGTGATTCCTGATGTTTTTTTCAACAATTAAGACTCGTATTGTCTCCACATACAATTTGGGGATCACTGCTGAGATGTCTTAGCTTTATGGGGAAGGGGAGTTTGACGATTGGGCTTGCTTGTTCAACTATGATGCAAGCCAGTCCAGCAGGACAAATCTGTCAAACCTTATATGGAAAGCATGGTGTTGAATGGGGCTCAGCCGCATTCAGTGTTTTAAGGCTGCAGCAAAGTTGAGCAGTACTAATACAGATGGATAGCCTCTGTGGAATATTGAAGATTTACTATTGAGTACCTTGCTCCCAGGGGAGATTATGCCATTAGGTATCCAGTAAAGTCAAATCCCAAATAGGGATTGAGGTACAAAGGTTTCTTACTCCCGCCCCCTCCCCCCCATCTCATTTGACCTTGTTGTTACTTGTTCCCTGTGACCCCCACATCAGTATACCGCCACTCTACCACCATCTTAACCCCCACCAACACCACCCCAACTACCGCCACCCTAAGCACTACCACTCTAATCCGTCCATGGTCACCATCCAAACCACCACTACCAATATCGTGCCCTAACCTCCCCCTACCCTAAATACCACCCTATGCACCAACACCCTTCCACCACTACTACCCAACCGCTACACAGCCCTATGTCCCTCGCCACTACCACCCTTCACTAAATATGGCCCTCAATTCCTGTTGAAGCTCTTCATTTTTTACCAACTATTTTCAATTCATTACTTGATTATTGTTTTAAATGGAAAGCTGTAGCCTACGTTTTCATTTGTTTACTCGAGTAACTTGCACCAACATGAAATTATGCATAAAGGTATCCAGTAAATCTAAGTCACATCAAAAATTAAGAATCATTTTCATGTTATCTGTAGCTGTCTATCAACCTATGAGCCTTATCCATGGAAATCAGTATCTGAACAGTGGAGAAGAACTCTGATAGGCTGTTTCTCTGAAACCTAGGGCGAGTGATCTCTGGGCAGATCTACATTTGCACAAATAATATTTGATTTCCTAATACATTTTAATTGCTATGCAGTTGAAATAAAACATTGTTTCATCACATAACATTATATGCTTTTAATAAAGCGGCCTACAAACGAAGTTAATTGTGCTTCAAAGACTGTTGTGTTGGCATTCCTTTCTCTTCTTGTTTGTCCTCATCCTCCTCTCAGAGCATGGCCTCATTACGTGTGTCTTTCCACTGATTTTCTTTTTGAGTAATCGCTCCATAATTGTGCATGTTTTCCCAGCTCTTTCTCTTGTATACTTCTCGTCGCCCTTCCACGTGGTCATGTTGACCTCACCTATGTTCTTTCCCCCACTCTTGTCCATGTTGTGCTTCCCTTTGTGTTCTCCCTCTACATTGTTTTCTTGCCCTTTTGCTTCTTCCTGTTCCACATTGCACTCTCTCACCTGTACGCTTCTGCTCCCTTGCTCTTCATGTTGTGCCCTCTCCCTCTCCCTGTCTCTCATCCTTCTTGTGTACATCTCCCACTGCCTTGCATGTTCCTTCCGACTCCGTAAACCCCCCCCCACCACCAACCAGTGTGCTTTCTGTTATGTCCACTCCATTCTCCTTTTACTTCCCTTTACCCACTTTTTTAATATAAAAAAAACATGACTGCTACCTTTTTTTAAGTACAGCTGTCTGGTTGCAAAGACATATTAGGGACATGCCAGAAGCTGACCCAGGAATCCGTCCCACCCATTGCTTACCATTGATTTTGTGTTTTGTCACTCACATTTACTTACCTTTTGTCGCTGCCTCAGTTTGTTTCAGGCCATCCAGCATGTCTTTGCCCCTCTCATGGAGCATAGCTTCTACACCACCTTTCCAGGTGGGCACTCCTATTCTTCTACCAGTGCTTAATCTTTGGAAACTACTTTTTTCTTTTTCACAAAGCACTCTATGAGAGTGCATGCACTTCTCAGCTGTCTCCCTCGAATACTTCTCTCCAACCTCTGTCCCCCACCCCCTGGCCTCAAAGTGCCAGTACTGCACTCTCTTGCTTTTATGCGTATCTGCCCTAATCACTCCTTACATTCCTCTGTCTTGTCTGTGAGCTTCTACCCATCCTCCAAGTGGCTTCAAACCCTACCCGACCCTCTTTCTACTCAAAATGTTGTTTTCCAAAAATCTTTAATTTTACTCAACTGATTCATTCTCCAATCGGCAAAATATATAAAAATAGTCGGCGTGATTACATGGCAGCAGAGAAAGCCTCAAAGCATCAAGCATTGGCAAAGTCAACAGGTCCTTAAACCAAGACCTGTTGCCTTTTCTAATGCTTGTTCATTCTCTTCCTTTCTTGTTTACCTCATTACATTGCACGACGGGGAAGGGGGACATTTAGGATAGTGGCAGGCTTGTTTATGAGGCTCCTCTCATTGTTGGGAGTGCCCAAGAGTTGTAACAATGCTCTGAGCTAGTAAAAACAGGTGCCATTCTTCCGAAACACCCCTCCCCACAGCTCAATTATAGACCATAACACCGTTGTGCATCGTGGACAGTCCTTTCTTACTTAAAATTGCATGAAGTACATTGATAGCAAAATGGGCTGGAAAAGCATTTAATCAGTCAGTTTTAACAATTTGTCACCTTTCGAATTCAAGATTGCTTATAAAAAGATTCAAGGCAGTAATTCGGTTGTTCTTTCAACTAGATCATTTAATATATATTGCTGACATGTTTAAGCAACTGTGATGATCCCTGTAGTCCTGTGTATTCCTTATTGTGTTTCGTTTTTAAGATTGAAATTCACCATGGTCCTCCTATTTTCTGTCTGAGATTTGTCAAAGCAGGCGTTTGAATCCCTTGTCCTTCGTCTATGCCTGTGCTTTAACTGGTAGCCATAGGCTTCTTGTTACAAAGTGCAGCTGAGTCAAAAGGAAAGCACTATCAGAGATGTAGCTGGAGATGAAAGAATTGCCAGGCTAGATGACCTGGATATTAATACGAAAAGGTGGAAGTATTAATATTAGCAAAGCTAGAAGGCAACGGGTGGGAGCTGATTACCTTGTAAGAGAGATACAGGTTGAACAAGAGGTGTTTATTCAGTGGGCATTGATACTTTTGGCAGTTATCAATATGCGATGAAGGAAATAACACAAAGTAGTCTTTTCTGAAGTTTCCAGTTTTATGTCATGATTGAACACAGCACACCAACGCTCCCTCTCTGCTTTCTGATCCACTCTTCAGCTGTCAACTGCCTGGGCTAGAATCCTTCAGCAACAAGCAACCAGTCTATATTCCACCCACATAGTCTAGCCCCACCATTCCATTGCTACTGCATATAACACACCTCCCTTCTTATAACATCAATAAAACAATTATACTACATTACTAAATAGGAAAATGCAGAAACCTATACCAAAACTAAGATGTGTACAAAATGAATACACAGTGCATTGAATAAAATGAATTAACATGCTGTACAAAGATTACTAATTACGTTGAAAACAATGCAGTGCACATACAGAAAAATAATAATGCATAATGGTAGTTGAGATTAAATAAAGTGAAATAACACGCTGTACAGAGATGCCTAAATATTGTGCAACAATACAGTGCACATAAAAAAGTAACAATGCATAACGATACTTGAGTAACACTGCCTCATTTCCCCTTGGCAGAAATACTCACAAATTAAGAACTAAAGCATCACCCGAGATCAAGAGGCAAAGTCTCCTCAGGGTTTCAACATGAGGGGGAAATGTTAAAGAATTACCCTACCACATAATCCTCCAAATACGTTGGCTTTATAATCGCTGTCCTAGATTTGATACTGGGAATCCTGAAAGCTTTAACCCCATTCCTTGGAGGCTCACTGGAATTGCTTGGACAGATGGCCCCACTAGAACTTCCCTGTCCCTCTGAATCATCTGCAGTAGTAGTTGGAATCCCTGAGGCACTGGTGGCAACATCATAATTCAGACTACCAGTGTTGTTAGCCCTGTTCTTAGATCCCATATCTTTGCTCCTCATCTTAGCCACGCTTTTGCTCCACCACTCACATTTTTAAATTATCATAGCTAGCCTTACTCTTCACTTGTTGCTCTTCTACCTAAGCCTTTACGTCATCCAAATTCCACCAGGCCTCACCAACAGACTCCATCCTTTTGACTACCCACTAAGGAGACAACTTACTGAAGGAAACTCCCTCCCTCAATTATACAAAAGGTGGTACTCCAGTGGTAGAGTGTGGAGTGTTGTGGTAACTCCAAATCCTCTCTGCTACTGTCTCCTCCAAGTTCAACTCCGAAGAAAGTGTTAATTGAATGTTGCCCTTTAGCATGCAGTTGACCCTCTCCACTATTCCTTCCCCTTGGGTGACTATACAGGGTTGTTGTGAAATTGAGTCCCTGAGACACCAAAGAATCTTGCATTTGCCTGGATTTTAATTGTATACCCTGGTCCTTAACCAACACTGAAAGGGCACCCTCACAATGAAACACTTTTAAAAAAAACAATGGATGACACTACTCGTTTTAGGCTGTATTAGAAATTTATTACAAACCCATGAGGAATTGTAATCCACAACAACCAATGCAAATTAAAAAATTTCACCTAATGACTTCTATTCCTAACCTTTCCCATGGTGAGTTAAAAAATGTAACAGGACACAGGAGATTATTGTGAATATGCAGTGATTTGTCTGCTAAAGAATACTCCAAACACCTACTAAGCAACATCTCCACATTCACACCTGCCCACCAATAATACAGTCTAAGCATCTTCCCTGTTACTCCAGTATGTCCTGGATGTGCCAGTCCAATACGTTTTTGTTCCCCAACTCTCCCCGGGGAATGAGCAGTTTCCCCCACTCATGCCTAATTCTCCTTCCACACTTAAATCATCTCTCACTTGGTTTAAAGCTTTCAGTTCACTTGGTACTGAACCTTCTGTAGGCCACCCCTCGGTGATTACTTCCTCAAGTCTCTGTAAACGCTTATCCTTAATACAGCTCGATTTCCATTCATCTAATGAAATAACCTTATCTGTGGATGTCACACTATCCACCAAACCCACCACCAGTTCTTCTTCCAAATCTGAAATCTTTACTTTGTCAGACACCTAGGTAAGAAAGCTGCACTGCAGTTTTTCCCTCCAGGTATGTTCTTGACCTTTAAAAGTGGACAACAACCTGGCCAACCTGGGACTGGCATTCTCCAAACTCTTGTAATTTAACAATGACTCTAACGACTTGTGATCAGTGACTATCATGAATTATTTTCCCAACAAGTGGTTGTAAAATGCTGAGCCACCCAGGCACATGCCAGTGCCTCCCTTTCAATTGTGCTGTAATTCTTTTCAGCAGATTAAAACCCCCTGAGGGTAAAAGCAATCATGTTCTCTTTCCCTTCCGCCATCTGACTTAACACTGCCCCAGACAGATACCACTTGCATCAGCAGTGAACACTGAGGGAACATCTTCTTTGTACGCTTAAGGAGTGGGTGCCAAAATGATCATGTCCTTCAATTGATTTAATATATCTGATTGTTCTTGTTTCCATACAAATTTTAATTCTGACCTCACTAAATTTGCAACAAGAAATTCTGCACAATTCTTGAATAAATCTCACATAACCGTATGAACGACCTTAGTTGATCTTTGTCGGAAGGAGATGGACAATCCCTGATGGCTTTTATTAGATCATCCTTAGGTGATATCCCTGCTGCTGAAATCTTGTGCCCCAAGCAGATGCACAACACCCATTAGGCTGAAAAGACTTTCGCCCCTACCACCTGTCATCTGCTGTAGCACGGGGTGTGGAGTGCACAGGCAGTTCTTGAACTGTCCTGGGTTGGGGCTGGACAAGCTCTAACGATTCTAACTCAACCAAAGTACTTTGTAGGTCTTCCAAAGACCATTTATCAGTTCACAGGTCTTTGTGTAATTTAATTCCTATCACCCCCCTGCTGTCCCCACTCATGCTATGGACTGTTGGTGTGAGAGTGGGAGAAAGGATTTCATTAAAAATAGAAATGTGGGCATGTGGAACGGTCCTATAAAGTGCCCAGCAAATGGCTTGGTTTGCCTCTTAAGCTCCAAAATAGGAACTGAGCCCTCCATGTAGTGTATATCGTTCCTCATTAGAAAATCTGCCCAAGTCTCAAATTTCAAAAACGATATTACTTTAAATTGGAAGCGTTTGACTTAAGAACACTCAAATGAATTTCTGCATTGGCTGACATTTATCAGGATTCACAGTTTCCAAACATAAACTTTGAAACGTTCATACCTGCGATTAATTATGGAATAATTTTTTTTTTTTTTTTTTAATTTTTGTATATATTTTTTTTATTTAATATTAATAGATTTACTGCATCTGTTACATAATCCTTTGTCTGCTGCATAATCTGTAGAGTTTGACAACAATAAAATAGTTTTGATCTTAAACGGATCAAAATTTACTAAAACATGGTGATGCGTGTTCTTAGGTTCTGTAAGGCCCTTTGCAACGGTTGAATGGTCTTATTTAAGTTGCTTAATGCTGTATTTAAATGTTAAATTGGTATTAGTAAGGTGAATTCTTTCAGAGAAAGTGTTACCATGTGTGACAATGACAAAATAATGAGGTAATACTATCACACAAATGTGCAGTATAATTTACCCTTTTTATGAGGCACAACTTAGCCACTAGATGAAGGGGAAATGGCTTTGTTATTGATATAAGGGCGTGGGTGGCAGAATCCACAGGGAGTATGGCCCAAAGTTTCAAGTGGACTTTGCCAGAGGTCAGCATTTGGGTCTGGCCTTCAGTGACTCTTCCATCTCTAGAAAAGTACCTTCTGGCATGTCCAAAAGACTCACATTTTGTTGCAGAATCAGCTTTGATAACCATAGTTCAAATTACACCTGAATCACCACTTGCCAAATGCCAAGGATACGGTGAATTACTTAGTGTCTAGAGATGCATCATCCTGCATTCACACAGCTCACACTACACTCAAACAGGTTCACAAGTCATCCTCCGCTCACAGGGGCTCACCTTTTACACTCCCCATCCAGTCACTTGAGCACTCTGGTCACAGAGTTCTCACCCTGCTTTAACACCTCTTACCATATTCATTCCTTTGACCCTGCACTTAGACCACTCACTGTCACTCAGCTCTTCCTGACCACACCTGTAACACAGCACACATTAAACTAACAACCACTTGTGAACATGCACACATCTACAAATGCAGTCACAGAATATTTGTCCATCCCGCATTACTAGAAGCTTATTCAGTTCCATCTGTAACTACAGGTGCAATATATGAGGGAAGAGTGTACTTCAGACTGGGATGGTATGGGAAAGAAGTCTGAGCTGGGGCTGTGAGGGCTGGTGTGCAAGCCAGGATCAGTCTTAGGCAGTTGGGAAAACAGATAAAGGCAGCAGGACAGGGAGCAGCACAACAGGCTAAGGATGAAGCACTGCAACTGTGATCTGGTGTGAAAGCTGACTGGTGCTGCAGGCTAAAGGTGTGGTGTAGGTGGGGGGAGAATTTACAGCTCAAGAGGTACTTGTTTGCCTTGCACTGAGCCCCACTGGCTTTCATAACAACCACTGCGAGGAAAGGGGGGGTGTCACTTGTGTGCTGTTTTGGCTGCTTCTGAAGCCATGATGTAGACCAACATGTTGGCCTGCATAGTAATAGCACTCTGCAGGCGCCGTTATTAAGGGGAGAACGTGCTGTGGCTGGTTTGTAAGATAGGAGCAGTCCGTTGAGGAGCCAGTGAAGTTGAGGAGAGTGAATTGAGGTTGTAGTTTGTTGTAGGAGAAGGGAGTGCGATGAGGCTGTTGTGACGCAGGACAGCAGGCTAAGGCTGCATTGAGCAGTTCTTCTGGAGTGCAATGATGGTTGTGGGAAAACACATTTTGTGGTTTGAATGTCACGTATGCAAATGGGGAAGAAAAAACAAACAGGCTCAGATGCCACTGTGTCATCACGCTAGATATAGCAGCCATTTTGGATGGGAGAAATCCTTTGTTGGGAAGTTCTATTCACCAATACTTCTACCGGTTATACTGCTGTTGGCTCACACAGTAATATTCTTAGCCAATGCTATCCCATATTTGTGGAGGGTGGTCTTCTTGCACACTGCACGTTATTGCATTTTAATGGAGTAGCCATGTTAGTTGAGGGAACACCACTCAGGAGTCCATAGGACTGCAACAAGCACTGCACTCTTTCTCACAGTATCACACAAGTTCTGCCCAACCCAATACATTAATTGAGGGAAACGTGTGGTAGAAACCAAAGACTCTGACGGCTGCCTTTCTTAAAGCTTTTTATCTGTTGATCACACACAGTATGGCGATAACCAGACCTAAAAAGGTATGTCTCAGAAGCAGTGAAACACATTCAATATGGTGCTTAAAGACTCACATCATAGCACTATATATGAACTTAAGGACATTAACGCATCAAGAATAACACAGAGTTATGTCATGTGTCGTGGAATATTGTTGATTATTGTTGATCATCCAAACGTTGTGAAGTGGTTTTTGCAACAGTGTTAGTTTTATTCAAGATCGTTATTTTCATTCTTTTCCTTCAATGCCTTTAGCGCCTCTTGCACCATTCCTACCTGGCACCATTGTGCCCTTGACTTCTATTGAAAACTTAGTATTAAGTGAATGACACTGCCTACATAGACATAGGTGGCATACAGTTGGTCACTCTGAATACATATTCCTTGAGGCAGAGGGCAGCTATCAGATCCAGTTCAGGGAGCATGGGGCAAACGGGGTACTGGGCCTTTGCCATGGGGGCCGGAGTGATTTACCTCGGATTTCGTTGAGTCTGTACTACTTTGGCTTCACAAATTGGGCCCTGTACAACTCCTTCAGCATTTGACCCTCAGTGGTAGCTCTTTGGAACATTCACAAACTTCTCATGGAGGTAGTGTTAGGGGTATGGGAACTCAGATCACCCAGCACATCAATATCTGTCCAACCCAATGCTTTATTTGGATAAGAAACATACTTTGATAGGCATGCTTAAAACGATATGTTGCCGCAAGTACAATATTGTGCACTGCTACTTAGGCTACTGCAACTTGGGATACTGTCTTTCTCTTCTCTCTTTTACATGAGTCCCTCCTCTTGTGAATCTAGGCGTGTCCCTTTTTAGGTTAGTTTTGTGAGACAATAATCAAGGCTCAGGTGCAGGTAGCCCATTTCAATTATGGTTGTGCTCCGTTCAGTACAGTGTCCTAGGTACAGCCTCACAACAGTGCAGGTCTTTATGCATTTCACCATCTCGTGTCTCTGATCCTGCCCACTTCCAGGAAGGGAATGCATGGTTGTAGGAGTGGCCCTCAGTCTGGGTAGGCCACTGCAGGATGGGGCAGCCAGAGCTGCAGCCCTGAGTCCTTCAGTGAATGCACGTTATGGACGTCCGTGAGGGCTCATGACAGGCGTCAGACCTGCTTATGGGTCACTGGGTGGCGGATGGGCCCCCACTTACATGTGTGTCACAACAGCATGTGAGCAGGCAATAGATGCACACTGAAAATAATGCATTGGTGGTCGTTGTGCACACGGCTTGGCTACAATGGTGACGTCCACCATGGACGTAGTTTTTGACTTCTGTGATGATGTCAGCCACAGGACCAACTCTGGGTTTCAGTGGCTACATTCACCATGGGCACAGCTCTTGATTTAAGCAGCGAGGTCAACCATAATTGTTCCTATTGCAAGGTCAGCTGCCTGCCCGTGATTTACACTTGGAACTACACTTCTGATTGTTGTACAGCAGTCTTCAAAGTTTGCTGTCGAATACTCCCTTCCTTGGTAAAAGGACTTGGACTGTGGAGCAACAAGCTTTATGCGGTCAAAGCAGAAAAGGAATGTGAATTCTCTGTCTGCAATCTCAAAACACGTTTGTGGCGTTTTTTCTGTCAGGTGTCCTCTCTAGGTTATTCTCCAGACCCAAAGAGGCGTTCAGTTTCTGCAACTGGCTTTTTGATATCCACACTGAACAGTGACCAGGATGAAAATGAAAAGCCAGCCTCACCTAAAAGATCTCTTTCACTCCTAACAACAACAATCAGAGTCCTTACCCTGAACACTTACCAAATGAAAACCTAATCAGCAGCTCCACTCAGTGAGAGCTGCTTAAGTACATTTTATAGAAGCTGTGTCGCCTCCTTCTATTTTCAGGAATACTCTTCCATTGTCTACGAAAACAATCTTGCCTACATCTTGTGCACAGGAACAGGCTAGGGACTTCCAGAATGTGGCCTGCAGGCCTCTATTACTCGGGCTCACTCATGCACAAAGCATGAACTACACAAGCCACAAACACACACAGTCCACTTGGATGTTAATACTAGGCTCTAGGTTACACATTGATGCAGAACTTTATACAGGTGAGGCTGGCCTCACAGATAGGTCAGATCGCGACTGGATTCACAAAACACTGGGGTGGTCCACTGTCAGCAAAATTAGAGTGCAATTGGTGCACCTCTCCAGTCACAGGACAGTTGCAGGACTTCATTTGTGTCAGGGACAGAGTAGGCCCCTGCACATGTTATATTAGCGTGAGTCAAAATCCAAAACTGGGATATAAGTCCGTCACAGTCAAGCACTCAGAACATGGCAACATGACTACACACCCTACAGGGAAAATTCTCGGTTCTGCAGCATGTTCAGGCAATATTATATGTTTCCTAAATTAATATGGCTTATCTTATGGTATTTGCACTACAAATATGTTAACTGAACTCTAATTATGCTCTTTTGTGGATGCTAAATAAGTGCATATTTGTGTCTCAATGTATAATCTTTGATGTGAATATACATCATTTCTGATCATTGTCCATCTCTACACAGTGCACACATGCAGGAATAGTTGCCCCTCACCCTGTATATGGTGAGTAGCTTGGATGGTAGTAAGGAAAGCTAACCAGAGCAAGTAAAGTTAAACTTCTTGTGACTTGGTGGCTGTCTTGCTCAATGGAGACCTGTCCTATGTCCTGGAGAGCTTACCTACAGGCTGTAGAGCTGGGAGTAGCAACAAACCCTTGACATAGGGAAGACGATTTGAGTGGAGGGCGAGGACTGTTGAGGGGCCTTCAGACCTGATGAGAGGCCTAACGGTCACAAACAGCTCTGCTAGAAAATGTCAGAGGCTATAAAAATATCTCGACGTGCATTGCTTGAAATGCTTGTCCCGCCTCACTGACTCTGAAGAGTTAGCGCCCCCCAAAAGCCAGGCCTGTCCGCACCCCTGACCCCAAGTATTGTACATTGTCAATCATGAACTTGCATTTCTCTTGTTTCACTGTGAAGCCATAAGTATGCACTACTCCCAGCACCTTATCTGATAATTTGAGATGCGACTGGACAGAGTCTGTGACTATCATGATGTCATTTTGATAGGCCAATACTCCATCCAGTCCTCCTAGTATTCGGTACATATGTTTCTAGAACACCGATTCAACTGAGACCTGCCTAAACGGTGTTCTCCGGAACCTAAATGCCCCGAATGGAGTGTTTTAAGGCGTGAGTGAACGGCAATCCTGCAATAGCGCCACCTGGTGATAAACTGCTCATAGCTTTAGAATAGAGAATATCGTGGCTCCCCTCAACTGAGCTAACATTTCTTGTATTTTGGGGAGGGGAAAATAATCAACAAAAATGTTCCTGTTTAAAGACAGACGGTCCACACAAAATCTCAACTTGGATCATTTTTTTTTTTTCTTTTTTTCGTTTTTTTTTTTTTAACCCCAAGGCTACTACAATTGGAGAGATCCACTGTGAATAATCTATGGGCTCAATACCTTTGCACACAGTTTCATCAAGTACTCCTCCAGTCTTCCCCTTATGCTTAAGGGTATGCTCCTGACCTTATGTGCTACAGGCAAGAACCTGGCTTGAGAACAAGGTGATTCTCAACTGCTTTTACCAGACCTTACTTCTCTAGAAACATTGCCTTATGTTTATTCAAAACTTCATTCAGGGAGGACTCTAGTACTTCCATTTGACTCACAATAGGGATAAAGCCCTCCAAAGAACTGGGATGCTTAGTGCCTGGTCTTACCACCACCCTAAACAACCCTTTATCTTGCCATCCTTAAATATAGCCTTTTCGTGGCCACATACACTGTCGTGTAAATCTCTCTGTCTTGGAACTTAATGCTTTCCCTGAAATACCCCACCATATCAATCTCTTGGCCACCAAATGCAACTGTGCAAATGTCCGGACAATCCAGTTTTAGTTGTGCCCATTCTTGGTCAAATAGTTTGTCTGATGTGATGGGAGATCCTGAGTTTGCCATCACTACCAATGGCACCTTTCCGATGAATATCTCATTCTTGGGATCCTCTTTCTTCTCATTGCTGTCACCAGTATCTACCATTTGTACTGATAATACAATCCTACTATCTGAACTACTGTTATCCTTCTCACACAGGGAAGAGATTCTGCATATCCCCCACAAATACTTATTTCTATGAGTTCTGGCAGATTCTTCCAAAGTGCCCAGACTTTTTGCGTTTAAGACAAGTTTTACCCATGGATGAACAATTCTTAATTAGCTACACAACGCTTGGACCCACACCTGAAACGTGTATTGGCATTGCTATTAGTGACTTTGCCCTGTCTTTTTATTTCTGCATTAGACCCGAGTCTAGGAGCAGGTTGCACCACCCCCACTGCCTCGGAGGCATGTGGTTTGTTCCCCCCTAATTCTCAGGAGGCCATTATAGATCTCTCTGTTCTTCTTGCAGTTGCTAAAGTTTATTCGATAAATTGATTCTCGCAGCATACAATTCTCTCTTGTATTCAGTTAGCAAAACACTTGACTACTGACTGGCCTCTCCCATACTTGCCTACGGGTCCCTTAAATGCGCACATTGAAGCTAACCTCCTCAGGTCTGCCGGGAATGAGTCTGTGGATTCCTGTTGATGTTGCTTATGTGTGAAAATCCTACATCTTTCCACTATGATGCTTAAATCCTCTTCAAAATGTTTTTCTAGTCTTTTTACAGCCTCCATAGAAGCATCCCATTCTGTTGATGATCAAAAATCCTGTTGCCTTCAGATCTTAAGCAGTTGTATCAAATGGCCTTCTTTCTAATTGCAGGAAACTCCACACCATCAATAGCTAGTAAATACCTTTCAAAGGTTTTTCATCATTGATTCTATTTAGGTCTGGGTGTACCTGGTTTAGGGAGAAGGTATACTGGTAAATTTGCAGTTTGCATGTTGAATGTAAAAATATATATATACTTATACCTAGAATGAACAATATGTGATGTTTCTAATTCAGATTAAGTAACTGTACCATGAAAAAGTACTTACAAAAAGAACATCTAGAAATTGCAACAATTGTCTTATTGTAGCATCCAGAAAGCAGAGCATAAAACAGTAAAATAGTGCAGAGAGAGAAACCATGTAATGCGGTAGTGTTCTTCTCTGTAGTCGCCCAATGACGAAGCAGCTCAAATTGACAAATCCAGTAACCTTGTGTTGTAACTAGAGGCTAATAAGTGAGGGCCACCCGCAATGCACCTCACAAGCGAAGGAGTAGAACAAGTTGTGCACTCCTTTGAGATGGATTCCGGAGGCTGGCTGACTGCTGATCGTGGTGCGCATACAGCAGTCGAGCAAAAATAATGCTTGTGTGCACCCTTGCGCTATTCCTGCATCATGGGGCCAGAGTGTTGATGCCTGGTCGGTGATAGCAAGCATAAAGAATTTTCAGCTGCACCACGTCCTCTGTGAAACTTAACAGCTGTGAGCGCGACCTGTAGCCATAACTACTGCAGAATACGCAACATGACGCCGCACCTCCCCTCCATAATGTTTAAGCACCCAGGCTGCCACTCTTATAAATATAATAAAGTACTTTTCTTATCCCAATCAGTAATAATATTTTCTCCGCTGTGTCCCATAGCTGGCTCCGTGCAGTGTGCAGTCATCTCCACGCCGCCAGTTTGTGATGAAGGAACCACTCTCAACCACTCTTCATCTGTCAACTGCCTGAGCTAGACTGCTCCAATAACGAGCAACCAGTCAACTTCCGTGTTGCACTGAATGTGGGGTATTGATACTACTGGATAAGGTGTTACAGCTACAACCAGTTGGACTATTCTACCATTGTGTATTGTCGTTAGATGATGTTGAAAGGTATTTTTGGTGATGCTGATAGACTTTCGGTACTTAGGTGAACGGGACAATAGCTAGGGCGAGCTTCACAATAGAAAAGGGCGTATGTTCTGTGCATAAATGACCTTCACATCAAGGGTCATTACTGTACGATTGCAAACTGGCTTTGCTGAGCCTTCCACACATCTGGTTCGCCTCTCGAAACACGTTTTAATGTTGTACAGATAAAGCACACAAAAAAGAAATGTTTGAGTCTTCCAACAGCCCCTTCTTTGCCTTCTTGGTAGATTTTCAGTCTTCTTTTAGTTGACCTTTCTAACTGGCTTTGTCATCCTTGTTTGGCGAATTCGCCCACCTGGATGACCATAAAAATGCTTGTAAAAGTTGAGTGTCCACAACTGAGCATTTTTTTCTTCAATTTACGTTTTTTGTGTTTAATAGTTGCCTATATTCTCAACACGTATTTTGTTTCCAAAACTCTCTTGGGATTCAGTAAATTCATTGTGTGGCAATTTTAAATTTGTATAAAGTACTCATTGCAGTATGTTTGCGAAATTTGGTTATTCACTGTCCAAACAAATTGCACCATCATCCCTTTTCACTTTTACACAGGGTTTTTCTCCAAACAATTGCCCATCATCAATACCAAATCTCGTTCCCTCTCTGGTCTAACAATTTTTCTTACAGCAGTTGTTTCTTTAGAATAAAGGTGGAAACCCTACTTAGGAATAAAGATATCCCAAGGTGCCATGAAATTTGTTACATACAAATTTTTGAATTCTAATACTATAAGTCACTTTCAAAACCAACCTTGGTGTTTCAGATGTGTGGCATTATCGGTAGAGATTGCTGCTTTCTTGTATTACACGTTAGGATTGCACCAAAAACAACTTAGTATAGTAATTAAACTCTTTGTTTACTAATGACTCCGTGCCAGGGTAAGCTAGTCATTGCTTTGTAATGGTTTGCCAGCTGATATTCTGTTCAGAAATCTGCTTTTCATGTTATTTGCATGTTTTTGTTTTTTTGCATAGGACATTGTGATGTAGCTTAATAATGAGAACGATACACATTTTATATGGGTATTGTATTAATCTCTGCAACTCATTATGGTCTAAATCACCCACAACTCTTCAAATGCCAGTAATATGACATAGCTTTGCAAAGATCGCAAGTTGCTAAGGACTACAGTGAACAAACAGAGTCACGAGGTTGATAGCGTTTATGTATGATTGCCAAAGTGACACTCCAAATCCAAGTCATGCTGGGGTAAAACTATTTTTTTCAGGTATTTTTTTTTTTTTTTGGTGTCCTTGCTTCAACCCCTATCAGAAAATACTCGCTATAGTCCTTACCTTCCAGTGGACCCAAGGCCCTTATGTTGGTGCACACAAGTAGCACATCCACGTAACGTGGACTTCTGCAAAATGATGGTAAAATAGGTTTTCGCCCTTTGACAGGGTTGCAAACTGAAATCTTATGTTTTCTGAGTCCATGCTTAAGTTGCTCATCCAGTCCACAGTTTCATTTTGCATTCTCACTGTTGTTTTGTTCATCATATTATTATAATAATAAATTCAGCACTACAAGTATCGGAATGCATAGATAACACTTGGGCTTGGTAAACTACTATGCTTGTATACAGGAAACGTGATGGCTGTGAGTCACCCCAGGTTGCTATAGGAGCCATTTGCCATTAAGATTCTGAATACCGATGTCATCGATAAGTACATCAGATTGAAGCTTTTGAAATGTTATGTTGGCTTTGACTGGCCCAAAATTGTAGGTCCCTGCTCACACTAGTAATCAGCTTGGTCGATCCATGTTGATGATCAGCATAACAATAGACCTTGCAACAACTGCTTTTCATGTTCAAGTAGTTCACGTACTTGCGACGTCAGTGGTCTAACTTGTTTACAAAGGCATTCATGATAAGTTTCAGTTACGAATCTAGACATATTAGTTCATATGGTGCGACTACAATGACACAGTTACTCTCTATTCATTTATCCATCTTTAATTCCAGGTGAAAATAAATGTAAGATAAAGAAGTGAGTGCTGTCTTGTCAGAAAAATGTTCCATACGAAAGTGCGTTAATGTATGGTGGCCAGGTTTCAAGTGATTTACCCTACAAAAAAGGGTAACATTCGAAGCTTAGCATTCCAGAAGGCTGTGTTATGTCACTTGAGTTTATATACCGCATTTTCACCAAAGGATTCTACGTGCTTAGAGGCGATAACCTGAACCAACAAAACCACAAATGCCTTGGGGACAAGGGAGTGGCGGGGTGGTGGGGTCAGGTGGCCTTTCAGTAGCTTCCTAAACTTCACATCGTTGGAATCCAGTTTAAGGTACATGGGGAAAGCATTTTAAAGTTTGGAGCTAAGTAGGAGAAACACCTGACCCCTGTTCTTACTTTCTTGAAGCAGGAAGAGTCAGCAGGTGAAGGTCCGATGTTCTCAAAGAGTGGGTAGGAGTATAGTGAGAAAGTCTTTCATTCATGAATTCAGGACATTGTTTTTTTGCATAGGACATTGTGATGTAGCTAGTCATTATGTCTTATGAACAGTTCAGAGTGCCTTAAACTGGACACATTGAGGCACCGGTAACCTGTGCAAACTGTGCCGCAAAGGGTTAGCATGGGCTGAACGAGGAGGTTTGAAAATGAGCCTGCTAGCATTGTTCATTACTACCTGCAGTTTATGTGAAGCAGAGTTTGGTGGCCAAAATTGTGGCATTTGCATAGTCATTGCAAGAGAGAATTGTTGCGGAAATCGCTGTGTGTAATGCCTGGTTTGAGAGGGCCCAGCTTCCTAATAGAGCGGAACAGGCCAATACAAGTTGCTGTGAAAGAGTTGACTTGGGACAAAAGGGATAGCTGCCAGTCAACTGTCACATAAAAACTTTTGGCCTTGGTGAGGGTGAGCTCCTTTCTCAGCTGGCTAGTAAAGGTCCGACCAGACGCTAGCTGAAGTGTTGATGATGGGCAGCTCAGTCTCTGACAGCAACAAGTCTCTGGCATTTTGGAACATCGAGCGAATATCACTATAGCCTTGATAAAGTCTACCCAGACGAAACACGTGTCGGCTGTTGTCCATTTGGGCTGTTATCCACTTGAGAATGAATTCTGTTGTCATCAACTGATTCTGGCCCCAAGATGTCATTTTGGGCCAGATGCCATTGTTTCATCTAAGGACATTACAAGGAATAAATTGGAACATTACAACTGTCTGGGATGTGCCGTGGTTTTCCTTCTGGGCTCGAAGAAGCTGTTGATCTTCCGTAGTTGGGATTCAATGATGGAGCTTGCTTTGTTGAGGATGTGGTGAGGGCAGGGGTCCGATGGAGAGCCGGAGTGGATGGTGTTCATGATTTTGATGGTGTAGTTGTCGTTGAGGGGGGTCCAGGAGAGCAGGAGGTTGGCCTGAGGTGAATATGTGGTGTTGGTGGTTGTCCGGTGGGAGGTCTTGGTGCTGAAGCTGTCGTGAATGTCTGCAATCTTGAGGTCGAAGTAGGAGGCTGGGGAGTCACAGAGGTCTTGGGATGGCGGGATATTGTCGGGGTTGGAGAGTTCCTTCACGATGTTGAAGAGCTCCTTGTCGCTATGTGCGTTGTTGATTCGGTCTTTGAAGGCGGTTCTCTTAGCAGCTCGGATGAGTTGGTGGTGTCTGCGGATGGCGTTTTTTTAAGGCTGTGGGGTTGTCCAGAGTCTGATCTTTGCGCCACTTTCTTTCGAGTCTTCAGCAGCTTTGCTTACATTCATACAGGGTGTCCCTCTGTTGAAATGAGTCGATGGAAGCTGCGGGATGATCTGAACATATTTGTTTATGGATTATGTTAAAAACCACACAAACCAGCAGTTAGTCCAAATAAAAAAAAAAAAAAAAAATTGAAGAGTAATCTGTTTTAGTGCAGGAGAGCTACTCTGTAGAATAGCTTAGCGTTCTTTCATTTCATTAAGTGGCTGCTCTACTCCTTTTCTATGCTTTGAGCCTTTGATTTGGAAGGCTCAGCAAGTGCTTGTAGTACTCTGTGTCCACAAGAGGGATCCTACGCCATGTTCAAAACCATGCTGAGCAGACGTAGGGAGTTACAGCTGGCAGGAACAGAAGCAATATAATTGTTATAATTTATACATTTTTAGTTGACCAAAAATAATCCTTGCTTAAGCTTTCTGCTGATACATTTTTTTCTGCAAAATATTCTTATTTCAAAGATTATTCCAAGGGTGGTCCTAGAATTGAAGACATCTGCTGCCCTATATACACTTGATGTGGAAAAATGCAGCTGACTGAACGTGTGTGACTGGAAACACCCCCTCAGCTTTGAACAGTGGCATATCAGTACGAAAATCATACTATTTTATGTTGTGTGCATACATAGAAAACACCTACACCCCTAATGGTGATCTATACTCCATCACGTTTTGAAAATACCTCAAAGAGATCCCATATTGGTTTTGTGAGCCATGTCTCACATAAAAAGTGGCATAATATATTTATTAAAAATATATCACTGTGAAGGTCTAGATTGTGGAATAAGAAATATATTTCTTGGCTCATTGTTGTGATTCACATGTCATGAGGTCAACCTTTTCATTATCAGGTATACCGGATGACTGCTGCTTCACAGGCAGATATCTGCAGGTGGCCCCACGTTGTTTGGGAATCAGTAGTTTAAAGTTTAAGATAGGCAACAAATAAGTATTATTGCTAGGCATTAGTCATAGGCATGCTTCACCTGTTCTTAGTTAAGAAGCGTGGATTTACTTGGGATGCTGAAACGTGCCTTATCGATTTACTTCCATTGGGTGGTCAAGGACTGTTCGTATTAGATAAACAACCTCTGCTGAGTTGTGTGCTTTCTTACAACTCTCTGAAGGTGATTCTGAAGCTCTGATTAATTCCAGGCTTCACTACAGAGATTCCTTCTTGAGGAGCTTTCCAGACTGTCAACTGGCCTGTCCCCATCAGACTTACGTTCAGCTACTCACCCTATCTTTGGTCTGCGGAAGAGAGACAATGCCTCACACCTGAAGAAGGCCATCCACTGGCTGCATATTAAAATAAGGATACGTTTGAAAATCCTTACCTTTGTGGATAAATACCTATCCAACTGGAACCCAACTATCTAGCAAAGTAATTAGCTCGTATCAACCTTGTTATTCTAATCCTTTCATACTGTATGTACCTAAATCTAACTAACTCTTGAGGTGACAGAAGATTTTTAATTTTAGGCTTTCAGCACTGAAAATGCGTTATTTTTCTCCCTCCTGAAAATTGTTTTTTAATATGGTAAGCAGTGGCAAATGGGGACGTTGCCCCTTGCTTTTTAAAATGAAGCAGTAAGCTCCTCTTGGCTCTGTTAATTCAGCAGGGGTGTGTACAAAAGGCAGCCTCGTCTATAAGACAAACAAGCCCCATTGTCTAAGGGTGGTGATTCCTAGTATAGTTGACAGCTACTGTACTTGCTGTTGCTTATTCAAGCATTATTCTTGTTAGCATTTTAATCCTATCTTTCATCGCAGTATTTAACGGGCTCAATATAAGTGGTGCTTAATATAATGCAAGACAACAGTGGTGTTTTATCTTTTTCATATAGTTTTACCTTTTTAGTGCAATGTTAAAGCGTGAACTGTGTAATGATTGGTGTGTGTGTGAATGGAAAATGCATTTCTAAAGAATATTCTGACTGTTTCCTTAGCTGGCCTGTTAAGTTACTTAGAGCCTCGTTATGACCCTGACGACCAGGACAGCGGTGGTGGTGGTCATACTGGCACCAATGTGGCGGTCCGCTAACCACGGTTGGACAGCCACCACCGCCAGTTCTCCTCCATTGGAGGGGCTGGCAGTGCTGGTGGTCCTAATACGCCAGGGCAGCGCTGCCCTGGGAATTAAGAGTCCCTTCTCCGCCATCAATTACATGGCAGTAGTCCCGCTATGTATAGGCTGGTGGAGACTGGGTGCAGGGTGCCTCAGGCCAGCCTCGTCACGATTCTCACTATTTACCTTGCAGACAGTGAAAATTGTGACAGGTGATGGCGCACCCTACGCACTGCAGCATTGCCGCCGGCTCTATTATAAGCCAGCGTCAATGTTGTAGGCTGTTTCCCGCTGGTCTGCTGACCCAGTGGGAAATTCTTAATTACGCCCACGGGAAGGGGACCGCACTAGCGGTAGCCTGACTGCTGGAGTTTGGCGGAGGGCCTTTTCCGTCCGCCATTCTCATACTGATCCCCTTAGTGTTTCGTCATGCAAGGCACGTACATAATCCAAAACATTTTCTACAGCTTGCGAACACGAGCAATAAACTTTAACCTTATACAACGATTCGAGCAAAATAAAGTGACTCCTGTTTAAGCATGAAGCAGCTTAAAACCTTATTTAGTGACCTCTATTCTGGTATGGCAGAGTATCCTTTTTGGTTCTTTCCTACAGACAGATTTAGCTGTTTGCCCGTCCTCATGTCAAAATACACACACTCACACATACTCGATCTCCGTCTCACACTTTTGGACACCCTCTCTTAGCCGTTGGAAGCATCAGACTGTCACTTCACAGTAACTGCAGGGTAACCTGTGTGTAACTGCTAATGCCTGTACTCCTGTGAATGTCGTAGTTCCTTGAAATGGGCTCTTAAGGCTGTTGCTCGTAACTGCTGCACAGGGGTTGTAACAAGCTCTGTGCATGTGCAAAATGATTGAAATAGATTGCCACTGCCAAAGCCGCGTGAGGAGAGTTTAAAACAAGCACTGGCAAAGCCAAATAGGCCTTGCTATTGGCTTTGTCAGTATTCTTTGCCGTATTGCCCAGCAGGGTGGCCATGGCTAGAAAACATTGACAAAACCAATAGGTCTCCCATAGGCAAGAACTATTGGCTTTGGCAAAGGTTGTTATGATTGGTATGAGCATAGACCATTGATTGGGTGGGCAGTGGGATCCCAGTTTTACAAACATTTCAACAACTTCTTCTTCTTTTTTTTTTTTTTTTTTTTTTAACTCCTAGCTTCACAGATGTTGCCATCTAGCACTGGAGATCGATTAGTATGCAGTTTGACAATATAAAACAGTTTAGTTTTCTGGGACGGTTTCTAGCCTGTTCCAATTGAGATCTGAGGAAGAAAGACTTAGCCTCATCGATACCACTTTTTGTCTTCCTTTCAATGCTCAAAGTTTCCTCCTATCGTCATTCAGATCTTGACTGGACCATTTGATTTGATTTTTTTTTTTTTTTTTTTTTTTTCTTTTTTTCTTTTTAGTTTGAGGGCTGTTTTTCCCATAATATTTGTCATGTACTGATTTGTCATATGCTTCAATGGTAGCTCGTTCATATTTTACGGTTGTGATGAGCTCCTCCATATCAACCTGTTTGTATCTCTTCTCCATTGTTGTGTTCTTTTTGTGATTAAGGGATCTTTGGGTGACGGAAACTAGTGTCTCATCAGCATATTAGACTGTTGGGATACAAGCAGACATGTAGGACTGGCTCCACACGCCATAGTGGCCTACTTCATGTTGTCTCGTTTTGGTTTAATTCCTAGGGTGTGATAGCTCTGGGAACTATTTTTCTGTTTAGCTGATGGTCTAACTAGCGGACGACACTATTGTTGTTCTTGCCTCCTGGTCTGTGCATCTTTTGGGCTATAGCTTTTCTGATTAAGATTATTATAAGGGAGCACCTGTTGTTTGTGCCTTCCGTTTGCAATGCTTGCTTGTTATATTGATTTAATTACTTTATTCAGGCCCAATGATCTGATTATATGCTTGTTTTGTGTGATGCTTATAAACGAGTTACTACTACAATAAGGGGCTTAATGACAGCAGTATCCTTACTGATTTATAAGCCCATTGTATACATCAGCAGGCAAATCCTCCAGTTTGCACCCTAACTGACCACCTACTTACTAGCTATGACATAGCGCCTTTGAAAGTCCGAGACTTTTGAGGGTCAAGTACTCTGCTGACATATTTCGGTTTCATGTTATGAAGTACGTCATTCTGCATCCTTGCAAATAAAACATTCTATGCATTGTAACTGCGGATTTATACCTATAACTAACTATTTTGGTTTTCAAATGCTGGCCTTAGAGTAATGCCTCTCTCCAGTTGAAATGCGTTGGAGTTTTGTCAGAGAAGGATGAACGTGTTCTTCATTTTAATGTTTCAAAAGCCGTGACTCCATCAGCACTAAGTAAATTATCCAAAACTTGGCTGTTAGGTTGTTTGCTCCGTGTCATGCCGCTTTTGTCCTCCCTAAACCTGAAGCAGACGGAAGGACAGCGCGCGCTCTTCTGCGGAGGAAGCTCCCTAGCACAAGGTCCGTATAGATTAGCAGAATGATTCGTGCTTTCCTACGTCGCTTCTTATCTTTCTTTAGTTGTGCACGTTTCGCACCACTAGTATCAAATTAGAACAAAATAAGCGGCTGGCAACAACACTGGGATTCACATAGCAGCACGGGCATTGTTTTTCCCCAGTTTCTGACAGTTGAATCAGAAGGGATCATTGCCTTGTCATTATTATTATTATTATTATTATTATTATTATATATATATATATTTTTACAAATGCATAACCCGCTGCTCGTGTGAACTTTGTGAATGTGTATGTTTTATTTTTTGTATGTTATGAAGCTGCATTGTAGGCTCAGATGGCAGAAGTGCTGACTAAATGCTTTTGAGAAATTATCTTTTCTGAATCACATAAGGGTTAATGCTCATTTAACAATCTGGAGCCACTGATTCTGAGTGACCCTAAAGATGGAGACATTTCTTTGTAAGAGAAAAGAAATACCAGTCATGTGAGGCTTATTGGGAAAGTGTTCTTGGCAAGCGATAACCAGAAATGTGGCTCAGCTAGTTAATGCTAGTTATTTCTAACCTATATAATCAGGAGCTTCAATTCTCACAAGCGAAATCACTCAGCCTTTCAAAGTCGGTAAATTGAGGACCATTAAAGTGAGTCATAGTAATACAGCAGACTCGACAGAAGTGTGGCTTAAAGTGATAAGTAACAACGAGTCATGAACATTATTAGTAAATGTATTGATTGGGCAAGCACACAAATGTGATTGAACTACAGCATGCTTGTGAGTGTCGGATCAAACAGTGAAAGTGCACCGGTACACCTGGGAACGAGAAGCTCTTCTTACGTGGAGATTATTGCACATAAGGATGGATGCAAAATCTGGACTTCACTGGTGCGTTTTCGGACGGACACAGTACTGTTCTAACATGCAAGGACTAAATGTCTTGTTAGTGTTCCCCAGAGCCTCTTCCTCAACATGCTGAGTTAAACAGTGTTGTATCCCTAGGACAGTGGTTCCCAAACTTTTTCGACCCGCGGCTCCCTTCACCTATATTTGCCATTGCCCGCGGCTCCCCATTAAGTTACTTTTTATTTTCGGGTGGGCGATGTAAGCCCAGCCTCTGGAGTACTTTAATTATATCAACGAGCATAACATGGATGTTTTGTATGTTTCCTCCTCCCTGCTAGACCACATCTCCACCAATTGAACCTCTCATTCTTAAACGTCTAAAAAATGTAGCCACATCTCCCCCCTGTGTCACACTTGCTGTCCTCCATGCACATATTTTCTTCTCTGTTTACATCATTACATTGCCATGACACATTCTGCCTTCAATCTGGACACTTTCTTCTCTAAAATTACTTAACAGTACTTGATCATTCACCAGTGCTTAATTTGTGCTTGTTGTTTCCGGTGCTAAGCAAGGAAGAGAAAAACTAAATAGTGTCACAATGGGAGAAAACAGAAAGCTGCAATAGTGAGCTGAAGGGGCAGGGAGTGGCTTTAAAATCATTGAAGAGGCCTGGGATGGCTTCAGTATTACACTGCCTCAGTATTCCATTTTCGCACATTTAATTGCAGCAGCGACATGTTTAAAAGGAGGACTTTGGGCACCGGCACGTTTTTATTTACAAATTAAGCACTGCCGTTCACACTCCCACTCTGCAGTTTCTTGAGAATTTAGGAGGCACAGCTGCCTTAAATTATTTCAAAGGCTTCAGCTTTTGATAACTGTGCTTTCCAAGTTCCACTTGGTCTGTATCTCCCATAGCCGTTTTTCTGGCATCCCAACGAAAATTGCCTTCCCCTGGCAGTAAGACTAAGTCAGTAATCTGATCTGGGCATGCAAGTGAGGGAGGACTGTGGTCCTATAATTTATTTTTAACAATTTACATTTAGTAAACACAAATGGGTAAAAAAGGAAGGGTGTGCTTAATAATAAGAAAAGGGTGGAAGGTTAATCTTTCACAAAGCAGAAATGCTGCAATTTTCCCCTGGACTTGTCATCAACAAGGAACAAATAATTCTAATAATGTCTTCTAACCTAAATAAACAAACTCAACTTCTGTGTGTGTGCTGAATCAAGCTGTTAGCAGTTTTCTCCTGTCTGGAAACTACACAGGGGCCTCGTGCTCGCCCCTGGGAAATATCCATCTGTTTTAAAAACAGAACATTAGTTATTAATAATACTATAATAATTACTATATCGGCACTGCTTAGGAGAATTTCCTGCACATTCCTGTGATCTCCGGTCAGAAATCCTGATAATAATAATTATAATTACCTGATTATTGTAAATTCAACAAGGAACACGTCCGATGTGCGCACTTCAAGAGGATCCCACGGGAGCAATAACATTCCAGTGCTCTCTTCTGAATTTCCCACCGGCTGGCAATGACGAAGGCTTTTATTTAAGAACTAATCACGTTTGGTGAAACCATGCTGCAGAGGGCAAGACCTTGACAGGTGGGGCTTATGTAACTCCCCCACATAAAATGCTAAAGAGTTACTCGGCCGCAAAATACTTTTAACTCGTCATAAACAGGTCATTTATAAACTGCACGCATAAATCTTTTTTAAAATGTTCATATCATGTTTCCAAAATGTGCGTGGCGCCCCTGGCAACTTTTAACGGCGCACCAGGGTGCCGCGGCGCACAGTTTGGGAACCACTGCCCTAGGACACAGCAACGCTGCGGAGCGTTTGTTGCAAGAACGTAACGTTTACTTTAACAGAAAGTTGAAATGCCCGAATGGTAACACTTTATAACATTTCTAAATAAATACACAAAGCATAGGAAGATGTTAGTGTTATGTTGAACACAATTTCTTGGGTATAAAACTTGTTTCACTAGAAATCTAACCAGAAAAAAAGAACAAATTGTGTAAACCACGGTGTCCTCTTATTGTAACTTTTTACAAAAGGCTAGTAACAATAAAGTCAGAGGGAGTAAGAACAAGCATCGTTTTTGTTATGTGTGTGTGTATAGCCCAGCTGTCCTAGAAATAGAATCCCACACAAAAACAGCATCCTGTGTTACAGGGATATAGGAGGTGAGGGTTTCTTTGCTGACAGACTGCATTATTGGAGTTAGCTGTACGCTAAAGGAAGAGCATTAGAACAACGAGCATTTTCAATGCAATAGGTCTCGCATTTGCTAGAGCTATTGGCATTGTAAATTCATAACTGTAGTTTTCTTGCCACATTAACTGGTCAACACTGCCTCATAATTTCATTTTTTTTTCTGCTATATAATTCCAGTGGCCCTGCATATAACTAAAGCACTTACATTTACCTTCTTCTAACTGCAGCAAAAAATGGAAATGTTGCCATTTAGCATCCTGATTTAAATATTTAAATCTATATTTAAGCACTAGATACACACAAAAATCAAACAATGTGAAAAAAGTATATCATGGTCAAGAAGCTACAAAACAGACTTAGACACTGTAGTATTGTATAAAGAAGTAGGTGGTTTTCTATGAATACACACACAAATGCGCATGTATACAATATATACACTCAAATATATTAATTCATACACACAATGGTGAATATCTGGTCACAGAAAGTCTACTAACAATGATCGTTCAAACAGATGTACAGCCACACTTCCTCTAAATGCATTAGTTGCTCATATAAAAATATACTTAACCCATTTATGCAGAAGATACAGTAAGTGTTACAACACCCACCGGAATTACCCCCTGAAAATGGCACAAAGAGCTTCCACAGGAATAAGACAAAAGTATTAGCTGACATGCAAAACAGTGAGATAGCACACAGTGATCCGAGCAGAATTACTGAAAATAAACAAACAACTTAGCTTGCAGGCAAGCCGCTGCCCTTGGTATTGGGCTACAAAGAACAGGAATTGGAAAGGCTGGAAAAGTATTTTCTTTGTATATTAACAGAATGAAAAGTCTTGCAAACATTATTGCCTCTCATTTCAACAAAGCTCTAATGAGGTTAACTGTAGCAGAGCAGCCTGAGAAGATTTATGGCCCCAATAGAGAAGATAAGCAATGCCCTCTGTGCTGATGTTTGGAGGGGCTCTGGAGAGACTCCAGATGCCAAGCTCTGCAAGTTTCACATCATTGCTTCCAGGTTTAGTTACATTCTATAAGAAAGGGTGCTGTCCAGTGATAAAACAACATTAAAACAAAACGAGACAAAGCCCAGGAGATACCTTTTATTAAAGATTTAATGGTGGCGCAAATGTTCCAGGAGCCAGAAGAGGACAGCACTCGAATAAAGTTTAAACATATGTCACCGACATGGGAGGAGGTGGGAGGAATGGAATGCTGCAATAAAACGCGGGCAGCTGCCAACCTAAAAAAACGCAGCAGCAAAGAAATGTCAGTCTGTCACAGTAAAAGATAAAGAAACCAAATTGGAATAGTACTGTAGTTGGTCACTGCTCTGAAACAGAAAAAGGAGGGAGAACAAGGCAGAACTGACCACTAGCGAGCAAACATTTTTAAAGGACACTGCAACCAACAAATGAAATCGCTTTAAGCCATAAGAAGTATACATAAAAGTATACATGAGGTCAAACGCTTATGCTCAACCTAGTGTGTTGGAATATGGCATTTGATAGTGGGTACATGCGATGAACTTAACAGGCTTACAAAGCAAAGTCTTGCTTAGCAGAACATTTTGAAAAAGTAAATGCACTAAAAAGCACACTTTGGCTGTAGTATGATGGAAGGACTACTTGAACCACATCTCCAAGCCTTAATGGGAACACAAATAAAACAATGTAATTATTAGTCCTGGACGGAATTCTCATTTTCACTCTGCAGAATTCTGCGTAGTTACACAAAATCTCAGTTTTTGCGAAGATCCGCTAGTGAGCGCGATCGGGCATGTCACTTTGCTTGTGCTGATTTTTAGCAGTGGAAGCTTCTTCTGTGCTGTAAAATCAGTGTGAACAGCACCGCACACCAGAAGGTGCTGCTGCTTTCTGCCGCTCTAGTAGATTTTTGACTCGAACACCAGTTTTCTCTACACGGATGGTCACAACCTGCCAAGACTGCCCGGGTTGAGAAGTCTCACCGGGAAGTGTTTTAGCATCCGAAAACCACACGAGGAATTTTTTTTGCCTCACTCGCCAACTTTACGTTGGTGAGCCATGCGTGAGGAAAGAATTCCACCACATGGCAGTTAGCATAGTTTTGCCGGATCACCGGCCTCCAAGCAAATAGTGGAGTGGGGACAAATTCTGAACTCCGCCAGCGCAGCGTAATTTCTGATGGATACAACTACCTGTGGATTCCTCACCTAATGAATACTCCCATGGCGCCAGCATTCGACGGAAATCTTCTTCCTAGCTTCTGCACGAGGACGTCACACTAGCCCACGCGACGCCGTCAGACGTAATACAGGCAATAAGAGGTCCTCGCCGACGTCAGTTCCCTTTTTTCCGTGCATTCGAAACAGTTATCTTCGAGGGAGCTACTGTTACTTTCATAGTTAGTGTATTTTCTGCTGCGTGGATTTTCTCTGCAGTTATTATGTCTCAGAGGAAGTCGGGTTTCAAGCCCTGTCGGGAGTGTGGGGGCAAGATGTCTGTTACTGACCCTCACTCCGACTGTTTATGGTGCTTAAGCTCCGACCACGACGTCGCAACATGTGATTCATGTCAACACATGAATCCGAAGGCCCTAAAAGAACGAGAGGCTAAACTCTTCATGGCGAAGTCAAAAAGGAAGGAGAAAAAGCATCATAGGAAGTCTTCTTCGCCGAGGTCTCATCGGCGTCATCGAGACTCCCGGTGCCGTAGGGATTCACGGCGCCATTCCAGCAAGGAGTCTCGTTCAAGGTCGCCTTCGGCTCGGCGTCGAAAGACTTGGGACAGTCCCACGGTCACGCCACATCCGTCGACGCCGTTGCCTTTTCCAGCGTCACCGACTTCGCCTGGACAGACTTCAGTGATTGAGGTGACGCAGCCTCAGGTGTTTTCTCCGGCGTCGCAGACGTCGAGGCTGGCGTCTGGGTCGCCTTCGATCCAGGCACCCCAGTATCCGGCTTTTCCTGCCCCTGGAGCCGATAATACCGCATTTTTGAATGCGATGTATACCATCTTTCAGCAGATGGCTCCAGGCGGTGCTCCAGCTGGTCCTTCGGGGCCGTTGGCTTTTTCATTGGGTGCTCCGGCGCCTTTACGGCCGGCACCCTTTATGCCCTTTCTCCCTTTAGGGAATGTGGGCTCGGCGCCGGTGTTGGCGCCGGTGGCTCCAGAGGTTTTGGCCCCGGAGGTTTCCAGCCCGTCGACTTCGGGATTTCGACCTGTGACTCCGACGGGACCATCGGAGACTCCAAGACGCGACTCTCTTCGTCCGGCTCCTACCTCGGCGTCGAAGCTGCCTGTGGTGCCGGACATGGCGTCGGATGGATCCGGAGATCGGTGCCGATCCTCGACTTCGGCGGAGGCCATGTCGACTCTGCGTATCGAAGAAAGACTGCACTCTAGAAGGCGTGCTCTCCGTCTTTTGGAAGAGCAGGAATACCAATGAGTCTTGGAGGAAGGAGAGATTGAGGACTCTGGTGATGGACTTCATGGTCTGGATACAGTCAGTGGGCTGGATACTTCCCCTGAGTGGGACCTATCATCTCCAGGGGAGTATACGGAGGAGGCTGCTACCTTTCACGCTGTGGTAAGAAAGGCAGCTAACTTTCTGGAACTGCCTTTGCCGGTGGCAGAGGCGAAACAGAATTTGCTGACTGAGGTGCTACATCCGGCCTCTACTGCAGCGGAGCCTCTTTTGCCATTCAATGAGGCTTTGCTTGATCCGGTGTTAGAGGTGTGGAAGAAGCCAGTATCTTCCTCGGCTGTTCATAGGGCTGTGGCCAGGAGATATCGGGCTGCGCCATCTGACCCTGGCTTTCTGTCTAGACACCCTACGCCGGAGAGCTTGGTGGTGCAAGCCTCCTGTTCTTCTAGATCAGCGCCTGGTTCTTTCCCGATGGTACCAGGGGACAGGGACTCCAAAAAGTTGGACGCACAATCCAAGAAGATATTTTCGTCTTGCAGTATGGCGTTGAAGGCCACTAACGCGACTTGCATTTTGGGGAGATACATCCATGCTCTTATGGACGACATCATATCTTCGTATACGGAGCTTCCCCAAGGACTTTTGAGCATTGTTTCGGATGCCCAGGCTGCCGCAACCCAGATTATTCAGTCTGGGTTGGATACAACCGACTCAGTAGCTAGGGCGATGGGCACGGCTGTGGTGGCGAGGAGACAGGCCTGGCTCCGCAACTCAGGGTTCTCTGCGGACGTGCAGTCGACCCTGTTGGACCTCCCGTTTGATGGGGACAAACTGTTTGGAGCCAAAGCGGATTCGACCATGGAAAGGTTTAAAGAAAGCAGGGCCACAGCCAGGCCACTAGGACTGCAAGCCCCTTCTTCTGCCTCCTCCCAGATTTTTTAGGAGGTTTTGTGGATTTGGACGTTGCTCTTCCTCCTCTTCCTTTCAGGGGAGATTCCAGCAACCTGCCTCTTCTCTCACCTTTAGATCAATTAGAGGGAGGGGTAGGGTCCGCACCAGAGGAGCCTCTCAGCAGCACTCTGCCTCTTCCTCGTCCTCTGGAAGGGTGCAGCAGGGGAAGCAGCCTTAGGCTTCCACCAATCCCCACTCACTCCTCTCCTGTAGGGGGAAGGTTACGACACTTTCTTCACAAGTGGCAGACTATTACATCGGACACTTGGGTTATCAGCGTTGTGGGGAAAGGCTACACCCTTCCCTTTCAGGAGTTTCCGCCCCCCATCCCGCCCCGCCCATCGTATTGTTCAAAAGAACATCTCCTGTTGTTAGAACAGGAAGTTCAAGTCCTCCTATTAAAGGGCGTGGTGGGGTTGGGCCCAGAGCAAGAAAGGGGTCGAGGTTGTTACTCAAGATACTTCCTGATTCCCAAGAAGGATGGTCGGTTGAGACCAATCCTGGACCTGAGGATCTTGAATTGGTTCCTCAAGCAGGAAAAGTTCAAGATGCTGACCCTAGCTCAGGTGCTTTTGGCGTTGAACAATGGAGACTGGATGGTGTCTGTCGACTTGCAGGATGCTTATTTTCATATCCCGATACTCAAGTCGCACAGGAGGTATCTCCGGTTTGTGGTGGGGTCGCAGCACTATCAGTTTGCGGTCCTTCCGTTCGGTCTTACTTCAGCACCCCGAGTCTTCACAAAGGTGATGTCGGTGGTTGCGGCAGAGCTCAGAAGGAAGGGGGTAGCAGTATTCCCTTACTTGGACGACTGGTTGATCAAAGCCAAGTCCCCGGAGCCTGTGTCGCATCATCTGCAGTCAATAACCCAGTTGTTGTTCGACCTGGGCTTTTCGGTGAACGTGCCCAAATCTCACCTAGAGCCCTCTCAGCGCCTCCTGTTCATAGGGGCAGTACTGGATACAACATTGAATCGAGCCTTTCCTCCGCCTCAGCGGATGCAAGACATTCAGGCGTTGGTTCCAATGTTTCGAAATGGAGCGGTCATTCCAGTCCTCAAGGTCCTTCCTCTGCTCGGTCCGTTTGCCTCTTGCATACTGTTGGTCACGCATGCTCGCTGGCACATGAGGGCTCTTCAGTGGTGCCTCCGAAGGCAGTGGTCTCAACACAAAGGAGATCTCGAAGGTTCTGTCAAAATCTCCAGAGATGCTGCTACGGACTTGAGGTGGTGGTTTGCGGGCAACAATCTTTCACAAGGGAAGCCGTTCGCGCAGTCACCACCAGTGACCACGGTAATAACGGATGCTTCCACTCTAGGGTGGGGAGGTCATCTGGGGGATCTGGAGATCAAAGGGCTTTGGTCTCTAGAGGAACAGATTTTTCATATCAATCTGTTGGAGTTGCGGGCTGTACGTCTGGCTCTCAAGGCCTTCCTCCCATCCCTTCGCGGTCAGTCTGTTTAGGTCCTAACGGACAATACTACCGCGATGTGGTATATAAACAAACAGGGTGGAGTAGGGTCGTACCTTCTCTGCAGAGAAGCTCTTCGACTATGGTCCTGGGCAAAGGACCATCAGATTTGCTTGGTAGCGAATCATCTGGCCGGAATCTTGAATGTACGTGCGGACAGTCTGTCGCCATTTCTCGGCCGACCACGAGTGGCGTCTCCATCCAGATCAAGTTCGGTTGATCTCCCAGATGTGGGGGTTTCCTCGAATAGATCCGTTTGCCACTCGGGAGAACGCGCATTGTCCGTTATACTGCAGTCTCCAGTATCCGGTGCAGGTGGCTTTGGGGGATGCGTTTCAGAGAAGCTGGTGCGACCAGTTGCTTTACGCGTTTCCCCCCCATACCCTTGATTCCTTGAGTATTGTGGAAGATTCGCCAAGACCGGGCCCTAGTAATTTTAATAGCTCCGGATTGGCCAAGGAGGGTGTGGTATTCCGATCTTCTCCAACTCTCAATGTGCCTTCCGCTCCGTCTCCCTCTCAGGGCAGACCTCCTCTTGCAGTCGCAGGGGCAGGTTTTACACCCCAACCTCCAGAGTCTGCACCTTCATGCCTGGAGATTGAACGGGGCAACCTGAGTTCCTTCTCTCTCCCACCTGATGTAGTGGATGTTATCTTAGCGGCCAGGTGACACTCCACTAAAACTATTTACGCTAATAGGTGGTCTAAATTTGTGGTATGGTGTGGAGAGAGACAGATTGATCCCTTATGTGCTCAATTGTCAGATGTTTTATCTTTTGCTTTGTCTCTAGCGCAGAAAGGTTGTGCATTGGCCACTATTAAAGGTTACTTGTCTGCCTTGTCAGCCTTCATTTGTCTGCCAGACCAACCATCGCTGTTTAAATCCCCTATTGTTCTTAGATTCTTGAAGGGTCTTCTAAATAAATATCCTCCAAGACCATTCGTTATGCCTCTATGGGATTTATCCTTGGTCCGAACTTTCCTTATGGGGTCCCCTTTTGAACCTATGCATTCTTGCCCCTTAAGGTACTTAGTTATTAAAACAGTCTTCCTGGTGGCCATAACATCTGCAAGGAGAGTGAGTGAGTTGCAGGCTTTATCAGTAAAACCCCCTTATACAACTTTTTATGCGGATAACGTGGTGTTGAGGACCAAGGCTGCTTTCCTTCCGAAGGTTGTTTCACCCTTCCATTTGGCTCAGACAATCACTTTGTCCACGTTCTATCCTCCGCCTCATCCTTCAAAGGAGGAAGAGAGACTACATCGCCTGGACTCAAAGAGGGCGTTAAGCTTCTACATTGACAGAATGAAGGATTTCAGGCTGGAGGATCAGCTGTTTATCGGATACGTGGGCAAGAAGAGAGGAAGGGCAGTCCACAAGAGAACACTCTCCAGGTGGGTTGTTCTTTGCATTAAAATCTGTTACTCTTTAGCAAAGAAGGATCCTCCTGATGGTATTAGAGCTCATTCCACCAGGGCTAAGTCGGCCACTTCGGCTTTGGCTAGGGGTGTTCCTGTGGTCGACATCTGTAAGGCCGCAACTTGGTCGTCCCTTCACACTTTTGTGAAGCACTACTGCTTGGATTCTGAGGTCAGAAGGGACGGCCATTTTGCACGGTCAGTGCTGCAGGATTTCTTGGTTTGACCATACAGGCACCCACCACCGAGTGCGGTACTGCTTTGGGACTCTATTCAGTAGGTGAGGAATCCACAGGTAGTTGTATCCATCAGAAGAACGAGTTACTTACCTTCGGTAACGACTTTTATGGTGGATACATTAGCTACCTGTGGATTCCTCACGGTCCCACCCGCCTCCCCGTTGCCTTTTTGGTCTCACCAAGTAATCCTTGGGTGTGCTCCTCTTGGTTTGTATATATGGATACTTGTATATGTATATATATTTTTTTGTGTTTATACATATTTGGTATATATAAATGTTTTGTTTAAAAAAAAAAGTTATATTAAACCTATAGCCATTTTATTGAAATGTTGTGTACTTTGCAATGTTATGAGATGTTGCCTTGATCTTTCATTGCATAAGGTTATTGTTCTCATGCACGTAAAAAACGTTGGTACTGACGTCGGCACGTCGGCGAGGACCTCTTATTGCCTGTATGACGGCGTCGCGTTGGCTAGTGTGACTTCCTCGTCGACGTGCAGAAGCTAGGAAGAAGATTTCCGTCGAATGCTGGCGCCATGGGAGTATTCATTAGGTGAGGAATCCACAGGTAGCTAATGTATCCACCAGAAAAGTCGTTACCGAAGGTAAGTAACTCGTTCTTTTCGCCCAATCCTAGTAATTATCAAAGAAAACCAATGGCCTTAAATGGCAACCTATCCAAACAATGGCAAACCATAAAAAACACATGAAAACTGATGGCTGAAGTGTGTTGACCCAAAATTCACCCTCTTTCTAAATTTCTGCAGCAAGATCTAAAAATGAACTCAAGAATAAAGACATGCATTATAGCCAGCCTATCCAGCCAGCTTGGGGTTGCATTGTTCTTCTTGCATTGTGCTATTGTATGCCTAAGGCTACTTTTCCAGACCATGCAGAGCGAGAGACAAGAGTTCCTCTTCTGAAACCACCTAGCTTGTTGAAAGTTCAAAACTAGAACAATGTCTAAATTCCCATCAGCATTCTGACCAGGAAGGTTTTTACAAGCACAAAGAGCAACCGTGCAAAAAAAAAAAATCTTCTATACCTATAGTGAGTTTGGCCTTTCTAAGGGGAAACACCATCCCACCCTTTCCTCTTTTTTCAATTTCCTTTCATCTCTTTTCACTTCTCCACCCTCTCTTTGATCCTGTTGTATTTTATTTGATTGTATTTTACTCTCCACCTTCATTTAAATCCTTTTTGCCATCCACTCCATTTTCATTTTTCTCATCTCTTCTTTTCACATGTTACTGTGGTGACTGTACTCCTCCACTCGGTCCCTTGTCTCTTTGCCTTTTCATCTCTTGCTTCACTTCTTCTACTTTTTACTTTTCTTTGTGTAACCTCCTTTTCTCTTAGGCTTTGTCTTTCCTCTGCATTCTCTTTTCTCCATCACTGCCCTCTTTCTCGTGCCTCTTTTCTTCCTTCTTTTCCCTCTTTTCAGTCTATCCTTTCTTCACCATCTATCCATCTTATCACTCTCTGGCCACTTCCCTCTCCTGTTTCTGTATCTCCCTTTTCCAACTCTTCACTTATCCCCCCCTCCCACTAGTCTTCTCTCACATTTCAAATTGTCAGAATATTCCCTGTTAATTACTCTCCTTTTCTATCCTCCGAGTCCTCTTTTTCTATTCATCCTCTTACTCTTCTAAATACTGACTTTCTTTTATACTGCCACTTTTTGCTCTTGCGTCGCCTTCCTTTGTCTCCTCACCCCGATCTTCTCACAGTCTTACGCTTTGGGTTGTTAGGTAAATGCTTTAGGTTTGTCCCACCTACAGGCTGTTTTGTTCCCGCCCTGGAGACTGATCCTGTTACATGGATTATTGCATGATCGGCCATGTACCTTAGTGTCGGCACACTACTTTTTAATTTTGCCTCTCCGCTTCTCACTCATGGCTGTATGTTGTTTCCTCCTCTGGCATCTCACTTTTTCTTTGCGGTGTCTGCACCTGACAAAGGCTGCAAGCTGGAGGTGGATTCTTTCTTTATTTATGTACTATGAACTCTGTCGGAAGAGTGGAGTGCTTTTCATGAGCACTGGTTACATTTGCAGCCCCATTCCTAAATTCTTCCCAAATTTAGCAGTTGAAACATATACAAACTGGTGCCTTTTAAATGGAAAAAAGGGACGCCCTCAATGTGGCTCTTTCCCATAATGCTTTGCGGGCATTCCTTTTACAGCATATTTTTGTCCATAACTCAGCCTGTGATGGTCGTAGATCAATGGGACCACCACCAAAACGTTCAGCAAGACGTGCTCTTTCTGTCCAGATCATCATCTGGGTCCTCATACGAGATTGGTGGGGGCTCCAAAATCATAACCTCTCCCGCATTCAGTGTTTCTAAGCTCTGTCATGGCTGGAGCTTTTGCTTTATAACTGGGAGTAGTTTGTGTTGTAAGGGTCTTGTTTATAATAATATTCTGGCAGGCCTGCTAGGCCTGAAAATGTGTAATGCAGGGGCTGAACATATGGTTACATTGCAGTGCTCTCTAACTTTTTTTTCATGTGGTTATGACCTATAGGTGGCTGACTGTATGGTTACATGACCAGGTTTCTTCCAGCTACTTTTATTGTGGTGCCCTTTAGGGGATGTTCTGACCACTACAGTCTAATGCCAAGTTTATGAAGGAATGCACTAACACAGTTTATTTCTGATAAGGGTTTAATGTACTGTTTGGCTAAATACTTATAAGGTCCCAAAAGCGAGACCTATTGGCTATGCCAATGCTTGTTTGGGAATGTAGTTGCAGAGATGGAGGTCTGCTGTCCCTTCGCAGACCTCCATCCCTCCATTGTCCGCTAATCACAGAGGGTTGTAAATGATGACCTGTCTTAGTATTTATTAGCTAGGTCATTTTGAGATCTCTCCTCTCCCTTCGAATAGGCAATGTACTATAATATATGGGGACCATTGCCAATTGCACACCCATTCGCAACCCAGCCGGTGTAAAAATTGCACATTGTGTCTTGAGATTGGGCGTACACATACCGGGCCCTTAGATCTATCTTTGAAACCTGATAATGCCTAGGACTAGATGTCTGTTTTAATCATAGCGGTTTCCTCTGTAAGTGTTCGACAATAAAGCCCTGTGGAGAGTGTATCACACAGGGAATCCCCACCACAAAAGCCACGGCTTATTTTTAAGATAACAGTTTAGGATCTTTACGTCCCACAGCTGGGTATGCTTAATTTGTTTAAATAAATAAAAGCCTGATGGTGTTGAAACATAAGGGTCTAAGTGCTGGAGCCCACATTTTTCTTTAGGTGGTGCTGATAAATACAAAGGCGGCCTAGTTTTGATTTAACCCCTTCCCCGCCATGGACGTAATGGTTATGTCCATGGCAGCGCCCGTGTGGCGCCATGGACGTAACCATTACGTCCTGCATACTGCCCTCGGGAGAAGCGCTAGCGCTCACCCCGACCCCCCCCCCCCCCCCGCCTCCCACCACCCCCCGGTGACTTCAGCGCGCGCTGACAATCACAGAGCCTCCCCCATCGAAAGAGAAATGCTCATAATTTTTCTTTCGATCACGTGGGGGAGGCAAGGAGAGGCTTCAAAGGGAAGGAAATTTATTTCCTTCCCTTTGAAGTCTCTCCCAGGGTTTCAAAAGCCGGATTGCTTGCAATCCGGCTTTTGAAACCCCACTAGACACCAGGGATGTTTAAAAAAAAAAAAAAAAAAAAAGTGACATAAGGGAGCGACCCCTTAAGCAAGGGTCGCTCCCAGGGGGGCATTTTTTTTTAAGGCCTTTTCTGCCCCCCCTGGGGGCAGATCGGCCTATTATTAGGCCGATCTGCCCCCAGGGCGGCAGAAACCTCTAGACACCAGGGATACTTTTGTTTTGTTTTTTGTTTTCTTTTGTGTTTTAGGTGTCGGGAGCGACCCCTTAGGCAAGGGTCGCTCCCTTAGGGGGCAAATTATATTTAGTCCATTTCTGCTCCCCTTGGGGGCAGATCGGCCTATTTTTATGAGGCCAATCTGCCCCCAAGGAGGGTAGAAACCACTAGACACCAGGGAGTTTTTTTGTTTGTTTGTTTTTCACGTAAGGGGAGCGACCCCTTAGGCAAGGGTCGTTCCCCTGGGGGGCAAATTTATTTTAGCCCATTTCTGCCCCCCATGGGGGCAGATCAGCCTATTGTAATTAGGCACCGGGGATTTTTGTTGTTGCTGTTGTTTTACAGATGGGGAGCGTCCACTTAGGCAAGGGTCGCTCCCCTGGAGGGGCAAATTGTATTTAGGCCATTTCTGCCCGCTTTGGGTGCAGATCGGCCGATTATAGGTGAATCTGCCCCCAAGGGGGCCAGAAACCACCAGGCACCAGGGATCGTTTTTTTTTGCGCTGTCACGCAAGGGGGCGCTACCTTGTAGGCAAGGGTCGCTCCCCGGGGGGGGGGGGGGCAAATTTATTTTAGGCCATTTCTGGCCCCCCCCCCCCTTGGGGGCAGATCGGCCTATTGTTGTTAGTCCGATATGCCTCCGGGGGCAGAAACCTCTAGGCGCCAGGGCAATTTTTTTTTTTTTTTTTTTTTTTTTTGGAGATGGGGAGCGACCCATTAGGCAAGGGTCGCTCCCCTAGGGGGCAAATTGTATTTAGACCATTTCTGCCCCCCTTGGGGGCAGATTGGCCGATTTTCGGTCAATCTGCCCCCAAGGGGGCAGAAACCACTAGGCACCGGGGATTTTTTTTTTTGGCGCCAATGTCACGCAGGGGGAGCGACCCCGTAGGCAAGGGTCGCTCCCGGGTGGGTGGAGGGGTGGGGGACAAATTTATTTTAGGCCATTTCTGCCCCCCCGGGGCCGGCTGAGCTAGAGGCCAAAATCCACAGGTAGGCACTTTTTTCTATGGAAAAAATGTGATGTGTCTACGTTGTGTTTTGGGCCATTTCCTGACGCGGGCGCTAGGCCTACCCACACAAGTGAGGTATCATTTTTATCGGGAGACTTGGGGGAACGCTGGGTGGAAGGAAATTTGTGGCTCCTCTCAGATTCCAGAACTTTCTGTCACCGAAATATGAGGAAAACGTGAATTTTGAGGTTTGCAAAGGATTCTGGGTAACAGAACCTGGTCAGAGCTCCACAAGTCACCCCATCTTGGATTCCCCTAGGTCTCTAGTTTTCAAAAAGGCACAGGTTTGGTAGGTTTCCCTAGGTGCCGGCTGAGCTAGAGGCCAAAATCTACAGGTAGGCCCTTTGCAAAAAACACCTCTTTTCTTTAAAAAAAAATGTGATGTGTCCACGTTGCGTTTTGGGGCGTTTCCTGTTGCGGGCGCTAGGTCTACCCACACAAGTGAGGTATCATTTTTATCGGGAGACTTGGGGGAGCATAGATTAGCAAAACAAGTGTTATTGCCCCTTGTCTTTCTCTACATTTTTTCCTTCCAAATATAATAGAGTGTGTAAAAAAGACATCTATTTGAGAAATGCCCTGTAATTCACATGCTAGTATGGTCACCCCGGAATTCAGAGATTTGCAAATAACCACTGCTCCTCAACACCTTATCTTGTGCCCTTTTTGGAAATACAAAGGTTTTCTTGATAGCTATTTTTCACTCTTTATATTTCAGCAAATGAATTGCTGTATAGAATGAAAATGAACTGCAGGGTGCAGCTCATTTATTGGCTCTGGGTACCTAGGGTTGTTGATGAACCTACAAGCCCTATATATCTGACATTGCAGGAAAAAGTTACAGAGTAAAACGTAGAGAAAAATTGCAGATTTTTTTTCACCTCCATTTCAATATTTAGTTTTTTCAGTTGTTATTTTCTGTAGGAAACCCTTGTAGGATCTACACAAATTACCCCTTGCTGAATTCAGAATTTTGTCTACTTTTCAGAAATGTTGCAGTTTCTGGGATCCAGCATTGGTTTCATGCCCATTTCAGTCACTGACTGGAAGGAGGCTGAAAGCACAAAAAAACGTAAAAATGGGGTATGTCCCAGTAAAATGCGAAAATTGTGTTGAAAAATTGGGTTTTCTGATTCAAGTCTGCCTGTTCCTGAAGCTAGGAAGCTGGTGATTTTAGTACCGCAAACCCTTTGTTGATGCCATTTTCAGGGAAAAAACCACAAGCCTTCTTCTGCATTCCCTTTTTCCAATTTTTTTGAAAAAAAAGAAGTTTTCACTGTATTTTGGCTAATTTCTTGGCCTCCTTCTGGGGAACCCACAAAGTCTGGGTACCTCTAGAATCCCTAGGATGTTGGGAAAAAAAGGACGCAAATTTGGCGTGGGTAGCTTATGTGAACAAAAAGTAATGAGGGCCTAAGCGTGAACTGCCCCAAATAGCCAAAAAAAGGCTTGGCACCTGAGGGGGAAAAGGCCTGGCAGCGAAGGGGTTAATCTCATGTCGATTTCTTCTACTACCCTTCATTTCCTGTCTCTGTATGCACTCTTACGTTGTCTTTTTCTTCCACATCGATCGCTTCCTCATCTTCCTCTCGTCAGCCGTTCGCAGTTTTGCTCTGCCGATTAAAATATTTGCAAATCTGCAAACATGAGTGTCATTGCACACCTGCACTAATTAAGCACTGTAGCTCGGTTGACTTTATCGTTAGCTAGAAGCATGGATAGTTAAGAGTGTATTTGCTTGCCCTGTGTACTACATATTTCTTCCCATCTTGAAACGGTGTAGCCCCACCGAAAAACATTTTATTCTCATCATAAGTAGAAACGGTACTGTAACTCGGTTTTCAGTAAGATTGGGTTTGGAGCCCGCAAACAGTCATTCTGTGTCCATCAGTCTCTCACTTTGGAAACCTTGGGATGTGCTATGGCTGTCAACAATCGAACGATTCTTCACGTTAGCTCTAAAATAAAGATGTCCTGCTGCCGGACAGTGACATGGAACTTGGAAGCCAAATGACGAGGCTGTGTTACACACCATATAGAAAATGTCTAGTGGCAAAATAACGTTTGCGGCAAAATTGGCAGGCAGATTATCTAGGCGTAACCAACGACCTTGCAGATCATCACACCGGATTTCCACCGTTCGTTGTTATAAAATGATTTTTTATTGGGCCAAATTTCAATAAAGATAAAACATCAGGTTTATCTTTATCTTTATTCATTTAACCTAACATGTTATTTTTATGAATTGGGAGTTCTGCTGTTTTCTCCTTTCAACCAAACAGTCCTCTTTATGTCTTATCTCCGTTATGTCAAGAGAAACTCTAGATCATTTGTTCTTTTTCTTTTTTTTCGCTTCAAGTAGTTTTTTTTTTTCTTTCTTGATTCTCTGCCATAAAATATCGCTCAAATCAAATGTTCAGCGGCTGAAGAAGTGCTCGAGGGATCCTTTGTGTTGGTGGAAGGTTCAGCATGTGCGAATGCGCACGAGTCTCCATTAGCAGTAAGAACCCTTTCGGGAGACTGATGGTGGAATGCAGATTCCTCTCCCCTAGGAGCCTGCTCCAGACCCCCAACCTCCAGTTCATGCACGTGCACAGATTTAACAGTGCGAGCGCTTGGGGAGAGGACGGGAGGGGGCGTCTGCGCGAGGTTGTCTACTCTTTATGCGCAAATTTACAACCTAATACACATCGGCGTATGTTGTATTATAATATGTATAGGTATTTCTTGGAGGACTTGACTGTTAATTGACCCAGTTCACCTTAAAAGCGATGTATATTAAAACTGCCCTTGCAGAGCAGTATGATTTGCTTAGGTTGTGGACTAAAGCACAAACTAGAGAAATCCGTGAGTTATGTGTATGCTTCCTGTGCAGATTCAGAGGTTTGGGTAGTGGTGTGGTAAGGATGTAAAATGTGTAGCAGGTAGTGCGTTTTGGAGCCCTGCTGTGGTATCGCACTGTCATTCACACACGGGCCATTTTAAAAAAATGATTACTAAATGTGCATAGACATGCAGTTTTATTGGTAATATACAGCCTACAAATTATGTGTTAAGTGTTTGCTGAAACCGGATTTCATCATTTCCGCATCACCAAATCAAGTGTCTTGGTTTGTGTTGATCCTAATAAAATATTTGTTTCCAGCAGACTTCAGAATTACTACATTTGTTCTTTCCTAATTACGGAGATATTTCCAAATATGTATCTAGTGCTTTTTTACCATGTATATATGTTGTTTCGTTTTATAAAAAAAAAAAAAACAATTTACAACCTTTCCTTTCACTTTCTGCCAAAGCAAGATTATCAACTTTAAGAAAATCCTCTCATTTGAGTCCGATAAATATAAACACACAGTTTCCGAACAAGCAGCACTTTGTCAGAATAATTAGCCGTACATTGACCACGCTGTTCGCATTCACAGCGAATGACAAGATAAACATATCATTTAAAGGCATCTGTAGTGCTGATTCACCCTCTGAATGCCAGCATAGTTACTTCTACTTCCAGCGCCTTTGGGTCTGTGTCCTTGTGTTTGGTATCTACGGCTCATCCATGCCTGAAGGCATTTTTTTAATGCGGGATCAATTTCGTCAAAAGTGCGTGAAATTGAATAGAAACAAATTTAGGCGGCCACCTTATTGCCCCTGCAGTGCCCTGGTGGCACTAGTTCATGGGCGCGACCCACGGATTCTGTAAATATGCGGGGCGGCCTACCTTCTGCATGGACAGGGCCCCTCACCATGACTACTAACCATGCCACTGTCTAAGTAGTTATTAGCAGGCCCCAGGCAGTCGGCAGTAGTGAGCCTCCTCACGCTTCAGACAGCCTAACTCACAGGGAGCAAAACAGGTTACTGGGCAGTAACAATAACTCACCATTTTGGTTGATGCTGCCAGTGATTTCAGTAATACCTTAATTTTAGTGCAAAATACTTTATTTATTTAAAACCGTTCACGTTTTGAAATAAAGCAACCCTTTCTTTTTTTTTTTTTATATATTTTTTTATGGAGTGTTTTTTTCCTTATCATGCCTGTACTCAACCAGTTTATCGAAATGACAATAAAACCTTAAAATTACTTTTGATCAGGAGAGTGTTGCATTTGGTTCGGCTTTACCCATATCGACCTGGCCACCCTTACAACTGGAGACCAAATTGCAGTGGTTTATATGAGCTGGAAGTACGGGGGAGGGGAGAGAGTTGCTGCAGCACCCATAAAATAAGCATGCGGGATGTCCGAAGGTGAATGAGCATTGAAGATGAATTTAAATTTAGTTTTTATCTTGTCACATTGGCTGTGCGTTTTTTGATAGAGGTCGAATGTCAGTCTAATTTTGTGACAAAATAGTGCTTTTTCTTTTAATCCGTAAACTGATTTTCCGTAAACTTTCTTTCCTACTGCAATGTGAGGATTTTATCAACTGAACTATGTGGCAATCTTTCTGGTGTGAAAGAAAATACTGTAGAAGGTCGTTTTCTTCTAATATACAACAAAATGTAAAATCTTATAAATTGTACAAATATTTTTAAAATAGAAAGGCAAAAATAAAATCCCTTTTTTAATTTTGAAGTGTGATGGAAACAAAGATTTTAATAGGATCAAAACGAACCAAGTCACTTTACTTGTTGATGCACACATTATAATTATTCATAAAAATATAATTTCACACATTGATTGTGTGCTTTGTAGTTTTATCAGTAAAACTGAAAGTGCAAATATAGTGGTCACCTCAATGGAAAATGTGCTGTATGTAAATGGCAGAGTGCTACAGCCACATGCTTTAGTAATATATTTGTGATAGAGTGCTCCACACTAGACACTTACCCTTGCTGAATGGGTATGGCAAATTTGTGACACTTGTTTTTTGTGTGATACTTGGATTTTTCAGAATCCCTATTTTTCTGGGATATATCACTGATGGGAGACCACTCAGTCTGAAAACTGCAGTAGCCTGGTGATTTTCATTAAATTATTTTTTTTTTTTTCCTCATTCGCCACCCTTCAATACAGACTATCATTGTGCTCTCAAGTGCTGCTAGGTGTTTACCATTACACATTAGAAAACTCACTCTCCAGCAGGTTTGTTTTTCCGTGTGTGTTTTGGCTCTGTATTTTGAAACTGGTTTTCGGTAGTTGGAGACCTGGTGGATTTTTATTTATGAAGGGCACCGTTTTGGACCATTTTGAAAAAAGTCTTGAATTTCGATGCAAGTCTTAAAGAAAAATAATAAATAACGAGGTGGTGAATACATATTTTTGTGCCTGAGAATCATAGGACTGTAGTAACAAGCCTTCTGTATAAATATGTGGTTTTCCTGAAGGCTGAATGTTTGCAGAGGCACTGTGGATTTATTTTATATTCCCTCTTGGTTTATTTATGTTTCAGTCTTTATTGCTTGTCTGTTGAAACATAAGTACATGCTCGACTCTCTTCTGCTGTTTTTCTTTCTCAAGCTCTCTTGAGTCCTCCTGCCACTTTTCTTTGTTACCGGGGCCTAGAAACAATTTCGCTTGCAGCCTACTCTTAAACAGACATTTCTTGTATTTGTGGTCAATCTTTTACAGTTTGATAGGTTGCAAAAGACTGCAGTATGAACAACCAGAAAGAATGGCATTTGGTGTTGCTTAGCAATATTAAAAACCTCTGGTTTAGTGTCTCAGCTCATTTGAAAGCTACATTCTCTACTTACCAATACGTCAGATTTGAGTATTCAGGCTCTTGTCCACCAAAACTAGAAAAAAATGGACATTTTGGGAATGATTGAGTTTTTATCATTGTTTCTGAATGTTTACAGACTGACCAAAACTATACCAGAGCGATAAAATGTTATGACTGTTAAGGTCTGGTGTTGATTCAAAAAGCAGGCGGGCTGCACAGTGATTTCCACATTAGTTACTTCCACATTTCTATTAAGAAAGGCCAGACTGTTCCTCTGGTTGTTTATTGGAGGCCAGCATTACTAATAGAACACTCTTCTAGTCAGTCTTGGTCTTCACTAGCTTTCTAACAGCATGGGCTACCAAATCACAAATACCAAAGTTTAAACCCCAAATGGATAATTTTCGGAATGACCCATGAACATTACTAGCTCTGACTTGACTGTGATTCATGGTAAGTCAGTCCTCTCTCTTCGAAGCAAAGTGATCGGTTTCCAGCAATGTGCTTCAGTGTCCACACCTTTTTTCCTTTCATCCTTGTCCTCTGAATTTTCCGAGCTCTGCAAATCTCCTCCCGGATCCGAAAGCATTCTTTATGGCCTATATCAGGGTTATGCAAAGTCGGTCCTGGAAGCCGGGTCCATGCCAGATTTTTAGCATATCCACATTTAGAAACAAGATGTTTCAGAATTCTACATTTTTCTAAATGTGGATATGCTAAAAATCTGGCATGGACCCGGCTCTCCAGGACCGACTTTGCAGAACCCTCACCTATATTGTTTCTGGGTTTCTCCAGGGAAAAGTTATGCTGCAGCACTCCTACATCAGCACAACTCTGTTTATGCCAACAGTGTTATGAATCATTTGTTCCTGGAAACCAGTGCAAGTCACAAAATCTGTCTGGTCTCAATTTGTGGGGACGTTGACAGCTCTTGCACAAAAGTAGAAAATTTCTTCAAGACACGCCTATTGCACTAACAGAAGTCTTTCTGAGATTATCGTCTTTGCAGCCATGCCCAATTACAAAGTTCCTTCCTTTTCTATGCACTAGTTGGTGACATACATCATCTCTTCCTACAGTATTCCATAGTGATTTCATAACTGAGAATGATCCGTGTTTGATTTAGCACAAACTTGAGCCATGCATTAGTGGTACTCCATTTTCTGACATTGGTAGCCACAACATTTTCCTCTTCACTATCCACATTTCATCTCTCAAAGTTGGCAAGTTGTGTCATCGCTGCCATTCACTTTCTGGGCATTTGATTTCTATTAACCTTGCCATTTTACTTATATTTGCCTGCTTTGTTCTGAGGGTATGGATGGTACCAGGCAACGTTGTTCATGGCCCCTAGGGTAATTAAATGGCTTTGATTTCGTGTGTTTTTTTTTTTTTTTTTTGGTCTTTTGTTGGGACATCAACTTATAAACCTTCTGTCATCTTCACCTCATTCTTTAGCTCCAGTGGGATTTTAGTCACTACGAGTAAACATCAATTGACAACAAATGAGATTTACTTGCAATAAGCCATGGAAGTGTTCTTTGTCCATATCAGTCTTTTTGAGGAACTCCTGCATATGTGCCGTCCTGTTATAGACCAAATTCCCCATGAATTTAACCATCCTCACTAAGTCCATATTTGAGCCAGTGGCAGCATTTTCCTCTTATTGCCCCTTTCTCATTTTGCTGCTGCACACCTTCCTATTGTCTATTTAGCTTTATTGTCACACTTTTCTAATTAATTCACAATCTTTTTAATGTTTTTTTACGTTCTTTATTGATATTTATAAAATGGTGCCCCTTTTATGTCTTGCTTTTTATTATGTTATCATGATTAGTTTTGTTTTAAATAAATGCTGTTAAATTGCAGGTTAGTAAGTAAATCAAAATTTCCGTTCCAGAAAGATTCAGAACAGTCCTGTGCACTTTGGACCAAGAGGTCCTTCTTCTGGGGGTTATCTTTAATGTGGCGTATGTATGCTGTAAATTGAAACACAATGCATATCTGCATTAATCAAAAAGGCAAATCTGGCAGCTTAGAATTAATTTCAGAACACTTAATGTTAAAAACCTGTTGAAAATGATGGGTAATTAAATGCTATTATATGTAATATCACCGCCTTACATACAATTTGTACTGCTGAAGTCAATACCATATTGCTAACATAATGATGTCAGTCTCTGAAATCACCCATAGCACAAAACTAAACATCATGATTTCATAAAAGAAGCTAGTCATATGATGTATTCTAAAATACTTATTAAATCAACTATCTGTGGTGAAGTATTGCATGTCTCCATTATGGAACCATGGATATGGTTGATATTCTGGCAATATCTCCAACAGGTTTGTTGTGTCCGACTACATGCTGGGTCCAGCTAAAAACGATATGAATCTTCATATGTAGCAAAAATAGGAAATGCCTGTGCCCAGTGTAAAGCAGATAGTGGCCTCATAAGTGTAATTGCGCTCTCTCATGGAGAGCCCGCTGTCATCTCTGCCGTATCTCATCTAGGAGCGAATGTTGTGGTAGAATTGTTATCAGTAGCGCAGGTGTACTCGCTTCCTGCAGAATTAGGATCTGAATAATAGATTTCAATTTCCCAACAAGACCGTCATGAACACTTGCACCTTCAATATGGCGGCTATCTTGTAATGGTTAAAGAGTGAAACTAACCAGTATGATACTTCCATAAAACCAAAGGCCTCCAAGATTTCAAATCTGATTATTGTAATTAATAATCAAAGTAACAGAGGTCCCCAATGAAGGAAAGTGAGTCATGTGTGATGTATGGCTGGATGTTGTGCCAACTGCGAGGATGAAAGGTATTGTTATAAGGAAATATGTAAGGGACATAGACACCTGCTTATTGGTTGCTTATTTACCCATTCAATCCGAGGAAAAACGTTAAATATCTGATGTGGTTGTGTGTTGTTTCAGGCATATGCAGTGTAGAAGACAAACAAATATAATTTGATAGGTATCAAGAGTGGTGCTGTTGTCCACTGATGAGATTCAGCTGACAAAAAATCGACAACTTAAGCTGAGCTTGACCTTATGACATTTGAAAAATTGGATGGCAGCATTTCCAAAGTGTATATTAAAGAAGTCCCAAGATTTTGGGTAATACCCAGAGCATGACTATATATTTAGTGAGAGATCCGTTTTTTTTTTTTTAAAGACTTGTGCAATTAAACTATGGGAGGTAATCTTTAGTATAAATAGGTCAATAGTTGTAAAAATTGTAATTTTAATTGTAATTGTTTTATATAACGCTTACTACCCCGGTCGAATTGCTTTTCGGCAAGTAGCACGCTACTCCAGAATCCAAAAGGATTAGTGGTGGATTAGTTTAAGGAAATAAGAGTGCAGTATTAGTAAGAGTTGATTTGAGCAGAGGATATGTAAATGTAGTCCAGTGTTCAGATTGAACAGTCCCTTTCACATTTCAAGCTGGAAAATATCAGTTTGATTTGACGTTTTTCCAAAGCATTGAAGATCAGCACATGAGTATTGACAACATTAACGTCATTGGAACTTTTTTACCTAGATTAAATAGCCAACACGTTTCTCGTTCCTGAAACAGACGTTTTAAAAGGCTGTAACAAAGGAATGATCTGTTGAATAGAGGATGTATCTTTAAGGTAGAGAAGAGACATCCAGTGATTGCGAAAAGCTAATTGCAGTGAAAGTAACCATATGTTGGAGGAGAATAAAGTGTGAATAATGTTAAAGACGTCATTCCACAAATAGGTAAAGCATGACAAGTAAACCAAGAAAAGCAGGTTGCGTGTGACAATTGCCCCCGGTATAAAAGTAGTGAAATTGCTAAGAAAACACTTCAGCCTAGTTTAGAAAGTGAAGTAGAGAGATGGCTATGTGAAACCTGCACCAGATTGAGAAGTACTAGAAATGAAAAGAACCCCTTTTCAAAGAGGGAAAAGTGATTTTTCAAAAATTCAGAAAATAGGTCCTACCTAATGTATTGCAAATAAGTCATATTATAAATTAACACCATAGCAAGGTCCACTTTAAATGCTGTGTACCGAAAAGACATACAAGAAGATGTATTAAATCGGCAATTTAGAGGAGGTGTGGGAGAAGGCAGAAAATTTGCCATTCCTCCTTTTTGTTTAGATCTCTGCAAAGGTGAAGACTGGGAGGGCATTTTTCTGGTTATATCACCACAGTGAAAAACAACTTTTTTTTTTCATAGCCGTAAGAGTATAGCAATGAAGATCTACGAGAAAACATCATAACTTGATTAGTGTGTAAAGGTCTTAGTGAATTAAAGTCTTCCAAAATTGGTTTTGCTCAAGGAAACATCTTCATTATTTGTGACCACACCTGGATCCTAACTCTTCTCAATGCTAAGCAGAGTGCTATGTGGCTTCCCATCTATGACTTCCACTACGTAGCATGTGAAGAAAACAGACCACAAAAAACATCTTTGGCAGAAACTCAGACTGCAAAACATAGAATACCAAAATCTAAGTTTCCCTTCAAAAATTTAGACCAGCATTTAATTATTTAAGACAGAAAATCAAAAGATCAGGAAAACGTTACTCGAAATAATAGAACAAGGAAAACTCTTATGACGGAGATTTTGGCAATGCAGTCTCTCTCCCAAGTCTCTTGTGCAACTTTTGCGTCAAAAAAATATATGGAAAATACATTTTCAATGGCAAATATATTTAAACCTGGCCCAATTAAAAGCTGTTCAAGAAAGCTTATTGAAATATAAAAACTGTCCCAGAGATGCAGGGACAGAAGATTGTCCCACTTTTTCCCACAGAAAGGATTTCTAATATCTTTGAAGAAAGCAGTGACGTTATCCACTTTCTAATAGAGGCACTGAAAAAGATCAATAAAATTCACTCTCTCAACCCTCTGAAAGTTGAGGATTGCAGAAACCCAATCCTGAAATCAAAGTTGACCTGATCTTCCTTCAGAGAATTCATCCCAGGAAAGGGGATTGCCCAATACCATTGTCAAGACCAACCATTCCTCCCATTTTTACTGAATCAATCTCCTTCACACTCCACAAAGAAATCGGCTCTTGTGCTGCACTGTTGTATTTCAACTTGAACACGTCCATGTTTCAGTGCACACTCCCAGACTGCCGAAAAAGAGCCCATGACGCGCCAGTACTAAAAAAAACCATAGAGCTTATCCTGAAGATGTGAACAGTTTTTTTGTGGGTCCTAATCTGTTCTTCCTATCTAAAGTCTTAGAAAGCTGTGTGTAGCCCATGCTCAAACTCTCTGCAGAGGAAATTGACCTTTTCATTTTTTTTTTAACTGTTTTTATTAGGGTTTTGTAGCAGCGGATACATACAGCAGTCTGTGCCCAGAAGACGGGGGGGAGAGTGTGTTTCATGACATCACAATAAATTGTAATAAAAAGTGATTACTAGCATACAAGACTGTACATAGAGAGCTGCAAATTCGTGTAGCTCCCCAATAGAGGCTATGGGTGTTATTAACTTAAAATAGTTGTAGAGCATTATAGCTATCTGCCCAACAGGGATACAACCCCCTAAGCATGGGAAGGGGGAGGAGTGATTCTGGTTTTGTGGTAGGCATTTTCTGCCGCTAGGGTCGACGCAAGGGTATCCCGTGGGGCGAGATCCAGCCATGGCAATGATGATGCAGTAAACTATCTGTGCACTGAGCTTATTCGCTAAAGCGGTGAGGGTAGGGATTGCGTGGCTGTGGAGCTGGGGGTGGGAGAGTAGAGGAAAGAGTGAGGGAGTGTCTGGTGTAGACATGCATGGGTGCTGTCACAGGTCTATGGGGTCCAGTGAAGTTCATTGGGGGTAGGTTGTTATTCTGTGTAGGTTGTAGGAATTGGGTGCCCATTCCTGAGAGAGTGGATGTTCGCCAAGATGTTAGACCTCTTCATATTATAGGGCTGCCTCCTTGGCTTTTCCCCATTTTCGAATTGCCCCATGCCACGCCTTCACAGGTGGCACACATGACGCCCTCCACTACAGGGTAAGAGTCCTCCTAGCTAGTAGAAGCGCCATGCCTACAAAGCATGTCCTCACCTTGTGGTGCTTTCTATGTTTAAAGATGCTTAGGTGCAGGCCTCCCTAGAGTTATTGTCAGTGGGAGCTCTGACCTCCCGCAGGTTGTTGTGAACCGCGCAGCAATACACCATAAGAGTTGGGCAGGACCATAGCATATGCTGCAAATCATCATAGTTGAATGGGAACTGGGGAAGCGCATTTGTGCTGGGGGGGAAGTAGCAGTTGCGCTACTCTGGGGTCAGATAGGCTCAGTGGCGGATGGAGAACTGTATGCTTCTGATTATGGCACTTCTAGATATCCGTCGGGGAACTCCAAGACCTGCTCCCACTCAGTATCGTGCAACACCCTCCCAAAGTCGTCCTCCCACCTGCCCCATAGGGCGGTCAGGGGAGTACTGGTGTGTTCCCGTATCACCTTATAAATCTATGTAATCAGGTGTGTTCCCTGCCTTATGTGAAGCAGTGTTTGTATTCTGCATGGGTCTTTGGCTCTACATCATGTGTGGACCGGAGGACCTGATGTGTTGCATGTTTGTCTGTAGGTGAGAAACTGTCCCAGGGCATGTCATAGATGGCGGTAAGGAGATGTCTGTCAGAAAAGATGTTGCTGATGGTTGTCAGCGACCACTCCTGCCAGCTCTTCAGGTCTAGAACAGAGTAAGAGCCAGGAAAACATGGGAGGCCCAGCAGTGGGAGCACTGAGGCATACAGGGGGAGAGGGTGGTGTGTGCGGAGGTGAACTCTAGCCATGCATTTTTGAGCTACTGGCAGCTGCAGAGACCAAGGGTGTAGGGGTGTGATTCTAGAGAGCACAAAGGCTCTTATCTTGGCCGGTGCTTGAGGGCCCGGCCCGTGGCATGTCTCTCCCAGGTTGTGCCTCGCTAGCCAACATGATACCCATTGCAGCTGCACTGCTATGGCTATGTAGTAGACTTTGAAGGGTGGGGCTCCAAGTCCACCTCCACCAACACACAATTGCAGCTTTGTCAGTGCTGTTTGGTGGGCAAAATCATCTGGGGGCTGGGTCACGAAAGAAACACCGAGGTGGGACAATGGGTAGGTTTGCAAAGTAGTAAAGGAGCCGGGGTAGGATCACCATTTTCGAAAAAGCTTTTTATTCCATTGGAGGCTAAAGGAAAGTTCTTCCAGAACTGTATTTGGGATTTCAACTCGGACAGGGGTTTCCTCAGGTTGCCTTCACAGAGGTCAGCGGGGGAGTGGTAGTGATGTATTCCAGGGCATTGAACGTGGTCTCCCGCCATCTGCATGGGATTCCCCCTAGTCAAACCTCCAATAGGGTCATGTGGACAACTTAGCCCAGTTGACCTGGAGACCTGCTGTGCACTCGGATACGTGAAGCATGGTGTGTGTGTGGGGGAGAGGTCTGCAAGGACATCCCAGAGGTACAGCAGCAGGTCTTTGGCATAGAGGGACACTGCATGCGTCCTGTGATCTAGGAGTTCTGCCCCTTCCTGTGAAGCCTAATAGTGAGGGGCTCAATTGCCATCACGAATAGCAAGGAGGATAAGGAGCACCACTGCCTAGTTCCTCTACCCATAGGAAGGGGGCATATAAGCCGACCCAAGCAAAGCTAGAAGGTGAGATGTGTGTACAATAACTTCTTATATGCTTTTTTTGTCCAGCAACCGGAAAGGTGGTCCCAGGCAAGTGAATCAAATGCCTTTTCTAGGTTTAATATTAGGCACGCAGTGTACAGGAAGCACTTCTGGGCCTAATCCTATACACGAAATAAGCGCCTGATGTTTTGAGAGATGCTACGATCTGGGACAACGCCGTTTTAGTCTGATGGCTGCACTCAGGAAGGTTCCGAGTGTCCCTGTTTGCCAGACGTTCCCCCAGGATCTTGTAATCTGCTCAGAGAACGGCAATTAACTTGAAAGAGGATAGGCTAGTGCGAGGCTTGTGGTAAAGGTTCTATAGTATTCTGTCAGCATCCTGTCTTATCCTGGGGTTTTATTGTTTGTTCCCAGATGGCTTGTTTGACATCCATGGCTGAAATCATAGCATCTAGGTTTATCCTAGCGATGTTAGGAATACAGAGGAGGGTGAGGCCCGATAGGAAGGCACCCACCTCATCTACAGTTGATGGGGGGGACGTCTCATAAATGGTGGAGTAGTTATCTGAGAAAGGTTTGTAGGATGTCTTGTTGTGCATAAAGGGTGTTGCCTAGAATGGGGCTTGAGCAGGCTTCTTGTCGGATCAGTCAATCAAAGAGGTGATCCGAATTGTCACCTTCCCAATTGGCTTTCACCACATACATGCCAAGGTTAAAGCAACGCAGGTGCTCAAGAAGGGTTGCGTGATGGGTCTTTGTCTTCAGCCATCGTGGGGCCTTTAGAGGCATCACATTCCACGGCTCTCTCCAGCAGCAGCAGGAGTTGTTCAGCCTCTTTTATCTCCCTGTCCTGCGGACTCCCACTGTCTCTTGCAGACAGAACCCCTTTGTAACCATCTTGAAGGTGTCCCACTCAATCCTCTTAGTGGACGTTTATTTGTGATTCTTATGTCTCACAAAAGATTGGGTCCTCCAAACAGACCCAGGGGAGTCTCCATGTTGGCATTGGGGGAGGGGGGGGGGCGGGGGATAACGGAGGGCATTCCACCTTATGTCATGGTCTGAAATAATGAAATCCAGGTAGTCAGCATTTTGTACTGTGGCAAGTATGTCGAGAGAGCATAAAATGCGATCCAAGTGCACATACAGGTCATGTAGTGCAGAGTAAAGGGAGTAGAGTCAGTAGTTCAAGTGTGTGGCTCTGTATACAGAACCACCACGCAAAAAGCTCTGATTGTGTGTGAGGGAGCAGCAGATGGTAGCCGACAAGTTGCGTATCAAGCACACAGTTGTAGTCCCCACCAGCATCCACGGTATCAGAGTTCTTTGTGCCAACACTCCTCAGTGCGTGACGCAGAAGGCTCCTTGGTGTTGATGTTGGGGCATAGAGGCTCCCTATGAAGATGTGCGCTGTCAAGTCTGCCCTCTTTCAGTAAGTCACCCTTCCCTGTCTACTACTGTGTCAAGCACCCAGGTAGATCCAAACCTTGGCCCCTCAAGAATATGCTGAGTAGGTGGTGGTGTATTCCGACCCTCCCCTCCACCTCTTTTGTATTTGCTGCAGCTCCCCCTCTGTGGTGTGCATTTCCTGGAATACTAGGTGTGCATGTTGTCATTTATATATATGTGTGTGTGTTGTGTGTGTCTCACTGTGTGCAAGCCACTTAAATTTAAGGTCACCAATCTTGTGTTACGGGGTGGAACTATAGTGCGCAAGGTGATGGGTGCTTGTGTCAAGCGGAGTATGATATCCAAGGATCTTCTCCGCGTGCCTCAACTCTACAGCCCCATCTGTATGTAGCACATACCACATACCTGGCCGAATAGTGGGAGGAGTGATTGTGAGAGACGGCCAACAAACACATGGAGCCTTCTGCACTAATGCAAAGACATATACCATGGGTGCACTTTTGTAACTTTCCTTCAGAATTGAGCCCTTAATTCGGTCTGTCGTTAACCAAGACCTTTTGTTTTAATTAAAATCCTATTTCTCTATTCATCTATCATTGTGCTTTACTGTGAGTGATAGATTATATTCCACTCTTTCAGAAAGAGCTTATTGGCACACAGTTTTGTTCAGTGCCTGGAGCTTATAAGGCAATGTGTACTTTTTGAGAAAAAGCAAAACATTTTTTTGCTTTCGCAAATGCTTGTTACAATGGTGAGAGCATGACCGCTCCCACAACAAAGTTTTACAAAAGCCCTGTCAAAACAAGACACACATTGACCACCAACGTCGGATCAGTTGACTTTGCCAATGCTTGTTTTTTTCCATGTTTCCCATAATCTTCTTGAAACTGGTTACACTGGTTTTCCCTTATGAATGTTTTTTGGAAATACAAGCATGCATCAACACATTTTACAAAATGATGCTTCAAAAAATTGGTACCTAAAATTTTGCAGTTATATAACATAACTTTTTTTATTATTTTTTAATTTTTTATTTTTTATTTTTTATGGTTGCTTTGTTTTTCTGAACATTTTATTTCGAAAGCAAATAATAATCAATCTTGAATACAAGCTTCAGCAAACATTTGTTTCTAATCAGAAAGCATTCTGGGAGCATTATACATGGCCTCCTATTAAACTTTTTCAATTGTGTACATTTGTTTCTTTACTGGACCCACTGTCAGTTATGCAGTCCAAGCTTACCACCTTTATTTAAAGTGCTCACCCTAGTAATAAAGGCTTTGCATTAATGACCCATATATACAAGTTCAAACAGCATTAACACACGGATATAAATATTACGTCAACTGCAGACACTTTCCTTCCCTTTAAACTGGCAGCCAAAGGGTTTGTGCTGCAAGGGGTTGGGCCTACTTGTCCTAAGGACAAAATAAATATGAAAACTTGTTGTCCTTGAACAATATGTCATGGGTGTCAGGCTATAGCAATGCCACACCCCTGCCCTTAATCCCCCTCTGATTCTCATATATATGTTTTAACACAATGTCCCAACGTGATGGTTGGGAAATCTGATGGTCACACACCCCCAGTCATACTGACCAAGTTTCACCCCTGGGTAGAAGTTGCATTGTGGTGTTTCAGCCCATTCCCATGCGTCTTTAGAATCCGTGAAGTAGAGGGAGTTGTCATCCACAAGAGGCTTCAGGTGGGCTGGGGACAACAAGAAGTATTAGATGCCCATCTGTCGGAGCCGCCTCTTGACCTCCATGAAGGAGGTGCTTTGTTGTTGCACAGCTTGTGTGCTGTCCAGGAGTAACAATGGATTTGTCCTCAAGCTTCAAAGGTCTGTTCACTATGGCGGCTCTTAGAATGGCATCACAGTCCTTGAAGTGTAGGAGCTTGGCCAGCACTAGACGTGGAGGCACCGTCGTGGGAGGGCAGCGCGCCAGCACCCAGTGGGCCCTCTCCAGTGAGAAGAATGGGATGAGGTCTGACTTGGAGACAAAGGGCTCCTTCTGTTAGGCCCAGGGTTCAAATTTTGCTTCTGTGGGAATGTCTGTGTCTTCTACCCTCACCTCAAGTGTTTGCACCCAACCGTTGAGGTCCTGAAGGGTGCACTGATTGTCCGTGTTTAGTGGTTGTTACAAGGCCAATGTGTTCTCCCCATCGGACACCATCATAAAATCCATCCACTCAAGGGCCCCACATGACTCGTGCCCCCACCTCATCTTCAACCTTGGAGTATCCAGAATCAGCCTTTACCTTTCCATCCTACTCAACACCTCACTGGATTCTGCCACTTTCAGAGAAGACTGGAAGCTTGCAGAAAATAAGTCCCTGCTGAAGAAACCTTCATCAAACCCCAACACACTCAGCAACTACAGACCCATCTCCCTGCTCCTTTTCCCTTTCATCGAAGCCATCCACCAACAACTTATCATCTACCTGGAACACCATCACCTCCTGGACTACTCTTAATCCAGATTCTGCAGCAACCACAGCACAGACACAGCCATCCTTATCCTCCTAGATCTCTCAGCTGCCTTCAACACCGTCTCCCACCACACGTTCGTTGCCAGACTTCACAACCAAGGTATCCTAGGAGTGGCCTTCAGATGGGTCGCCTCTTCAACAGAACACAAGTCCACCTTCCACCTTTCACCCTTCACCCCCAAACCAGTCATATGCGCAGTTCTTCAGGTCTTGTCATTCAGCCCCACCTTCTTCAATATCTACATGTCTCCTACCCTTCTTGCCAATATAGTCCGATCCCATAGACTCAACATTATATCCTATGCCGACGACATGCAAGTCATCACTTTCCTCTCCGAAAACGCCACTGCCGCCCGGACCAACTTCCACCAGAGCATGACTAGCACCGCCAGTTGGATGGGGAATAACTGCCTCAAGTTCAACACAGATAAGGTGGAAGTATTCATCTTCATCAGTGAAAAAGCTCCCCGAGATGCCTCCTGGTTCCCCACAGAACCTGGGGTCCACTCCAGCCACAGCTGAGCATGCCAGGAATCTCTGCATCACCCTGGACAACAAACTTACCATGACGTCCCAAGTCAATGCAGTGCCATCCTTCTGCCTTTTCATCCTGTGCATGTTGATTTTCAAGTGGCTTTCCCAAGACGTGAGGCACACTATCAGCCAAGCCCTTGTCAATAGTCGACTGGACTACGGAAACACCCTTTATATAGGAATCGAGGCCCTCCTAGTTCAAATACTACAGACCACCCAGAATGCCACAGCAAGACTCATCCTTTGTCTCCCTTATCGCACCCACATCACCCTCCCCCTCCCTGCCCCCACCCCAAAAACCTTCTTTGGTTCCCTGTTCAGAGGAGATGCCAGTTCAAGCTCCTCACCAATGCATTCAAGACTCTACATGACTGCAGGCCTTCCTACATCAACCACAGCCTGAGATTCCACATACCCTCCAGACACCTCCACTCTGCCTCCCTCGTACTGCCCCAGACACCTTACATACAATGCAGCAGAGAAGGAGGACGTTCCTTCTCCTACCTTGCAGCCAAAACCTGGAACGGCCTTCCCCTGTACCTCAGGACCTCTCCTACTCTACAGGAGTTCCGTAAAATGCTCAACTGAGACCCTGGATCTTGCCAGCGCCTGGATTCCCTCATGGATGACAAGGCCACCGGTGGCACTCTACAAGTCAACTGATTGATTAGATTGATTGGTTGTTGTTGACCCTGTCTGCAAGTTTTCGGCGGTAGTTACATAAGAAACTGAACTCTGCTACCAAGGAGCCAAGGTTGGTCTCCATGGAAATCCGGGAACTCTTGATGGCTGCGAGAATCTTGTCCAGTTTTTCTATTGTGGCTGCAGTAGGGCGCTGTGTGTCCCCCAGCATTGGAGTGTCCAGTACAATAGTGGTGGGTCAGCAGCAAGGGGTGCCTGCGTTGGTGCCGTCAACCTAAGTCCACCCATGGCTGTGTGTTCATGGGGCCCCGTGTGGGGACCATGTCTGGAGTGTCAAGTTTTGCTAGAATAGTTGATTTGATGTTCGCAGCTGGGACGCAGCAGCAACCCTACCAGGAATCCTGGGCTCCTCAGGTGTTGAAATGTCAAACCAATGGGGGCCAGTCAAATTCTCACCAGTCGTGACGGCTGGTTAGTGGGCCCCAGATCTCTGCCTCAGGTCATTGTGGCTTCAAAGTGACAGCCGTCTCCGGAGTCCGTGAGGCCTATTACCTATTGGAAAAGGGCGGTCTGGGTTGCGCCTCCCCCCCCCCCCCAGTTTGCTGAATTCAAGGCCGCTGCCCTCCTTCCACATCTCTCCCCTCCCGCTCCAAAGTTGTGGCACCCACCTCTGCACCATTGTGTTCTGGGCACCGTTAGGTCTTTATGCCATGTCGCCCTTGAGGCACGCTGTTCCTCAGTCCCTCAGCATCACTATGACACGTGCTGCAGGTGGGGGTGGTGGCATCCCGCACTCCTCAGCCGCAGCAACGTAGATGACGGGAGCCGTTGTCGCCGATGGGGCTGCCGCACCCCGCCACCAAGCAACGTCTTGTCTCTTGATATTGGGTGATCCCCTGAGACCTGCCACACACCTCATGCAGGGCCCACTCACAGCGCTGCATCCCCTGGTCAGCCGATCCGTGCGCCAACGCGACCAGGGCCAAGGATTGCAGACCTCACCAGTTTGTTACCATCTGCAACCGCGCCCCCCCCCCCCCCTGCAGGTGTTTCATGGCCCAGGCGACCCTGAGGTTGGCCTTCTCAGGCCTACTCCCTGGGCATTGGTTTCTGTCTGTTGGGGATCGGAAATAGCCAGTCAAGCGCTGGTGTAGAGGTTAACGCAGTAAAGCTGAATCACTTTGCGTGGCGGGTGCAGCAGTTGGCTTTAAGTGGATTGCAGGGCTTACAGCACTGAGCTCTAGCAATGAGCACCTCCCATCTTGGCCCATTAAGCAACATCCCCCTGCCCCCACCCCCTAGGAAATTGATCTGTTCCTCATCTGTAGTCAGGCGTCAGGTTGAGATGCAACATCTAAAAATGATGCTTCTCACATTCTGCACAACGTAACTTCGGTCTCCCCATAGTCGTTAACTTGTAGGCAACCTTCAGCACAGTGAATCACTCCACTCTCCTGGAAATCCTCAACAAGAACTCTGGAATGAATGGTGCAGTCCTAGGTAGACATTAGTCATACCAGGAAAACCCATTAGGCTTCAGCATGTCCATCTGTCCTACTCTAGTCAGCCTAAGCATGGAACCTCTTGTCCCCATCATAAACCATTGTAACATCTCGTATCACCTCTATCCTGGTGACACCCAGCTCTGTTTGAAATATTCTAAAAAATGTAGAGTTCATGTTGTAGGTTCTAGTTAATTTCCAAACATGGAGGATGTTTCATCATCTTCAGCTGAAGCTGCTCAAAACTGAGGCGTCTTGATCTTTACTCCTACTGGTTTCATCTAGCTTCAGTCAAAGCTCACCTCTCAATGTGCTTTGCTGCAGACCATTAATTGTGGAATGTGCTAAATCCCCCCCAGCTTCGTTTTCAAAAGGAATCTGAGCTGACAAGCCAGCTCACTGGTAAAAGTGCTGCATTTTCAAATCCAAGGTCATCATTTCGCATGTCCAGATGCAGTGTATGTTAATTCCATGGCTCCTAATAAATCTGGGGGTTCAGCATTTAAGGAGATTAGGTTGAACCCTGGGAATCCCTTGGGCAATGAGGAGTTATCAGGAAATCAATAGTACCACACACGTACTTCTCCTAGTAGTTTGTTATACCCTCTGTAGTTTCTCCTAGAAATTTCTGTGGACATGTAGGTTCCTGATGGGGGCTCGTAACTGTCACTGGCCCTTTCAGGAAAACATGTCATAAGGCTCCAAATCTTCCAATGAATCAATACATTCATTCCTGAACTAGACTAACTAGCTCAAACCTGTCTGTTTTGGAGATTAGACTATGGTATCTCCCTTCTAAGGGAGTACCATAGTTCCTCTCAAGGCAACCCTACATGAAAACCGCCAGGCTGGCTTCAGACTCGAGAAAGCTTATGCCCATCTGGCTGGTTCAGATCTTCGAAAGTTGCTTCTCATAGATTCTAGACGAATCTTCAAACTTTCCTATGTTACTACAAACTATCTTTCATGGAAATTTGTCATTTCAAGAGGTCAAGGTGACCTTCAGTGCTTTAACACACTTCTCAAAATACTATCCTTTGAGAAGTCCAAAACCTGAAAGAAATCCATGTTGTATCTAATGTTTAGGACCGAGTCGAATACCTTGTAATTTCATCATCACTACACCTAGCAATGGCCCAAGATGGTGTCAGTCTCTGTCCAAATACGGATTTCTGACCATGACCTACCTTCCTGTAAATATTGCCTCTCCTGTTGTAAGATCAGGACATTAATTGGTCGGGTCGCTTCATGACTCAGACCCGGTAGTAATTAAAAAATGGCATTGAAATGGCCCTTATCTGGCCCTGCATTCGTGTCATTATTTTTAGATGCAAAAACACTGATCGTTTTAGGAAAAAAATAATTTAAAAAACGTTAAGGTAATCCATATCAGCAGTTTAGTTCCATTTTATATTTTGCATTTTTTTATGTAGCATATTACCCTTGTATAGTCCATTCTATAGTGCGCCTCCAAGTACTATTAGAACATTGGAATGCTGGGGGCTCCATTGGAGACAATGGAGTGCTGCCGCCAACATTTCAATGTTTGCTTTGTTCACAGCAACAGCTGTGAACAAAGCCTCACGGAGCCCGAGGGGATTTAAATCCCCTCTGGCTCCGTGAACATTTTTTTTTTAATAGAACATTCTGCCCTGTGTGGCAGAATGTTCTAATAGCCTTAGAACCCGCCGTAGCGGGCTCTACCGGCTATTAAAGTCCCTCTCCCTTGTTAAATGCCCTCGCCTTCGGCTCGGGCATTTAACGCGGGGAGCGGGCCTTTAATAGCCGGTAGAGCCCGCTACGGCGGGTTCTAAGGCTATAATAACGAGCCATGCACGGTATAGAGCTCTGGAGTCTACGCTGAAGGCAGTGCGAGTTTCTCATAACGCTTGCCAGTGGTTCAGGAAGTTATTCAGAATACATGGTCATGCAATCTTTTCCCTCTCTGCAGAGTGCAGAGAACAATGGTCACGTGTTCCAGTTCCAATTGTGACTGTGCACATGTGTGTAGGAGGTGCACGTTTGTCCAAATATTGGCAATCAGCGACTAAAAGAAAATTGCTCTGTTTATACGTGAGTTTGTGCGTTGTGGACTTTTTGCGTAGTGAAGTGAGAGCTGCGAGAAGAAGCATTCAGAAGAGAGTGAAAACAGGGTGCTTAAGAGGAAAGAGGTGAGTTGTAAGATATGCAGATTGAAGCGACGTGGAGACAAAAAGTTCGAACAAGTCTTACATAAATAAAGTTACCATTACAGGAATGATTAAGGCGCTGAATAATCCCCCCCAGGCCGAGTAATATGTAATTCATAGTAGCATAATATCAAAATTAAAGCATTTTCAATATTGATAATTATTTACAACAAAATCATTTAAACAGCTAACAACCACTGAGCAATCCAACAGCCTTGTTTATTGTTAAGTGTATGCCAGTTGTTGCATTGCATAGCTGCATGCCATAAGAGTAATCTCAGTGCGGCATCAAAACATTAGTCTGGTTGAACACTATGGAAATCACAGAAATGTAAGTTATGTATTTAAGCCGTACCCTAAATTACAGTATTCATGCCCCTTTTACATAAATTCCCCCAACACTGGTGTCATCCAGCTTAAATCAGGCCTTGAGCTGCCACTTGAATGATCAGCATGACACAGAGTCCTGCATGGGTAGTGACTTTCAGAAAGTTGGATATGACGTCACTGCGTCACACAAAGGTGAGGGTGCAAGAAAATGCGCATAAGCTGGAAGAGTCATGAAAGTAATCTAATGATTTGCTATTGTGGATCAAATTTGCCTCTTGGTTCGCTTGTGTAGAGAGGTGTTTTTAAACAATGATTCTTTCTTCGATGTATATCTGAGCTGGTTGCTCGAGGTACGATGTTTTACGCTTTAGCAGTTTGTTCCTTGGGTGCATGTGGATGTACAGTTATTCAAATGTAGGGCTTTTCTCTGGGGAGGCAGGGTTTGTTGGTTCACATTGTCTTTGGCACTGATAATAACAGGTAGTGTCAGACTCCGCAGTCTGAAACCTCAGGATGTTTGGCAAGCTCTTCAATGAGCTTAGTTAGCTTTCTGAATATACTCTTGGCAGTGTAGTAAAGAGCTATTATGTTATTGTAGTCTGCAGAACATCTCTCTTCAGACCCACACAGGGATCGTGGATACCATGTGCCCATGACATATCTGGCTGTTTTAGTTTTTTATTGTATTCAATTAACAGCAAGTCTAATAACCTTTAGAGTTAATTTTTTCACATTCCGTGAGACAGTTGATACAGGGGTTTAATAAGATGCTGTTTAGTTAATTGACTGCTAGTACAGATAATTGTTCCTCTTGTACTCTGCTCCAGCAAAAAAAGATGCAAAATTCAGTCATGTAGATGCAAGCACTGGTACAAATGCTGTCTTTGCAGACTGCATTGCAGCTGATGACACGAGGGTGAAAATGCCCTATACCACGATTCACACACTACAATTCTTCAAATAAAGTTATGTGATTAGGGGCCAGATGTATCAAGCAGTTTTGCATTCGTAAATGATGTGAATTGCAAAATATGGCCGTTCGCGAATGCAAAAATGCCTTTCAAGATGTATGAAAGGCATTCGCTGTGCAATTTGAAGGAATCGCTAAAATAGCGATTCCTTAAAATTGTGACGCCATTTAGAGAATCGTAAGTAGGTAATCGCAAATAGGTAATCACAAATAGGGAATTACAAAGCACATGTATCAAACATTTCCTAAATGCGAATTGGGCATTTAGGAAATGCAGTTACCACCAAATCCAATTTGGTGGTAAGCATGTGCAATTTTTAAAAATGCATCATAAGTGCATTTTTAAAAATGACATGTAGCGCACACATGACTTTCCTAATGCCAAAGTTCTGATTATAGCAGAGTTCAGGATGTATCTTTGTTCTCTTACTTAATTTAGTTTCTGAGGAAGCATCTTTTGAATTGCTTTGGAAAACGTAGTTTTAGGTGGCATTCAATTTCACAAAATGTCACTAAATAAGCTCAGATTCTCCCTGTGAGCCAGTGCTGCAAAGTCAGGGCTGCCAACTGAAGACCAAGGAGACTGCCTCCAGTCTGACATTCCCCACTTAACCACACTGAGCAGGTTTTGGGCAGATCAGCTCATCACTCTGTGCCCACTGCTCCATAGTTTTCCATAATTCTGAGCACATACTAAGTGCTATGTGAATGACAATTTATTTATGGTTGAGAACTACATAAACTCTAAAACGTCTGTTCAGAGTCTAAATGCTATGGGCCATCAATGCACGTTTGATTGGCTTATACACATTTTTTTATTACTTCTAAATTGATTTAACTGCATGACGTTTTTTGTGTGAGCAAATCTCACAAGGTCTAAAGGAGAAGTGTTCATTCCTGGGCTGGAATGCTGTGAGATTGACAATGCCAACTGAACATACATGTTCAAGGATATTCACCAACATCTCTCTACATTCCCTGTCCAGCTGGAAAATGTTGGCAGATGTACTCATGACAAGGACATGATTAAAGCTTTTTCTATGATGGAAATAGTTTTTTTTCCATAGAGGGGCAAAATGCTTTCCACCTGGAAAAAATAAATAAAGGATTTTTCATCAGGAAGATCACCCATCACTTTCTTTCCATTTTTCATTTTACCCATGTATGTTTACTGGTTCAAAAATGAAATTCACAAAAGTATAGTGGTAGTACACTTGTGTACTCGCAGCTGTTGGAGATGACCTAGTTAAGTCTATAAGCTCTTGTAAATTCCTGAAAGTGTTAGGCAAATGCAACGCCATAGACCTGCAGTATTCCTTTGTGACTTTATTTGAGAATGGGACTTGTATTGGTTTTAAAAGGCCTGTATTGGTTTTAAATTTTACTTCATTATATTTTTAAAATGTTGGTAGGCATCTGTCACATTTAAACAAATAATGCTTTAGAGAAACTGTATTTAAATTTGTAATAAAAAATACAACATATCTAGCAAAACTGTCTACAACTGTCATCCCTATTTTTAAGACCACAAATATTGTATGGGTACATTGTTTCCTTAAACAATAAGATCATCAAGCTTGCTTCCTTTCTTTTGCATGTATTTGAATATAATAAAGGACCGTTCTGGAAGCATTGTAAATAGCCAGAAATTGTTACATTTTTCAAACGTGTACACTTTTTAGGGTCGAGTGCGCAAAGCGCTCGGCCCCTGTTGTTATCTCTCTACGGGCCTGTAACCACGCCCATCACTTTGGTTGGTTCGTGGGCTTGCCTTTTCAAATTTGCCTGATTCGATTAGTGAATGGAATGCATACATCATGCCTTGTCCGGTGTTTAGCCCTCCCCGAGCATGCTGGCCAACTACTGAAAACATACAAGGCTCCATGTTTTCTGTTTGGTTTTGGACTACTTTTTCTCTTTGTTTTGTAGGTAGCGCGATCTCAATGGGCAGTGGTAGCGCACTTTGTTTGACATCAATCCTGTTACGTAGATAATTGCACTTTTGCCGGTTAACTGGATAATTGCACTTTTGCCGATCTGTTTCACTGCAAGCTAACTTCTGTTTCCTTTTGTGTGTTTGCTTCGCGGCCGTCGGCACGCGTATGTGAAACTGTTTATCTTTTCATTTTCAGTTTATCTGACAAGAAAAGTCTGGTTAGGAGTTTACAACGCCAATAGCTCTAACTCGAGCAAACACGAGGCCCATTGCATTGCATTGTAAATGCTTTTTTATGTTGGACCCACTGTCAATAACGCAAGCTGAGTTTGCAGCTCACTTTATCGATAAGAACACACACCATAACAGTAAAGGCTTTGCATTAATGGACCATATGTATCATTTTGAGCCTCTTATTAGGCATATTGATTAGTCACCTTGGCAGCAGACAGTCATCTTTCCCAAAGCCATAGTGTGACATATTAAACTGACAGCCAAAGGGTTTGTGCAGCAGGGGGTTGAGTCTACTTGTGCTGTGGACAAAATAAACAAGCAGAATTGTCCTTGACCCCAAGCAATTGTTCTGGTTTTCTGGCATTGCAGATTTTGCATCCCTGCCGGAGCAGAAATGTATTGTGTGTATCAATATAATGTGGGGAAAACTTGATTAGGAAAAGATGGGATTTACATGTTCTCTTAAAGTAAGAAGGATTATCTTCCTGATGTTGAGAGGTAGGGATTTAAAGTTGACAGTATCAACAGCATTAAAGGACTACTACCGGGGAAGGGTTCTCGATTTAGATGCCTCAAGTTGCTAGGACGTTTTGCTTATGATACCTCTTAGACCACCGGAAATGAAGAACAACACTGCTAGATTAGGAGGGCTGTTATGACGATTGACTTTTGATCTCATGCAGCAATGTTTCAACCTGATTCTTGCCATACTGATGAAGATTTGTAAAGCGCAAGCACCTACCTGGGAAGAGGTGTTCCTGGTGCTGAGAGTAGTCATCAGATTGATTTCATAAAAATAACTGTGTTTTCAGGCCCATAGAAAATTAACATGGGCCATTTCTGACCAAAGAAGAGTATTTCATAGCTTACATGGCACTTATGAGAAAGCTCACTCTCCTTGTTGGGCACAGGAAATGAAAGGAACAGTTAACCGAGCCCTTCAGCTGAATGTCACAGTGGTCTGTGGTTATTGCGCTCAATTGTAGATTAAATGAAATCTGGGCCCTGGTTGTGGTAGGCTCTGTGAACAGTGCATAGGGCCTTAAAATTCAGCTGCTGCTTCATGGTCTAGCAGTGCAGGTCTGAGAGATGAGAAGAGATAAGACAGTGTGAAGGAAGGCTAGGTATGGGGCTTGCAGAAAGATTCTGAATAAGTTGTTTACATATTCTTTAGGAAAAGTAGAGTACAACAAGCTACAGTACTCAATGCAGTAAGAGAATCGCATGCACTACTGGATGGCGGGAGTATGATGGAAGCAGAGGGAGTATCTTGCGTAGCATACGTAAGTAGTGAATGGAGGAAGTAAATGCATTCCGTTGTTTTTTGTTTTAAAGGACATAGAGGCTTCCAGTATCACTCCTAGGTTTTTTACAGACTCTTTACTTTAGCCAGTCGATGCTTATCCAGTTTGGAGGCCACTAGGAGAGAGACCAAGACCTTATACAGGAGAACCCTCAAATGTGAACAGCTCTGTTTTATCTGCATTTAGTTTTAGCGAATTCCTTCTCATCCACGAGGCAACAGCAGACAAACGTGTGAAAATTGCAGGCAGAGGATGTGTCTGAAAAAGAAAGGAAAATCTGCGTGTTGTCTACATAGGCCATCATAGTAAAAAAAAACAACCCCCAAAACAGGTTGGCTGAGGTGGTAAGGACAGTTTTTAAACAGTGCAGTCTCAACTAAGAGCCTTGCGGTACCTCATTGTAGATTGTGATGCCCCATATACTTGAGACTTAGGGCGAGAGCTAAATGGTGACAGGACAACAAATTGTGAGCAGTCAAAGAAGAGAGCAACTCAAGTGCTTGATTTTAACAGCTGAGGGGCCTTTGACAGAGAACTGAGTGGGAGATAGTATTAAAGGCAGCACTGAGATGTTAAGGAATTCTTCTATCTAGCATCCTATGAATATCACCTCAGCCATCAAGTTAAGACATTTCAGTACTGTGTAGAGGGTAGAAGCGAGTCTGCAACTTGTCAATGATATTGTTGCGGTCTGTGAAAGCTGTAAGTTAACCTTCCTTTTTTTTATTTTATTTTTTAAGGATCTTGAAGGGAAAAGGGAGATAAGAAATGGGATGGCAGCAATTATTGAGGAATTTCCTGTAGGTTTTTTAAAGCAAAGTAATAACTAACGCTTCTTTCCACCGAAGAGGCACTGATGCGTAAATCAAAGATGCAGTACAAAGGCAGTGGAGCTGCGGGGATATAATTCTAGCCCCAGGCTCAAAATGCCTGTAGGACAGGGATGAATAGGTGAACCCAATTTAACTTCAAGTACGTGTCAGGATGATATCTAGCTGTATAAGGCAGAATTGTGAAAGAGTAAGTTAAGAGTTGTTGGAGGGAGAAGAAAGTTCTGGATTTGTCATTAATGAATGATCATTATTGTTAAAATAATGATATATTTGATATTTTCTCCCCAAAATAAGTGCTGATGGATTCACATAATGTCGTATTAAGAAGAATATAGGAGGAAACAAATGGAGGAGTGAAAAGGTTATTTTCAGTCATAAAAAATTCTCTTAGAGAATATTAACAACAGAAGCAAAATAGGCGGCTCCAACTTTTCTGGCTTCGTTTAAAAAATGTAGAGTTTCTTCGTCAAACCTGTGTTATTTTGGATTATAGTTAGTCCTTCATAACCTTTCCAATGCGTTACAATGCCACTAGGCTTAAGTTAGGTTCTGCGAATACCAAAGAAAGTGGCAATAGTCCTATGAGAACACATTTGTTTACATGGGCCGGTGTTATAAATGTAATCCAGCCATTAAAATGTTCTGCAACAGCATTCATGTGCGTCTGTCCTCGTTCTGGGGACTCGGGGCAAGCAGGGGTTACTGGACATCATTTGTGGGGATGCCCTGCTATGGCTTTGTATATTGGCCCAAGCACAAGTCCTTTAGTACTTAACTCTTAGTGGTAGTGATGTCGAGCAGTCACAAGCTTCTCAGAAAGGTAGACTGACAGTGAGCAAACTCAGCCCTTAACGGTCATTCGGGAGCACAATAATTGATTGTCCAACTCGGGGCATTCCTTTGATAAAAGTAAAGTACTGTAATCTTCATTCTTAAAACAGAGTAATTAAAATGCGTACTGACACTTGTGTTTATGCGTCAGATATTCAGCCTAGCATTGCGCCTCTCACTGGTGTTCCCTTCCTTATGGCAAGTCTATTTACATCTCTCCCGTGGTGGAGTATCTCTCAAGTATCACAACATTGGTGCAGGTTGCTCTTGAGTTCTATTTTTAGCATTCAGCATCTTTTAACAGATATTACAGTCTTGCCGCAGTGCAAAGTCTGATTCCAGTGAGTCCCAGAATCATTTTGCATTACTCACGCTTCTGGGAGAAACATGCTTGATGGAGGCTTGACCTGCAATCTGGAGAAGACCCCAAGCAGAAAGACAACAGGAGCCAATGTCCAGCATCCACATGTGTGGGCGTTGAATCTGGAGGACAAAGGGTCCACTTATGGGTCCCTGGTGATCCACAGTCAGTGGACCACCAAAGTAAAATGTCACAGCATTGTGAGGGCAGTCACCACGATCATGAGTGTAGTGGTACAAACACTCCTTGAGTGTGCCGTTATTGAATGGTGGTGGGTTGCTCCACCTCTGCACAAACGTTGCATGTCTCTGCACTCCTCCTTGGGCACAACGCTTATTGGGGGCAGTAGCAGTGACCACTATCTGTGATTTTTCTAGGAATCATCTACATGGAGAGTCTACAGCTCACATGCCTCCGGTCACATAGATCCCTCTGTCTTCCGTCAGCTGACAGACCCATACAATACCTGGGGTCAAGCTTCTCTAGAGCTTCAGGTTAATTACCCAGCCACAGGATTGGCAGACTCCTCTTCTCTCAGAGCAGCAGGTTGACCTGAGACTGCTTCAAGTCCGTGATTCAAGTCCAGACTCCAGGTGATGTCTCCTGGACTCTGGGGAGTTTGCTACCAGGCAGGCGCAAGCTCTTGTTGCATAGCAGTCTTCTGAGTACTGTGCAGAGCACTCCCTTCCTCAGCTGAACAGATTTCGGAAGCCACTGACTTATTCTTTCAATTCCAATTTTATGTAGTGAAATCGGACAGGGGATTTGTATTCTCTGCAATAATACAGTTTTGTGAGTGATTCTTGTTTTATCTGTCCTAATGGGCTGTTCTCCAGACACAGCCTTTGTGCAGTGATGCTACTCACAGTGGAATGGCCTCCAGCCTGTAATACCTACACCAGAGTTACAAAGAGATTTCAGTTTTCTACACGCTTCTAATCAACAGCTACACTGACAGTGATCAGAAAAGAGATCAAAGGCTTGCTTAGTCTAAAAGATACATCTTATCCTTAACAACAGAAACTGCAGTCCTATCCTTTTCACCCCAGCAATCCCCAAATGACAATGCTCAGGAGGACTAATCGGAGCTCTGGGCAAAAAGACCCAATCAGCATTCTGATGGTGCCCCATCTCCTCTCCTCACTTCAGTGTCCCGAGTCTCCACCCTCAAGCTTTGGGAATGTCAGCAATACGTTTCCACTATCTGGGAAAACAACTCTACCTCCAGCTTATCCATCAGAACAGCCCACGGGCTTCCAAAATGGAACATGCAGGTCCCTATTACTCAGGATTGTTCATAAACACTTTTGTGCACCACATAGACCCCAGACATGCACATGCATAACACACACTTGGGATGTGAGTGCAAGGATCTCTGTTAGTGCACATAAATGAAACTTTACTTAAGTGGCCCAGTAGGTCTCCTTTCCATTGACACATGAAAAAGGTGACAGAGTAAAAAAGGTCTCTTCTCAACTACTGATGCACAAAACATGGTATGTTGCCACAATCATTCTTCATGCTAAACCCATGAGAGGAACAGTAGACCCATCACATAAACTAGGTAACGCCTTGTGAGTTGGAAACAAGACTAGTTCGGTTAGTGTGTGTTGTTAACTAACCTCTTTGTGTCTGGATTACCAGTAGTTTCAAGCCAAACACTAAAATCTCCTATGACCAGGAAATTGGTGTATTTAAGCAGAAAAAAGCAAGATGTATTCCACCAGTGCAGGGCCAGGAGGCCGATAGATGAGATCCGGAGTGGAAACATTGAGGAATCATTTCATTTGAAAAAATAATGTTTCGACAAGCCCAAAGGAATAATAGTTTATAATAGTCAATTGGGGATAAGCACAGAAAATAACTGCTAGCCCCCCCTCCTCTGGCACAATTAGGCCGAGCCTATGTGATAGTCTAATATCCAGAGGAGGAACTTCAATACTGATTTTGGGAGTGGATGCGTCCCCAGCAAATGTTCCCGATACAAATAAAATGGCCGAATCCAGAAGCGCAGCAATTTGATGCACATGATGAGTTAGGGGCAAATATTTAGTAGCATGCAATTGGGGCGAATATTTAGTCGCATGCAATTAAGTGAATAGAGGAAAGAGTGAGGTAGGTTGTTACTTACTGCTGAGTCATGGTGTATCATATGTTGCTTATCACACACAATAGTTCTAGGAATGCCGTTCTGCCTATCTGCTCTGCACGCTACATTAACACCATTTCGCAGTGCAAGGGTTTTTTCGCAAGAATAATCCAAGCCAAGCAGGGAAGTAGCTTCTGGGAAGCTGTGGGCTCATACGGGCTTGCCTTTCATACGCCGCCGGCTCACCTACTGCACATATCCGCGTCTATGTCTGTGTCTGTAAGTTCAGTCTGCGAGGGTAGCACATGACTAAATTACTAAATATCCAGAACAGTGGTTCTTAACATGTATTCTGAGGCCCTAGGGATTCTTAAGGACTACTCAGGAGGTCTGTGACTGCTTTACAAAATTAAATAATGTTACAATTAATAAAGTATACACAAAAAAGAAGCAAAATTGAACATCTGAAAACTTTTTCTATATTTGATTGTGAATTAAACAAAATAGTTGAATATTTGAGCATTTGTTTGGTGTAAAACTGTTTTTTTTTTTTTTTTTGCAAATACAATATATGAACTTGCAGTGATTAATAGTATGTACCTCCGCCATTGAGTGGCAGCTGGCAGCTCGATTTGTTTAATCAAAGTTCATTCTTTTGACGTCCTACCTCCAGAAGGTCAGTCTCTCTGCTGATGGTGCGTTTTCAAATTATTTTTCCTTGGTGGTGAATAGGGCATTCGGTATCCCAAATGCTATACATCTGCTCACCCATGTCTTTTTCCCACCTTTTTTTTTTCAGTGATGTGAGCTTACGACACTCGGAGGGAGATGGCGCAGCGTCTTTTTGAATAGTCCTCTGCTGATTTTTGGTGAAAAGATGGAAAATGATAGAGGAACTCAAATCTCGAACATAGCCCATTCCCTTTTCTTGTTTAGCCTGTGGTGTCTCATCATCAAATGTTTTAAGTTAATTCGTCCTTATCCCTTCTTTACCTTGGGTCAGTTTAGCTTATTTTTTTACACGAAGCTCATTCCATGAAAAAAACTTAGAGGTGCAATGATGCGCTGACAAGCCACATAATGGCAAACTATTCATGTATACCAATAAACAAAACAAAATCTGTAAGAACAAAATATGTTTCTCAGATCTTATTTATTTTTCTTGCTCTAGATAAAATGTATTTAGCATGTATATTAAACCATTCAAATTGGAAACTGTACGAAGTAAGACAGGCAGCTGTTTCCAAGTCAATGATTCAGACTGGCAGCTGACTTATAGACACTGCTGAAGAACTCAATCTTTAAACCACGTTTTCTGAGGTTTTGCTTGACACTGATCTTAAAAAAACATTATATAATTTCACTTCCCAATAATCAATACGAAAGGTCTCAGCAAAAAATGTTTAAATAAATCAAATCATCATTGGTACACTTTTGAGAAAGTAAGTCATTGGTAGCCATGACAAAGTACTTTTGAGAAGTTTAATTTCTACCTGCCTAGATATAGTGCAATGAATCCAGCTTGGTTTTGGAAGATATGTGTCTCTGCCTGGCAGGAGCAAGCATGCACAAAGCCGTCCATTCACTATTGTAGTCCAGTTGTTACCAATATCTACTAGAGGGCCTGTATCTTGCCCGGGGCACCTAAATCAGCCATTCACCCTAGAAAGGTAATTCCAGATGCAAGAGAGACTAGAGTGGGATTTCCTGATTGGCCTTCAAGGGAATATCCTGTTTCCAGTGGAACTGATTCGACCCTAATCTGAGTATTTTTATCTCATACTTTATCCCTGGCATGCACTGGCATCAGCCAATCATCTCTTTAAAAAATGGTGGAGGGGACTTCCAGGCAGAGTGTGAGCTCTAACTGGAATTCTGCTCAACTGACTCACTCTCCCTGTGAAGTTTCTGTACAGTCTACCCCCCCCCTCACTCACACCATGGCATCAACAGCTGCTGAGTAGTTATGATAGCCACTTTAGATTGCCTTCAGAGCAAAGCTTTGGTAATCCTAGCAGATTCCAATTCAGGCCAGTGCCCCAAGCCCAGTGAGTTGACACTGAGTCTTTTAAACTTGAGAAGAAAGCATATTAAAGAATACTGCTTTGTGATATGTGGCATTACTAGGAAATACGTCTGTGGATTGCACTCTCTAGAAGAGGAAGAGAGGAGAGTGGATTTTCTGGTAAGGAGTTCTCTATTCTGCAGAGGGGAAAACACCAGACCAGGACATTAACAGTGGTATAGCTCGGCATTTGTTTGACTTGGCTAAAGGTCAGTTTTTTTTCTTTTAATTTCTCTATCTTCAGAATACGGGTTATAAACGTGGAAGTGAAGGGAGTCATAGGATTGAAGGTTAGCCAGTGTAACCCTGGACCCTGTGGTCAGTAACTTAGTCTTCAAGCTGCTCAAACTGTTTTCCTTTTTACCTGTGTGGTCTTTAAGAACTCAAATTTGACAATACCACTTCAAAAATAATCTTACCACTTCAATTACAACGTAGTACAATCAGCCTGGTTTCAAGCTGAGCCCTCAGAAGATGGAGCATAGTTTTTGTGTTTCTTAACACCAGATGATGGACCAACACTAATTGCACAGCACTTACCAAAGCTGTTACAAAGCACTTTTATTTAGTCTTCCATCTTACCTTCTCCAGGTGATTATTCTGTCTCAAGTGTGTATGTGTGTAGCTAATTTCTGTGTGGATTAATATTCTTCACTGCACGTTTCTTTGACTGCCCACCGATGCTCTTAAATAGATGGCAGCAAGGCTGTACTCATTTGTGAATTTCAGAGATGTCTGTTCTTAGGTTGAGCCTAGGCAGCATGTTCGCTGCATCTTCAACACATGTTGTATACCCTTTGTGGGCTTCCGTCCCGCCTATTGCCTTTGTATTTGTCCCTTTTCGATTTGTCCTTTTAAAATGTTTACTTGCTGGTGGTGAATCCTTCCTCTTTGTCCCTCCATTTTGTGTTTGATTTCCTCTAAAGGAGCACCACCCAAGTACTGGTATCTTTACACTTCAGAGTTTGTTTTGTGGGATTATTTTCTTGTTTCTTGCTTGTGTTTGCTGTTGCCTATTTTCTTTTGTGTTCTTCATCCTTCATGTTGTAAAGTCAGCGTGTGCTTGTTATTCACTTCATAAATTGTTTATTTTTAACAAAGTTGCATGTGTCCGCGTTTGGATTCTAGTTTTTTTAATTTAAATCTGTAGAGCGTTTAACAGACGATACACACGCAGTCAGTCTCCTCAACAATTAAAAAAAATCTGCTTTTGCTTTAGATTGGACATTTAACCATGCGCCTACCACTCTCCACCCACTGCTTCTCTTGCAGATGCACTGTCCCTAGCGAGGCGGTTGCGGCTTCGCTTCAATACATCATGTCTGTATGTATCCTTTAAGTTGAAATCCTACCTAGCCGCTTCTGCTCTTAATTCTCACCCCTCACTACCATGGCAAAATCTATCACAAGCCCTTCACGTGAGCCCACCCCTTTCTCCTCAGGGAGCAAACTATTTTATGATTTACATCACAGTCCCTCTCTGCCCCACCTTCCTGTGTACCGATGGAGGTTCGAATCACTGTGGAAATATAACCCCTCTTGAAAAAGCAGACCGATCTTAGGGTTTCCACCTTGTTCAAACAAAAATACAGGACCATTTATACATATTGGTGTTCTGGAAGGAACATCTTCTGATAGTAAAATAGCAGTTTGTGTACAATTCTGCTCCATTTCATGTTTGTTCAAGGAGAGGGACCAGCAAGCAACCACCACTCTCATCACATTCATGGTCCGATCGCTTCAGCTCATAACGCAAAGAGCTATTCTATCACATGAGCTCCACAAATGAAGCTGCTTTGGCCATTTTGGCAACTGGTGAAGTGGCGTCTATTTCCCTTAACTCAAATTTAAGAAACTATTAAATGGTAGCAAAACACTGGATGTTGCTTAAACAAAACACACATATCAGCGTTGGTCTCCCTCTCTTAAGAAGGCACAGCAGTTTTAGTGCTTGGGGTGGAGATGGTGCAGTTCTGCTCTGTTTACGGTTGTAAAACAGGTATGATAAGGAGAAGCCAACCTCTCTTCCCAATAGTAAGGAAACATTGTTGCTTGCATGCTTTGAGTGTGGCACCATTTACTTTCGTGCATGCAAAACCTTTACAGATAGGGGAGGCATTGTTTGTTGCAGGTGTGTGAAGATATTCTGAGAGAGTGGTCCTGGGTTGCTCAAGGGATGCTTCTCCCACATGCTCATTCAAAAGTGACATTGGTGGGACTCAAACTCACATTTGAATTCCTTCACAGCCTAGATATACAGTTTCCTTTCTATTGTGCAGCAGAGCCACATAGACCTGGGAAATCGCGCAAGATATGCCTATGAAAGCAGAGTCACATGATTTAGCAGTGCTTCGGGTTACAATTGGTGAGTGATGTGAAAATGTATTCAATCAAACACGAGGCAAAAAAAAAATATACACTCACCACACACACACATATCTGTTAAAACTACATTGTTTAGTCTCAAGTTAAACTGTTTTTTTTCTTATACCTTCAGTATTTAGAAGGATTCTGGAAAACCTGTAATGTCTCTGTTTTCTAGAAAAATTAAACTGAAAACTATACTATCGAAGAAGCAAGGTGTGAAGAATTATGGTAGAGCCAGATTCAACAATGATTGTCTCTAAATTATTGCGTGCCTCGCAGATAACGCTTGACAGATGAAGCTGTCCGGTGTTTTTTTTTTTTTACTTAAATTTGGTTGGTTGTAAAATTTGGCACAAAATCGTCAACACCAGGTAAAATGGAAAAACACATTCAATTTTAAACATTTCCACTACTTGCACAAGTGGGAATTGAACAGGCTTCACACACAATTCCTCTACACAGTCCACAGTTTAACTCCATGCCGCACAATTTCAACCCACGCCACCCAGTTGCACTCCACACCACACAATTGCACTCCACTCAGTTTCATTCCACTCCACACAGTTAACTCCACGCAATTCCACTCCACACACCTCCACTCCACACACCTCCACTCCACACACCTCCACTCCACACAATTCCACTCCACTCATTTCCACTCACGCCACACATTTCTAGTCCATGCCACACATTGCTATTCCACTTCACACATATCTATTCCACTCCAAGGCCTTACTATTCCACTCCATGCCACACATTTTGACTCCACACATTTCCAAGCCACTTCCTGCAATACAATTCCACTCCAACTCAACTCCACACAATTGCACACCACTCCACACAATTGCATTCCACTCCACTCAATTGCATTCCACTCTACACCTCACAATTCCACTCAGTTCCATGGCACACAATTCCACTCAGGGGCAAGCCACAAAATTCAACTTCACTTCACAAAATTCCGCTCTACTCCATACAATTCTACTCCAGTCTGTGCCATTCAGTTCCACTGCATGCCACGGAATTTAACTCTACTGCACACACACTCCACACAGTTCCAAATCACACAATTCAGTTCCACACAGTTTCACACCACTTCCCACAATACAATTCCACTCCAACCAGTTCAACTCCACACCACGCCTCCATCCCCTCCCCCCCCACAATTCCACCCCACACCACTGGATTCCACTCCAAGCCACATAATTCCACTGAAAGCCAAGCCACACAATTCCACTCCACTCCACTGCACAAAATTCCACTCTGCTCCATACAATTCTACTACAGTCCACACCATCAATTCCACTCCATGCGACTCAGTTCAACTCTACTCCACACACTGTCCGCACGCACTCTACACAATTCCACACCACAGAATTCCACTTTATGCTACACAAATTCATGCCATGCTACACAGTTTCACTCCATGCCACTGTACTCTTAAAAGCCAATAGATCTCACATAGACGAGACCTTTTGGCTTTACCAATGCTTGTTTTTTCTGTGACTGGCTGTTACAATCTATCTTGCTGATTAGTGACTTGGTTCCCTGTGTTGGAAATAACTGTCCATTATCACATTGGGGCAGTGCATAAGTCACTTGGATTCCCTTTCAGGTTTCGCTTGCGCTGTGGCAAAGTCTTTTGCATTTGAAGAAAAAAAACTGAAAAGGGGGCTTACAAACCCACCCACAGGCTTACAGCTCATCCACATCCTTCTCGTTACTCTTTATGATTGGTGATCAGTGCCTGGTGGCCAGCGGCCTTCCGCTGGGCGTGCACTTATGAGGTACTTCTTTTTTACTTTCTTCCTAGCATCGAGGCATCTGCAACATAGTCATGTGTCCTCTTCCTCCTCTCCTCCAGCTCCCTTGTTTTTCGTTTACACAAGGTAGTTGGGGGGCCCGCATGACGTTTCTTAAAGCTGCTGAGTATGTCTTTTAATGGGTCGAGGAAGTGCTGGACACCCCATATGGGTTTATAGCATAAGGTGATGTGCCTTTGTAATTGTGGTGCTTTCAGTAGTTGTGGGGCGGATCAGGTTATTTGCCAACCTCAAGGCCTCCCCCCCCCCCCCCCCCCCCCCCAAACATATACACAGGCTATGAGCTCCTTCCTCCCCAGCAAAACTTGATGCACCTCATTTTACTTTGTCAGTTCAGCGTTTTTCTCTTGTGCTTTTAATATTGGCGTAATTAGGTTTAAAAGGTGATTGAATACAAGCAGGTTTAATTATTGTACACACACCTTCAGACAGCAGCTCAGGAGGTCGGCTCACACAGATGCATTGTCCCTCATTTAAAGAGGGTTGTCAGGGAGTTAAAAAATTGCATTAAACGTGTAGTAAAAAAAAAAAGCCACCATTTACGCAATTAAGTAATTTCAAGTTGTGGTATTACTGTTTCAAAATATGATATGCCGTAACAACAGAAAAAGAGGTACCTATGAGCACTATCATTCTGCTTCTGACTTTGTACCTTTAAATTACAGCAAAAACATGTGGAAAGAGTACATTTAAATTATAGCAAAAACACGTGGAAACCGTTTTCTGCATTTATTAGTTAAATTGCGGTAACAACACGCTTACTGGTTGTGTTAATGGAGTTACCCATTCATGGTATTGATTCAATATTTTTCTTAATGACAAACGGGCCATCACAAGGGGAGAGCAGCTGGGGATCTGGGCACAGTGCTTTTAAACCTTCTGCTACAAAGTAAAAAATATATCTATATATATATAAGTATTGGCAAATCCAATAGGGCTCAGCAATGGCTGAGCTCCAAGCTTTTGGCGAAGTCAGTGTGAATGTCTTTTAGCCATATGTTGACGCCGCTAGGCTTTACCAAAGTTTGTTTATTCAAAACCCAGTGTTGATCATTTCATAGTATTTTTTTCACTTTGACAAGCTGCACATGCTGTGTAATGTATCTAAAAAAACTTTGTCAAAACCAGTAGATTTTGCAGAAGTGAAACCTATTGGCTTTGCCTGTGCTTGTTAGATTAATCCTAGATTATTTCTCACCAATACTATGTTGAACGCAGTTTATAAAGCATTAAAACTTTAAAAAGTGAGTCATGTGTATTATTGATGTTTGGTATTGGTGTCTGTTTATTATTGCCTCAGAACTGAACCAGTTATCCTCGAGCTGGAAATCCATTTTAAAGTTTTCAGGCTGCTGATAGAAGAACAATGCAGCTCAAAATAACACAAAGCAAGGAAACTACTGCTGCGTCCTGTGTGCTGGAATAGATTTGTTTTTGACATCATACAAGGGCACTCAATTGTGTGACCGTAAACAGCATAACCAACACTGCTGAAATGAATCCAAAATGAAAGCTTTGTGCTGAGATGCTTTTTAGAAGATGTCAGTGCCTTTGAAAGCAATTTTGTGAAATGTTCAAAAGATCGCCATAACAAAACAACACTGAATTACGGAGGGCTGCAAAGCTTCAAAACTTGGAACTGCCAAATAGTTGCCTTGAGTGCTGGCGTCGGCCAGTGGCCGACACCCACACTACCTCCCTGGTGCAGGGCACGACCAGTGGCCGACACCAGGGAGGGGGTAAAAAAATCTGATCTATATATATATATATTTTTTTTCCTTCCCAAATACACCTCATGAGACACGGGAGATCTTCCATGTCTCCACCCGCTCCTTTGCGACGTTAGCACGCCAATGCGCTGATGTCACTGTTTTCCCCATCGGAGCAGGAAGCGGCCTTTAAGCAGCCTTTAAAAGCGCCCGTGGACACTGTGAACCTCTTGGGGGGGGGCGGGGTAATATTTTTTTTTTTGTATTTGTGTGGTTTCCCTGGGGTCTGCTATCTGTCCCCAGGAAAACCAGACCCACATATAAAAGTGGTATGTGTATGTATATATATATAGCCCATCAGTTGTCTTGCAGTTGCAGCTTGCGTCTTCAAAGCAATGCACATACTTCACCTGACACGTTTCAACTGTAGCTTTTAAGCAGCAATAAAAAAGTCAAGTAAGTCTTGTGAGATTGTTTCTGCTACAAAATGATCAGACTTTTGTCTAGTGGCAGTTTTGATGCTATAAAGTAGCACAGAAAGTTTAAATGCCTACTGCAAAGAACAAATCTGTATTTTATGTAAATAGCTGAGTAAATTAAAAGTCAGCCATTACCTACGCTATAATACCAATGAAATGTATGTGCAGGGGCGACTGTGGAGAGATGAAGGGTACTTTTGCTGGGAGGTAGTGAGGGAATCCGAGGAGGGCGACATGGGGACACCAATAATTATTGTTGGACTGGGCGCTAGAGGTGCTAAAGACTGTGACGATTGGTATGTGACAAGGTGTTTTTTGAGTGTCTTAAATGTGCTGATTGAGGGGAAAAAAGTGAAGTTAAGGTGACCTCTACTGTTGCACGTATCTCTCACACATACACACACACACACACACACACACACACACACACACACGCAATTCTGTGACTGTCTATGTAGGCTAGTGTTTTAGAGCAACAGTTTAGCCAGTAGCAGAGATGGAATCTCGTTGGATGACTGCTGCTCAAGCCCTCATTCAGGTCATAGACGACAGCTCCGACATAGGATCAGAGACTGAGACAGCATCTGAGGGAATAGGACAATGGCGCAGACTCTGGGAGTGATTTTTCAGTCAGATGGAGTCCCATTCGATAACTCCTCTTCCAGTAATTATGAGGGAGGTGATGAGGACAGTCCTGCTGTCCCTGCGCAAGCACAGTCTGTGCAACGGGACAATAGCGGGTTAGCCCAACCCAGAGAGCAGGTGCATGCGGAGGCAAGCACAGAGAGAGAGAGAGTGCTCTCTTGGGAGCTCCCCAATTTAGTTCAGCCCCAAATTCCACCACCCAAATCGGTATTGTGGAGACATCAAAATTATCTATCACAAAACAAACTGGTTTTGTAAGGCAGGCACCTGTGTGTTTGGTCCTGGGCTCGGCGGCCATATAGGGAAACATACTAAACCCAGACCTTTCTGGAAACTAGACATCCGGGGGAGTCCACAGAGATGTGTGGATTCCCCAAAGTTTTCTTAGCCAGAATACCCTGCAAAGCTGAAATGTTGAATAAAAACTCTATTTTTTCTTGCATTTCTGTCACACAAACTACAGGAATATGTTGGGATCCACAAAATTCCTACCACCCAGTGTTTTCCCACCTGTCCTGATAAAAACACTACCCCACTTGATTGCCTGTACCTAGTACCTGCGTCAGGAATGGAACATCCCAGGGTCAACAGTTGCCCTCATGTAAGGACCAACATTGACCATTGTGTGATCTATTCCTGCCGCAGGCACCAGGCCTATCCCCACAAGTGAGGTACCATTTTTATCGGGAGACTTGGGGAAACGCTTGGTGGAAGTAAATTTGTAGCTCCTCTCAGATTCCAGAACTTTCTGTCACCGAAATGTGAGGAAAAAGTGTGTTTTTTTAGCCACATTTTGAGGTTTGCAAAGGATTCTGGGTAACAGAACCTGGTGAGAGCCCCACAACTCACCCCATCTTGGATTCCCCTAGGTGACTAGTTTTAAAAAATGCACTGGTTTGATAGGTTTCCCTAGGTGCCGGCTGAGCTAGAGGCCAAAATCTACAGCTAGGCACTTTGCAAAAAACACATCCGATTTCAAAGTAAAAATGTGATGTGTCCATTTTGCGTCTCCTGTCACGAGCATTGGGCCTACCCACGCAAGTGAGGTACCATTTTCATCAGGAGACTTAGGAGAACACAGAATAGCAAGACAAGTGTTAGCCCCTTGTCTTTCTCTACATTTTTCCTTCCAAATGTAAGACAGTGTGTAAAAAAAAAAAAAGACGTCTATTTGAGAAATGGCATGTAATTCACATGCTAGTATAGGCACCCCAGAATTCAGAGATGTACAAATAACCACTGCTTCTCAACACCTTATCTTATGCCCATTTTGGAAATACAAAAGTTTTCTTGGTACCTGTTTTTCACTCTTTATATTTCAGCAAATGAATTGCTGCATACCCGGCATAGAATGAAAACCCATTGCAAGGTGCAGCTCATTTATTGGCTCTGGGTACCTAGGGATCTTGATGAACCTACAAGCCCTATATATCCCCGCAACCAGAAGAGTCCAGCAGACGTATCGTTATAGTGCCTTAAAAAATCTGACATCGCAGGAAAAAGTTACAGAGTAACACGTTGAGAAAAATGGCTGTGTTTTTTTTAGCTCATTTTCAATATTCTCTTATTTCAGCTGTTATTTTCTGTAGGAAAACATTGTGGGATCTACACAAATGACCCCTCGCTGAATTCAGAATTTAGTCTACTTTTCAGACATGTTTAGCTTTCCGGGATCCAGCGTTGGTTTCACACCCATTCCTGTCGCTAACTGGAAGAAGGCTGAAAGCACAAAAAATAATCAAAATGGGGTATGTCCCAGTAAAATGCTAAAATTGTGTTGAAAAATGTGGTTTTTCTGATTCAAGTTTGCCTGTTCCTGAAAGCTGGGAAGATGGTGATTTTAGCACCGCAAACCTTTTGTTGATGCCATTTTCAGGGGAAAAAAACACAAGCCTTCTTCGGCAGCCCTTTTTTCCCATTTCTTTTTTTTTATAAACAAAATTGTTGCTGTATTTTGGCTAATTTCTTGGTCTCCTCCAGGGGAACCCACAAACTCTGGGTACCTTTAAAATCCCTAGGATGTTGGAAATAAAGGATGCAAATTTGGCGTAGATAGCTTATGTGGACACAAAGTTATGAAGGCTTAAGCGTGAACTGACCCAAATAGCCAAAAAAAGGGCTCAGCACTGGGGGATGGGGAGGCCCAGCAGCTAGGAGATTAAGAACAGTCCACAGCTCTCATCTTGGAACAGGACAGTGAGCAGCAGATGAGCGCTGCATTGTTGTAGTACAGTTTCAAAACTCTGCCTGAAAAGTGTCTTTCTTCATGCTCATCTAGTAAACATGCTTGAGGAAACAAATAATTTACCAGGTAAACTACAGTTTACCTAATCCCATAGATTTGTTGGGCGTTGACTAACCCACTTATCATTACACCTTTGCCCTTTTTAAGCGCTGTACATATATAACCGATGTTACATCGCCCGGTGTATTGGTACTGTGTTTACTGGACTTGGGGGAATAGAAATAGAAGGCTAATATAGACTTGCCGGATTCCAAGAACTTGCCAACTTAAGGTGATTTTTATATTTCACTGTTTGACCAATTAATTAAAACAGATAGCTTTTACTGATAGACACCTATATATGTGAAGTACACCCTTGGCTCTAACGGTGAAATAAGATTCCTAGCATGTGGGTAAAATATCTTCATGGTGTACAATTCCCACATACGAGTGGAACATAAAACGGTGATGTGCTTGAATGCCTTGTTACTTGACTGTTACTGTAAGTTGGGGGTGGTGTGATTGGTCTGTTCTCTATGAAGTGAGCTAAAAATGTCCGAATGTTTTATTAAACCGTATGGACCCCATTGCATTGAGAAAGGCCCTAACTTGTTCTTAAAGTACAATATTAACACTAGTATTAAAGCTTTGCTGTTCTTGTTGGCGTACATTATTACTGTTTCACAGTTTGTTGGAAATGTTCCTGCTTTAGAAGATTATTTCTTTGCCATTGCCGTCCAGTTCATCTGATCTCTTGTTGTTCCTCTGAGGTTAATTTTCTCTGAATTGTGCATATTTGGACCAGTTGACAGACAGACAGGACCTTTAAAGTCTTCCCAACGATGTTTCAGTGGCCCAAGTCCAAAAAAGTATAGTTAACATTTGAATTTGTGTAATCTTGACAATACCAGTTAACTTCAGAGATGTCTCCTCTCTGGCATAACACCTACCTCTCTGGCGCAGTTAAAGAAGGTCACATAATGGGTAGCTGCTGGTTGGTTAAAAGGAGCTCCCACAACCGCAGTTGGAGGAGAGTTTGTAACTTTCTCAGACCTCCATTAAAACCGTGGCTTGCAGCTGCCTTTTTTTATACATCAAGTTCAAAACTTATTTTGAGTTCTAACTTTTGGTTCTTTCATTATGAAATCAATGAAAACAATTATGAGGTATTCTAGTAAGAATCATTTAGGCTCTCAAAATGAATGCATTTACACTTCTGTCTTATGCAGCCCTACTGCAGAGGGGGTGATGTCTCAAACCCAAAATGGTTTGAATCGGCCTGTTGATTTTGAACCCCTGTTGTGAGTATCGTTGGAAGGAGAAATCATGATTTCCAATCTCTGTCAGATAAGAATCTTATTATATTAGATATTAATTTAACAAACTGAATCTAGAACAAGCGCATTGTTTCAGCTGTATTTTGCACCCGAGAAGCTGCACAGTCCAGTTGATTTGCACAGGTGTAATGCAGCCTTCGTTTGCAGGTGTTAACATGTTTTAGTAGAGCTCGGGACTGGCCCTTCAAGCGATGGGGATTTCTACAGCTGGTGGATGCGCTCGAGGATAATGATATGAGGACTTTATATTTAGGTATCGTTTTTGCTTTGTAGCGATTTGTACACCTCAGACAAGGTCTTGACATCTATTTTTCTGCCTGTACACCAACCATGCTTAATATTATTTCTATGATATGCTTGCTCCACATTGCCCCCGAAATTTGTTTTACCCTTTAGCTACGGTATAATTATGTATGAACTTCTGTATGACTTTATTGGGGGCACAGAGCACGCTTGCGGATTATGCATTACATCCTGCCTCTACCTTTAGATTGCATCCTTACTGCAGTGTGTATACCTGCGCGAGCATGGATCATTTATCCCAATTTCTATACCTTGATATATCCTCTGATTGGAATACCTGAGGGGAAAGGCTAAATCGCCATACTAAAATATTGTATTCTCTGGATGCAAACCATTTATGCCAACTGGGGGTAAGGTATGCACAGAATTGGTCGTGAACAATAAGTTGTACTGTGTATGCAAACCTTAAGATTTGCTCCTGCTGTTTGCCCCGATCGTTTTCAAAGATTTCTTAAGAAGACCCTGCTGCCTAGGGAAAACATTTCAATGACTTCCCCCTTATTAATAAATAATTTTAAAAAATGTGAATATAAAAGGTAGCCTTTGCTTCCCTTTAAATCAAATATGCACTAAAAGTGGTGGATAGAAATTGAAGAGAAAATGTATTGTGGGGTCGCTGTCGGGCTTTTAAGTACGAAGCACTGAGAAATACATTTTGGTGACTTTTACTCGTCCACTGTACTATTAGAAGAAACAACCTATAGATCAGCTGATACTTGAGTGCGTGGAAGCAAATTGTGATTGAAACTACAATAGACCAGTGGCTGAATAGAGCTGACTAAATGTCCCTCTGTATATGTGTTCTTTGTAGGAACTGACTGCTACTGTCAGTCAATTAGACTTTAGTCTCCCCTTTCTTGTGAATTTGTGCCAATGAGATGCTTGGAAATACCTTTTTCCATTGTCATCTAAAAAAAAATGTATCTCAACTAAGCTTTCCGCCTGCTGCTGTAGCAGCAGTTCTGGCTTTCAAGGCAACACAGGCATAACCGGAAACAGTCCAAAATGTTATACAGTGAGACGGAAATGATCGTGAACACGATCATCTGAAGGGCAAAGCTTGGAACGTATTCATTATAAGAAATGGCAAAGCTGTCTCTCCTGGCGTTAATGTGATGTGCATAAAAACACTTGTGTGCATAAATGCTGCCTGTGTGCACTAGGACATGAAAGACAACATAATGGATTTAGTAGACCTGTGGCATTGCATTCACCAATTTCAGTCTGACCTAGAGGCCACTTTAGCTATTATGCCAACTTCATGTTTTGTAAATACACATAGAGGGACTTCAAGTCAGTCCTCTTTGTTCATTGGTCCATTAAGTGCCATTCACGTTTTGCTTTTTTGCCCCACACGGCCTACAGTATTGGGGGGGGGAGGGGCGGCGTCTGTCAACCCACTTCAGTCATTAGCTCTCTTCACTGTGAGTGACCACGCTTCACTTCCAAATTAATCCACGTCAGTGGCAAAGCTAATAGGGCTTCTGCTTTCGTTGTAGGTATTTTTTAACGCATCCTTACAGCAGTTAATTTTTTAGAAACTTTTTTTGGAATCCTGCATGCCACATTAAGGTGCCAGTTTGTTTAGTCCTTATGTTTACATTTTTACTTCTATTGTAGGTTTGCAAAAAATACATTACAGAAACACTGCAAGATTGACAAGGCCAGACCTATCAGCTTTGCCAATGTATTTTCAACTGGAAAATATGTTGTGCTTATGGCATGAAACTAGGTGCACTGTGATACAGCGCAGAATATTTAATATAATAAAACACTGCAATGTTTCAAGCATGTCTTCGTGTTCTTGGGGCATTGAACATTAGGACCTTGGCATTCAGACATGCACGTGCCTTGCACATGAGATGTCCACGTTCCATGTCCCTTTCCTAATGCCAGTGTTTTTGTTCAATCAAGACAGTCCCAGAGAAGGCAAATGCCATTCTCTGCATAGCTAAATGACAGTTGGGGCACAGAGAAAGGCAATAAGCGTGCATTCAGAGCACCAGCAAAGAGCACTTAGTGTTAGGTGGTAAATACATGAATGGAGTTCATTGGGTAACTGTCAACACTTGTCTAAAACATTTGCGACTGACATTCTGAAAGTGCAGCAGGAATTTTAAAGAGCGAGCCTTAAAATTAAAGAAGGATTTTCCCCCCCATAATAGCTGTTTAGTAAAACAGCGGCAAGAAAATAAATAGTTTTCATAAGGACCGTGATCTGCCCCCTAAAGTACATGGAGAATGTTGCCCAAAGGGCGACCAACGGGCTTCTGCAAAGGACTACTAAAACAGTCCAGCAATCTTCATGCCCACTAAAGGCAGTTGAGCCAGTAAGAGCTAGCAAAAATGATAGTGGTGCAGTGAGTGAGATCCACTGAACCAGACTTAACTTTCGGCGCACTGAGTACACTTGTCCTGCATCTCGATCAGTGTTGAAAGCAGTGCTTACAGCAGATATGCTGTGGAATCACCAAAGCACAAGACACATACTATAAGGAACTGGCAAAGAGTGAATACAGGCATTCAGACAAGGGGTGAAAATGGAGGGCTTATAATATTACCACTCACCAAAACATGCGGGGTTTGATTGAACACAATAACAGATCATGTTCTACTGCCCAGGGGTGGTATAATATAGTATAGTGTAGTGTAGCATATGACAAGCTTGCGTTTATCGTTTAATAGACACAGAATTGAGAGTATAACCATCACAAGGATGCGCATTTACTGAGTCTTTGTGAAAGAAGTCGATGCTGAGGCGAGCGGCTTCGATCTCCTTGATAATGAGCAGAAACACCACCCTGGCTGTCCGACTCTACCATCCTGGTCGTCCTACCTTGCTGCAGCCACTCCTTGTCATTCTAGCTTCACTATGTTATTACACTTTTTCCTGATTCAGTTGTATCTTTAAACCGCTGAAATACAAGTATTGAAGCAACGCGAGGGGCAGACTCCCTTGCAAGATGGCTACGACTTCTGCACATCAGCTTGTTTCCATGCTTCCTCACATCCCGTCCAGAGTCTCAGCATGATGGCTTGCCAAGTGTAAGCACACGTATACAGTGATGGTAGGAAATTCTCTGCTGTGTGGTGTGTAGCAGTTTACATTGTGCTCTCGCTCAGTGATGTTGCAACCGCATGTAGTCACTAATTTGATACAGTTCAATGGCATCTCGAACATCTCAGAATGAGTCGCCGCACTGCTCCCTGTCATCTAGCCTAACATACTTTTTCAGGTTTCAGATGGTTAGTGCGTACCTGCATGTCTTATGCTATAATGTAAAGCGTTTATAGCAGTTTTGTGTTTTCACTTATTGACCCTCAGGTAGCATGTTGCTATTTTCCATGTCCCTATTTTGTCCCTCTCCCTTTCCTAAAAAAAATGAGCACATGATTGGCAAAAGGAGCAAACGATCAGTAAAAGCTGCTTTCATGGTATTACTTCATGTGGTCACGCAGCTGCACAGCATGAAGAAATAATTGCACATTTTGTACATTATGAGCCACCATCTTGGTTCTGACGTGCTCTAGTGTTTCTGGGTGGTCCCTTTAAAATGAAGGATGCAGGGCAGATGCGCGACTTGAACAATCACAGTACCGCCTGACGCTGTTGTGGGGTGACCAACTCCTTTTACAGTTTAGAATTTTTTATATACATAGCGAGCCTTACTTTTAAATCTCAGCAAACCCAGTGAACTATAGTTATACTTAAAGGGTGGGAATTGTTTTGTGGGAAACGTGACTGAGCTGGGCGGGGGAATCCAGAAGGGGTATTGCTTCTGAGCACTGGCACTTTAGCGCTTTGTTTTGCACATTAAGAGTCGTCACCGTGATCGAGACCTGCTCTAGTGTTTATGACTGGTCCCTTTAAAAGGAAGGATGCAGCGCCGATGTGCGACTAGAACAGTCACTGTACCACCAGACGGTGTTGTGGGGTGACCAACTCCTTTTACAGTTCAGATCTTTTGATATACTTAGCGAGCCTTACATTTAAATCTCAGCAAACCCAGTGAACTATTGTTTATTCTTTTTAAAGTGTGGGAATTGTTTTGTAGGAAACGTGACTGAGCTGGGTGGGGGAATCCAGAAAGGGAATTGTTTCTGAGCACACTCCCTTTAGTGCTTTGTTTGGCACATTTGCACATTATGAGCCGCCATCTTGGTCTTGACATGCTCTGGTATTTCCGGCGGGTCCCATTAAAATGAAGGATGCAGCGTGATGCGCACAGATGCATGCAACGGACGTGCCACTGGCATGCCAAAGGCAAGCCTGTCTGCACCCTTCGGGGACTAGGGGCCTGGCACCCTGACCAATTCACACGTGATAGGCTATCCTATTCTACTAGCCAGCTTTGCGCTTTACAAACTTCTGAAGCAGGCCTTGGTCATCATTCTGTAGACCTCTCTCACTCTTCCTTGGTCTCTGAGTTGTGGCTGGTGTCCCCAGCCAAGTCTTAGTGAGTCGCACTTGACAGTGACATACACAACTTGGCATTTGCTCCTGGTCACCCGTCACTCCTTGGCAGCACATAAACTGGAGATCTGTGCTATTTTAATGGATCAGGTACCTGATGTACTCTTTCTTACCGAAACGTGGCTTAGTAGCGGCTCTGGCCATGGTGTGGTCCAAGCCTTACCCCCTAGTTTTTGCATTTATAGGCTAAGCCACGTAGCAAAGTAGAGGAGGCATAGCTGTTTTTTACAAGGAAACCCTGAATGAAGGGTATGTTTGTTCCTCTTCAGATACCAAACTGTGAGAGCTTGTTGTTCAACCTTGCTTAAGAGACTAAGGGCCATATGTACTAAAGCATTTTCCCATAGACACAGAATGGGTAAAATCCTTTGGTACATCAGGCCCTTAGGTCCTACATCGACCTTCTCCAGAATTTTGTTGTATAGACCACCAGGTTCGCCTGTCCAGTTCCTGCAGGCTCGTCCTGACCTGGTCTTAGATCTAGCTGTGAACAGGACAAACTTTACCCTGCTTGTGGATTTCAACATACACTTCGAGGATATAAATGACAACGCTTTGAAGAATCTTGCATCGCTTCAGTTGTCTTAATCAGTGAAGGGCACCACCCATGAGAAAGGCCACATTATCGACCTAGTCTTCAGCAATGTAACTCACATTCGGGTGGAAAGCCTGCTACCTCTAACCTGGTCAGATCGTTACCTGCTCCTCTTTACTGAGTCGGATTCTTCTCCCCTTCCTCTCTCCCCACCAGTTGTTTGGATGAAAAGACGCTGGTCCAAACTGAATTTGGAGTACTGGTGAGTCATCCTGGATGCAACAAGGCTTAATCAATGTGAACAAGTTGCATTTCCATGTGTAGCTTCAACAAATGGATCACTAACTCCCAGGATAGGGTTCTTCGGGTAAAGCAGCTTAAGAAACCTCAGCAATGTAAAAAGAAAATCTCCCTGGTTCAATTCCCATTTACTTAGCTTGAAAAAAGATTGTAAGCGCCCTGGAGAGAAACTGTAGGAAGTTCTGTGATGAAGCCAGCAAGGCTAAGTATAGGAGCGCTGTTAGGCTTCATCACGTGGAAATAAGAGCTTCGCAGTCATCATATTTCTCCTTCAAAATCGAGCAGTCGCTAATTCTCCCAAAGAGATGTTTCAGATTTTAAAAGACATCATGGAGCCAAAGTTTTGTGGCTCTGCCCAGGAAGCCCCCATAAAGCATAGTAATAATTTGGCTCACTTCTTTCCGAAGAAGATAGTAGAAATCGATTCTTCCTTTCCTGACAGCATAAACTTGGAGGACTCCCCTGGTAGTCACAGAGCATAATCAGCTGAGACCCTCACAGCTTTTCTGGACCGTACCGTGAACCTTCACACAGTCCTTCTTAGTATAATAAAGTTAAGTTCCCACCTTTACCCTGCCCTCTTCACATTTTAAGACTGTGATCAGATAGTATTGCCCTGGTCTTGGTGTACTTACTTAATCTCTCCCTCTCGTGTGAGCATGTCCTCTCACAATGGAAGCATGCAGTGGTCAACCCGCTTTTTCAAAATCCTGGTCTTGACCCTCTTTTTCTGTGTAACTATAGACCATCTCCTTGCGGCCAGATTCTTCAAAGCTTTTAGAAAAGCAGGTCAGCAAACAACTTTCAGCCTTCCTGGAATCCAACCAGGTCCTCCACCCCACTTAAATGAGTTTCAAACCACAGTATAGCACGAAAACTGCTCTGCTGGCAGTGATGGAGAAAGCAAGACGTCTGTTGAATCAAGGAGGTTCAGCTGATATTATTGTCTTGGACCTCAGCGTGACATTCAACATATTTGATCATGTCGCTCTCGTCCGTAGAATAGCGAAAGCTGGAATTGAAGGTCACGTCTTAAAATGGCACTCATTCTTGGAGAACCGAACCTTCCAAGTCTTAGACCACAACTGTTACTCTGAGACCTTACCTATGAGCTGTGGGGTGCCTCGGGGGTCTTTCCTGAGCCCCACTCTTCAATCTATACATGCGCCCCTTAGCTGAGATTGTGCCCTTACGTGGGCTATCAGTAGTCTCATACTCTCACACTGGAGATACTGAGATACTGATGATCTCAGTATCTCCTAGCACCAGCTCTTCTCACCCCATTCTCTCTCCTTTTCTCCATGAAGTAGCTGGATGGATGGCCAAATGCAAGTTTAAACTCAGTGAAGACAAGGCAACAACCTCAACAAGGTTTCCCCCTCCCTTGACCCTATTTGTTTGGAGAATCTACCCAACTTGAAGCCTGTGATAAAAAGCCTTGGTATGTGGCTTGACCCCAGCCTTACTATGGAACACCACGCTTAGCAGCTTGCTGCCATTTGTTTTGGTATCCTGAGATTAAGAAAGGTGCTCAGCCTTCTTCCTTTCCTAGCAAGAAGACTTGTCATCCAGCCCCTCATTAATTCCTGGAGTGATTATGGAAATGCTCTGTACCTTGGTTGCCCTCAATATGTGAGTAAGAGGTTACAGACCACTCAAAATGCCGCAGCCCGCCTCCTTATGAACCCCCCGAGGCACTCATCAGCCAAGAAAGCCCTGAAAGAGCTACATTGGCTACCTGTGAAGCACCTAGTGCACTTTAAAAAGCCTTTTGCATCTTGCATAGGGCACTCCACAAGAGAGGCCCCTCAATGCCAGGCTCTTAGGCTCCTCATGCACTCCTGGGAGGCTGCTTAGCTCCTCAACAGCTCTCTTGCTCCAGGTCCCCAAGTTCAAGAGATCATCTTGGGGCGACCACGCACTCATTTGGCTTTGGAACTCTGGAACACCCTTCCACCTGCATTGCGCCAGATGACTAATGAACGCCTTTTTCGCAAGACTTTGAAAACCTGGCTGTTTAGCTACTAGTCTTCCTTCCCTGTGATGTTCTTGCGGTACTGTTGACTGTTCCAGCGCTGGGAGGCCTACGGGTAGCTATGCACTATACAAGTAACACAGAATAGAATTTTCTGGCCAGACTTGCTCCGTTGCCTGTGAGTGGTTCCCAGTCCGGACTCCCACAGTAAACGGTAAAACAAATGCTGTCACTCGCAATGCTGATAGTGCCGACAGCTAAAAGCTGTACTTATGGTTGATCCAAAATTTGACTGACTGCCAATAAAGCAGTGTTTGGAGGGAGGTGACACATTGCTCTGCTTTGCAAGCTGTGGCTTGCACCGTACTGAATGACACTTTAACAAGGCAGTGCCTATGGGGGGCCGACCCAACTCCTCTCGAGTTATTATTTTTATGAATTATTACAAGAGACTAAAAAAACATCTAAAACTATTGCCATGCCAGCCCTAAAAATAAACTTTCCGGTCAAGGGCTCGGAGATGCGGAGCCAGAACGTCTATCCTGTGAATTTCGAAGTACTATAGGATGGTCCTGCGCCAAACAAATCCAGTCTTTTCAAATAAATGAAAGCGTAGCTGTCCGTGTTCTTGCAAGTGGGGTGGTACTTGAATGAGTTCTTATCTTGTATGACAAGACATTTTACTACAACCAAAGAAATAGTGTTTTAGTTGGGTGCAAAGTAAGCTTCAAAGAAGTTAATGGAAAAGCTAGGGAGAAAGAATGCGTTTGTCTCTTGAATTGCCTGATCTGGTGTGTCCCTGCTACAAAAGAAGGAGCAAACGATTGTACAGCTCCTTTTGTTAGTAGTTAGAAATGTTAGGGTGCTTTTAAGGGTGTCAGGAAAATATCAAGAAAAAATGGTGCTGTATTAGCAGTCCAAGGGTGTTTAGGGGTATATGAAACTGTAAGTTTGGCCTTGCTCCTCTCTCAAGTGTTTTTGATGCTTTATTCTAGTTTTAGGTTGCAATGCGTATGTGATATTTAAGCATTTATAACTGGTTTTATAGTTTTATTTTAATGTGTAGGTGCTTCTATTGTACAGTAGAGTGGAAGACTTGGTATTACTGAAAGCTTAAGGAAGTAAATATGAATCTATTCCAAAAGTGCCATCTCAGGTTCTTGAAATATTGATAAACCAATCAACCTCGACGTTTAACAATTCACCAGGAGCCTTCGATGCCACAAAACAGCATTACACAGTGGTCTATTGCTGTGTCTCTGTGATGGCAGGCATTGGAAAACATAACTGGTTCTGGTATTTCTTACAGATTGTACTGTTTAAACCTACATCGTTACACCTATGTCTCCCATCTCTATCTTTTTACAGTGCATCCCTGCTTCAGCTAACACCGTGTGTATAGCTGGGCTATCGGTAAACTTGCCTTTGTGTCTTTCTAGGCAGCTGTGACGAGTCATCAAGGTGCAGCATTTTACTGCTGAAGACCGAAAGGACTTGAAGGGCTCAGCTGCTTTAACCATGGCACTACCCTTCCGAAAAGAATTGGAGAAGTACAAGGATATTGATGAGGATGAAATTCTTGGCAATCTTTCAGAGGCTGAGCTGAAGCAACTGG